>NC_086116.1:9758892-10063457 GCF_963921235.1 Mobula hypostoma
CTCATCTGGTTTCATCTATCACCGGCCAGCTTGTTCTCCTTCCCCTCCCCACACCTTTTTATGCTGGCTTCTTTCCCCCTTCCATGCCAGTCCTGATGAACGGCCTCAGCCAAAAACCAGCAGTCTATTCCTCTCCATCGATGCCAGAGTTCCCCCTGCATTTAGTGTGAGTTGCTTTGAATTTCTAGCATCTGCATTTTATCTTTTTATTGACCTAGGCTCAAGCATTCAGCAGATGCTGTTGGCATTCAAGACTGATTCGAGTTGCGACCAGGGTCTTTTATGTGCATGTGTGGAAGCATGCAAAATTGTGCACGAACGCAGGACTGGATATAGCAAGGTGATACCATAGTCAGTACTGCTGCCTTGCCATCCAGGTTCTGGTTTCTGGTGCTTTCTGCATCGTGCCTTTTGATTCTCTACCACATCACAAAGATGTGCTGGTCAGTTATTGACCACTAAATTTGCCTTAACTTGCCTTAATCTTATAAAAATGCTTTTATGTACGTGGGAGAATGTGATAATTTTTGGGAACTGATATAGGCCTTTTTCTGATGACTAGTTATGCTCCCTGAATTCGCTAAGGCTTTTATCTCAACGATGTTTTTTAATCTTGCTGAAAGAATGTTTTCCATTTACAATAACTGTTAAAAGATGCGGATGAGTATTTTTATACTAAATGCATTTAAATTTATTTTGCCATAAGGTTAATTATATAAATTGCTGCTAGTGCATGGGTGTGTGATAGAATTATTGGACATGTGGAGAGAATAAAATGGGTTGAGGTGAGGTTAAAGATTGGTGCTTGAGAGTTGGTATGGACTGGGGTGCTGAAAGCCTGTTTCCATTGTCTACCTGTAATAAAAGCAAATGCCTGGTACTCCCAAAGCAGGTCTCCTTTGTTGTGTGGCTTCTTGCACAGTAATTTTCAGTGAGCTTGATATGCAGAGTAAAATGTGGAAATAACTGATGCTTCCACAAGGTTTCCCAGAATTCTGACTGCCGTACAATACTACAATTTGTGAAGATTCCTTAAAACTGAGATTGTGAAGAAAGAAACTGGATTAAAAATACTCAAATCTTGCCACCCTCTTCTGCTCACTATTAATACGGAATACATCATTGATCAAACAAATTTAATTTCAAATGAGAATTGCCAGAAGTATGTAGATTTTTTGCATAATCTGAAGTTAGATAAATGTCTGACTTGTTTCAATTTGGTGATGTCATCATTTCATACTTAGGAATGATCATATATTCAATTTCACTGCAAGTGTATCTTCCATGGCCCTAGTCTCTGATACCATATTCCCACTGCTGCTGACCCACAATATCTCTAGAGCCCATTTCTGCCAAATTTGTAAACATCCCCTGAAACAGTTGCTATCCATGACATCAAATACCTGAAGAACAGAGATCTGGGACACACCTGATCTTCTCTGTTAAATTGTGTTACCGTCCATACCTCAAACCTATACCTATATGTTCAAGATCACTTTATATGCAAGTCTGTAACTTGATATGTGAGAATATAGGCCCTTGGCCCACAGTTTCCACAACACTAAGCTTTTCATCATTCTGTACCATCCTTTTTTAATTCTTTGTCACCAAATTCCTTAACATTTGGGTGTCTTCTTCATGTGCTGCCGACATTGAATTTGGTTTCCCTATGAAAAGATGCACACTTTCACTCGTTGCCCCTCCTTAAAATGTCCTGTCTGTCCTTTATGGTACTGTGGTTTTTCAACTGTAGATTTGTTTCTCTGCAGCACCCTAATCAAATTTCCTCTGTCTTCTGCTGCTCTGGCACATTATTGTTGGCTCATTAATAAGTGATACCTGCTCCTGGTTGTGCCTATAATGTGAATCTTTTTTGCTGCATTTGATCTCCCTGTACCTGATCTTTCAGCTATACCGATCTGCTTTGTTTACTCTTACCTGCCAGAAGTATATTCAGCACAGCCTCATCACCTTTCTTGTGAACATACTAACATTTTTATTACATCTCACTGTCCTAGTACAACTCTTCTTTTCAATGTACACAAAAGGCTAGAGGAACTTAGCAATTTAGGCACAATCTATGGAGGAGAATAAACAGTTGATGTTTCAAGCCCAAAATGTCGTATGTTTATTCTTCTCCATAGATGCTTTCTGACTTGCTGATTTCCTTCTTGCTTGTTGCTCAAGATTTTTGGCATCTATAGAATTCTTCCCCTCCCCCTACCCCCTTACTCTGGCTTCTTTCACCCTTCCTCTCCAGCCCAGATGATGTGTCTCAGTTCAAAATGTCGACTGCTTATTCCTCACCAGAAATGCTGCCTGGCCCGCTGAGTTCCTCCAGCATCTTGTGTGTGTGTTACTCTGGATTTACAGCACCTGCAGAATCTTGTTAATGATTTGCCTCTCCTCATTTTACCTTGATCGCGTCCAAAGGCAGCCTCCTTGGCAATAGATTTTATATTCAAGCTTCATATGGTTTGAATATTGATGGAGCTCTGCTCTTTGCTTTGTTGCAGGAAAACAAGCCCAGGGCTCCCACTGATTCAGTGATATTGGTGTGTTGCAATGATTTTATATGTTCATACAGGGAAAATATGTGTTGCGTGTTTAATATCCAAACGTTACTTAAAATGTTATGATACTATTGACTTATATAACTATATAACAATTACAGCACGGAAACAGGCCATCTCTGCCCTTCTAGTCTGTGCCGAACGCTACTCTCACCTAGTCCCACTGACCTGCACTCAGCCCATAACCCTCCATTCCTTTCCTGTCCATATACCTATCCAATTTTTCATTAAATGATAATATCGAACCTGCCTCTACCACTTCTACTGGAAGTTCGTTCAACACTTACTTCAAGCTCCCCTGTCCTTAATTGACTGCGAGGAAAATATGCGCTGTGTGTTTAATATTAAATTCGTTAGATAAACCCTTTTAGAAAGGAAATTGAGTGTATTAGCCACTTATCACCAATATTCCGGTCGTGATTAACAACACCCCCCCCCACCCCCCGGCCAAACAGAATCGCCAAAAACGGTTTGTAGAAAAAAATCGTACACGCATGCGCACTGGTGCCCGCGCAAGGCTTCATGGTGGTTGTAGTCTTTCTCGGGGTAAGCCCAACCTATTTAACTGCTACTCTTGTCCATTGGCATCCCTACCCCCTGGCTCCTCCCCGCCCCTGGTCGGCCGGTCCGTAAGAATATTGTCAATATGAAACCGTGAAACCAGTCTGCAGTGTGAAAAAGGTTGGGGACCCCTGCTGTATGGGACAAGCCAATTTAGCCCAATATACGGGATGTCCCGGCAAATACGGGACAGTTGGCAACCCTCTGTTCAAGTTCAATAGTGCGTGACAGGGAATGAGGAAAGGTGCAGCTGGCTCATATCGTTTCCTCACGGCCCGGTAGCACATGTTTTGCAGCCCGGTGGTTGGGGACCGCTGATTTACTGCAATAGGTTCCAATGTAGTTTTTAGGTTTTAAAGGTCACATTGAGTATGCAGATATGTTGCTGTTAGCTGCCAGGAAAATGTCACCTCTCTCCGGCACCAATTTGTGTTCAGAATCAGAATCACTTTACTGCCAGGATTGATTGTGGTTTGGTGCCAAGCACTAAACACAGGACCATACCGTAACAGCAACACAATAGCAACCAACAATTTCAGAGACAGTAGTGCCAACAGCCATGAGCAATCCTCTGTAATTGCCACAATTTTGCTTTATATCCGTTTCAGCAGCCTTACTCTCACCTGTACACACCCCTCCAGACCCTGCCCGTACCTATTCGGCATTGTTAATAATGTACTTGAAAAGTAATCACGTTTGAAAAGTAAAAACACTAGAGTGTATTTCCAGGTAGCAAACTCCCACAAGCAGCAATGTGAGAATGGGCAAATTGTTAGAAAGTAATTTGAATTCACAAGCTATGGGGGTAATAGTCTGTAATACAGATAAAAACCAGTTTCAAGCTGTCCTCAAATGTAAAGTACAAGCGCAACTGATTAAACCACAGGAAGCTAGTGGAGGATCTGTGCTTGAAGTAAACTATGTAATGGTGACTACTGGAAATACTTAATCACCTGCTGTTACTGTTTGCTTAAAGAACATGAAATCATAATGCAAGCCGAGTTCAACAATTTTTGTTCAGCATATCTGCTCATGCCAGTTCAAAGGTTCCCCTGCACACACAAAACAATAAGAAAGATTGGGTAAAAGCACAAAAATATATGAAGCTATAAGACTGGGGGAAAAAATCTTTAGCACCAAGTCCATGTCCAAAATGCAGAAAACGTGGGTAACATTCTCTGGTCTGAGTGGCAGGCCTTTCCCTCTCCGTAGCAGAGCGATCCCACCAGCGATCAAAAAGCACGCAGTCAGCGTTCACCGTACGCATCTAACTCCATGTTTCAGTCTTCCCCGTTGCTTCAATCGGTGGACAATGGAAGCTTTAATCATCAAAATGGAGTCAAAGAATCTGCTTGCGGGACACAGACTCCTCACCTCAAGGTTCCCGGAATCCTCTCGAAGACTGTAGAGTACCCGAGACGCCCAACTGATGTCCAGCTCCATCCGTTCCAGAATCACATTCAAGACCAAAAATAAACGGAAAAGACACTTTTTAAAAAAGTGAATGATTTTTTTTTATAACCACAGCTCTGGTCTCTGATGTCTCAGTCAAAGTCGTAACACAGACAACCTGAGTGCTTTGACATCATTTTGACCAATTTCAAGGCAAAGGAGAAGCTCGTCCAGAAAATCCTGTTCCAGCTTCTTACAATGATGCCACTGAAACTGCACCTTCTTCAGGTGCATCTCCAGCTGTGTCACAAATAGGAATGCCTCAAACCTCTGGGCAAGGCCTCAGGGAAAAGAATAAATAACTTAAATCTTGCTTTATTATCCTCCACCCCATGCCCAGTAGAAGACAGTTGTCATGAAAGAGATCTACAGCAAACCCTCTCTGTTAAGATTCATTTAATGCATTGGCACACTAGCAGCTCTGTTCAAGTGAGGTTTGGTATTTAGTTATTATTTATTGAGAGATACAGCACGGTAACAGACCCTTTCAAAGGTACATTTAATGTCAGAGAAATGTATACAATATACATCCTGAAATTCTTTTTCTTCACAACCATCCACGAAAACAGAGGAGTGTCCCAAAGAATGAATGACAGTTAAAATGTTAGAATCCCAAAGCCCCCCTTCCAGCTCCCCCTCCCATGCATAAGCAACAGCAGAGCAATAATCCCCCTCCCCCACCAGCAAAAAAAGCATCGGCGCCCCGCACCGAGCACTCAAGCGTGCAGCAAAACACCAATAAAGGCGTAGTACTCCAAAGACTACTCATTCACCCGGTAATTCGACATACTACAGGCTCCCTCTCTCTCCCTAATAAGGGAAAAAGAGGTTTCTCCCTTTCAGTCCAATGTTACCAAAGGCTTGCAAATTTCTATACGTATTCGGTAGAGAGCATTCTGACTGGCTGCATCTCTGCCTGGTATGGAGGCTCCAATGCACAGCTTTGCAAGAGGCTGCAGAAGACCGTAGACTTTGCCAACTCCATCCCCACAACCCTCCCCACAACTGAGGTCATCTCTAAGAGGTGGTGCTTCATGAAGGTGGCATCCATCAATAAAAAATCCTTGCCATCCAGGTCATACCTATTGAAATACAAGTTGGCAGTCTGAAGCATTTTCTCCTTTGACTCCCAACTAGAGAAAAACAAAACAAATGCAAGCACTTACCAATTTCCTTGTACCAGATAGTGGATACGTTGGACATTCTTTACGCCAGTCTTGTTCAAGTCCCCACCCACAAACCACCGGTATTTTTAAAAAATATAACTTTTGCAATCTTGACAGACTGAATATTTTTGTAACTTTCTTTTCAGATTTCTCCACAAGTCCTGACATTCCCTCTCAATTCATCATTTCCCTCCCAGTATCTCAAAAACAAATAGCAGGAGTTGACTGTGCATTATAATGTTGGTGATGATTTTATGGCTGCAAAAGGTTTAGATTTATTTATTACATGCACATCAAAACATAGAGTGAAATGTGTCCAACACATCCAAGGATGTAGTGGGAGCAGCCCAGAAGTGTCACCGGCATTGCATGCCCATAATGTTCAGCAGAACAACACAGACCACAACAAGTAATGAAATTACAATGGCAAAACAAGCCCCTATCCTCCCTCCCACCCACTGACATTCACACATGGACAGGTCTCTGGGTCTCCAGTCCCCAGTCATCAGTCTTCAACCTCCAGACCTCCGATCAACTCCAGGAATAGCTGTTGATGGTAGCCCAAACTCAATGAGCAGATATACTTATGACCCTCATGAACCCTCACATCTCTCGGTGACACTGTAATCTTAGTTTCTGAAGCTGACATCTGCACATTCCTCAGAGGGCGAAGCCAAGAAAGGTATCTGGTCTAGGCAGCATACCCGGCCAGTTGCTAAAGCTCTATGTTGTTCAGCAGGCTGGAGTATTTACAGACATACTCATCTTCTTGCTTCTGTGATCTGAGGTTTCCTCCTGCATCGAATAGGCATCTGTACACTGGTACCCAAGAGGAGCGTGGTGGCCTCTCTCAAGACCAGGGACGATGTGAGAGTCATATCAAAGAACCAGCTGACTGAAGGCGATATTAAGATTCAAGCTGGTGGAAATCAAAGGAAAAACACTTCAGTGGCTGGAATTGAACAAAGGAAGGTGGTTGTGCTTATTCATATCTGGCCCACTGGAGATAATCCGCACAGTGCCCCAAGGCCCAAGCACCTTTAATTGCTTCATCTTGATATTGTGATAAGAAGGTTCTGTGGATACAGCTATTGTTACCAGATACTGTATTAAGAACGAAGAGCAATAAATAAAGATTGAAAACAGATATGGAATTTTACTGTGAGGGGTTATATTTTCCATATATGAAACTCTGAAGTGTTAACGGCAGGTGCATCTTCTACATCGATCAGAGGGAACGAAGAAACAGAAAAGGCTAATATGATTGACCTTCAAATGAAAAAAGAAGCTATAATTACTGACAATGGATTTATCCCTGTGTGTTAACTGTTTTTTCCTACAGGACTTTACAGCTAATGTTCTGCAGTTTGTTACCCTCTGCAGATTCAGGGTGTCATTTGAGAAACAACCAGTTTTAGTGTTGCACCTGGAATTCGGAAATGGCTAAAAATATGCATGTAGAATGGCCATGTTTAAGATGCACAGTAATACCAGTGAAGAAAAAATGGATGCACTGCTTCAAATTGTTCATCAAAATGTTGGCAATGAGTCATCCGTATCTAAGAAAGGATGTGCTGACGTCGGAGAGGGTCTGGAGGATGTTTTAGAGAGTGATCCCTGAAATGAAGGGGTTAACGTTGCTACGTAACCGGCAACAGTGAATATTAATCGAGACAGGTTATATAAAAACAACCAAACATTCATTAAACACGTATAAACGATAAGGAAAAAAAAACAAAGGAAAACTTTAACCGGAGATTAACAGGTACGCAGCTGTTCACCAACTTGCCACTCAGCTCTGGTTCTTAAAGCGTTAAATGCGAAAACAGTTCTTAAAGCGATACAGTCAGATGTATTTCTTAACGCGATAACTTCGGAAGTCCAACAGTTTTACACATTCAATTGAGAGAGACTTCTCTGGAGAAGGATTTCTTCACCAACGCACCTTTACTGCTGGTTCTGTCCACAGGATTCACGATGCCGAAAATAAACAGTTTAAATCGACTGACCTTAAATTCCTTTACAGAGAGAGCAGCTTTGTGCATGAACTCATTGCCCTATTGCAAGAGTTATCTCAATGCAGCTTCTCTTCAACGAAGACTCAATAAGGTCGATTCTTTATTAAACTGCCAAAGGATACCGACTTCTGTCGATCCTTCACTTTGATGAATTCTTCACTCTCCCTTCAAAACTGTCGGAATTGAGCAAATTAGCACTTCCAGCCGCAAATTCCCAGTCCAAATACAATATCTTGTAAGAGAACGCACCTTCCGTTTTAGCAATGAAACTGCATCACAAAAACAAACACGCAACAGAAACGGAGATACAACACGTTCTACCTGGAAATCTACAAACTCAAAAACTAACTGCGTCACCTGGGTCGACCCTTATATAGTCACGGGGCACATGTCATCACGTGACCTCACATCGGCGGGAAAATCACATCAAGTGACCTCCAAAAGACCATTACATCATTCTCACAAAAAAACAGATCTACTTGAGCATGTAACACCTCCCTCCAAAAAAAATTTTGGTCTCTTGAAGAACAAAATTTTAACAGTTTATACAAAAAAATACAAAAGTATAAAATTTACAAAACACACAATATATACAATCTTATCTTTCAGCCCTTTACAAACTAATGTACAGTAGGAACGTTACAAATGATAAAATATCACTCCAAAAAAAAACAAATTTTCATTATACATTTAACATCTAGACAATCAGCGATCACATTGTCTTTACCCTTAAAATGAATGATAAAAATATTGTACTCCTGTAACATTAAACTCTAATTTAATAACCTTCTATTTTTGTTTTTCATCTTACTTAAAAACACTAATGGATTGTGATCGGTATAAACTGTGAGCGGTTTATGTGTAGAACCAGCATACACTTCAAAATGTTGCAAAGCTAAAACAAGAGATAACAATTCTTTTTCTATTGTTGAATAATTTCTTTGATGGGCATTAAATTTCTTAGAAAAATAA
This sequence comes from Mobula hypostoma, assembly GCF_963921235.1. NCBI lineage: Eukaryota > Metazoa > Chordata > Chondrichthyes > Myliobatiformes > Myliobatidae > Mobula > Mobula hypostoma. Next base: position 9,767,635 of record NC_086116.1, read on the forward strand.
GCTACTGGACGATCGACTTCATCACCCTCATCTTTTTGAAGTAACACTGCTCCTGCAACTTCATCACTAGCATCTACAGCTAACAAAAATGGTTTTTCAAAGTCAGGAGATTTAAGTACAGGTTGACTACGTATTATAGCTTTCAGTTTATCAAATGCCTCCTGACAAGACTCTGTCCAAACAAACTTCTCATTTTTCTTCAAGAGTTTAGTTAATGGAAGAGCAATGTTTGCAAAATCCTTACAAAATTTTCTGTAATATCCCACCATACCCAAGAATCTTCTGACGGTTTTTCTACCAGTGGGAGTGGGTACTTCCAAAATTGCCTGAACTTTTGCTTGAACAGGTGCTAATTTCCCCTGACCCACAACATAACCAAGGTAAGTCACTGTGGCATGACCAAATTCACTCTTAGCTAAGTTAATAGTTGTTAGCTTTTGAAAGTCTCTCAAATAATTTCTCCACCGCCGCAATATGTGCTTTCCACGTATTAGTCCCTGTAACCAGATCATCAATATAGGCATCTGTATCTTTTAATCCCTGAATCACGCTATTAATCACCCTCTGAAAAGTATTCTTCATCCCAAATGGAAGAACATTATATTCATATAAGCCAGAAGGGGTTACAAATGCTGAAATCTTTCTACCTCTATCCGTCAATGGAACACACCAATAACCTTTTAACAAATCAATTTTTGTAAGGAATTTGGCCTGTCCAACTTTATTCACACAATCATCTACTCTAGGGATTGGATATGCATCAGTCTTTGTCACAGCATTCACTTTTCTGTAATCCGTACAAAACCTAATACTATTGTCTGGCTTAGGCACCATAACACACAGTGAACTCCAATTGGAATTAGAATGTCTAATAATATCATTTTCTAACATTTACTTAATTTCCTGTTCAGCAAGTTCACATTTTTCCCTGTTCATTCGATATGGATGTTGTTTTATGGGTTTTGCATCTCCCACATCTACATCATGGTGGTTCTTCTAGGGACGTCTGGAAATAAATCTCTATACTTAAAAATTAACTTTTTCATCTGCTCTCTCTGTTCCGGCTGTAAATAGCTACTTTTTCATCAATGTTTTCCAGAATTTTTGAATTTGGCAACCTGACTGAAATAATGTTGGGTTTAAAACGAGTATCAGATGAATCCTCTAGTAAGTTTTCATCAAGATCAGACTCATTATTAATCACAGCAGTCATAGTAGCAACTTCTCTTTCATAATATGGTTTTATCATATTTATATGACACAGCTGTGTTGCCTTTCTCCTATCTGGAGTTTTTCCCACATAATCCACCTCATTTACTTTAGATTCAATCTCATAAGGACCGTGGAATTTGGCTTGTAATGGGTTTGTTTTCACTGGGAAAAGAACTAACACCTTATCTCCAGGCTTAAATGACCTCATCCTAGCTTCCTTATCATACCACGTCTTCATCTTCTCTTGAGCTAACTTTAATTTTTCCTTGGCCAAACTACAAGCTTTGTACAATATGTCTTTAAATTTCAAAACATAATCTAACAAACTAGTGTGTACTTCTTTATTAATCCACTGTTCCTTCAACAAAGCCAAAGATCCTCGAACTCCATGTCCAAACACAAGTTAAAAAGGACTAAAACCTAATGATTCCTGTACTTCCTCCCTTACTGCAAAAAGTAGTAAATGTATACCTTCATCCCAATCCTTTTCATTTTCTACACAATATGTCCTAATCATAGCTTTTAGTGTAGAATGAAACCTCTCCAAGGCTCCTTGTGATTCTGGATGATAGGCTGAGGAAATAATCTGCTTTGCTCCCAGTTTATAAACTATCTGCTGAAACAACCCAGACATAAAATTACTTCCTTAATCTGATTGTATTTCCTTAGGCAACCCAAAATAAGTGAAGAATTTTATAAGAGCCTTTGTCACAGTTTTGGCTGTTATTTTCCTAAGAGGTACTGCTTCTGGAAACCTAGACGCTGTGCACATAATAGTTAATAAATATTGATGTCCAGTTTTAATTTTTGGCAAAGGACCTACACAGTCTACAATGATTTTTGAAAACAGCTCACCAAATACAGGAATTGGTTGCAGTGGAGCCACTGGAGTAACCTGATTAGGTTTACCAACAATTTGACATGTATGACACGTTCTACAAAATGTCACCACATCTTGTCTTAAACTAGGCCAATAAAAATGTTTAGAAACTTTGTTCATAGTTTTCTTTACCCCTAGATGACCACTCAAAGGAATACTATGAGCCATAGTCAAAATCTCATTCCGGTAAATTTTAGGAACAACAAACTGATGATTAACTTCCCAATCCTCACTAGCAGGAATTGTAGGTGATCTACACTTTCTCATTAATACCCCCTTTTCAAAATAGTATCCAACTGGTACTTTTCCAATTTCACTATCTGGAAGAGCTTGTTCTTTTAATTTAACTATCTCATGATCCCTACCCTGCTCGGCTATCATCTCCTTCTGAGATAGAGACAAATCTTCCTGATCAGACTTACCATCAAAATCCTGATCAAATAAGGTCGGTAAGAAAGTTTCTGATACATCCTCAAAATACGAATCTTGATTTGAACTGTCATGGGTAACAACCACATCCTTTACATCAGTCTTTTTAGCCATAGCTCTTGTTACAACACAGGAAGAACCTGCGTTAAAATCCCTCTGTGGTTGCTCAGAATTTGAATTTATTGTCAAATGCATTTCAGGAAAAACTTGTCCACTTGCTAAATCATTCCCTAACAAAAGAGAAACATCATTCACAGGTAAACTGAATTGTAGTCCTACTTTAACAACCCCTGTAACTAATCCTGACTTTAAATTTACTCTATGTAAATGTACTGGCATCCGTGTCAGACTTATCACTAAACCTTAGCACACTGTCAAATATTAGTGATGGTGAAGCTCCAGTATCTCTAAGTATCCTTATCGGTACTGCATTGGATCCTTCTTTCAAGGATACAAATCCTTCTGTTATAAAAGCCTCATATCCCTTTTTAACTTGGTCAGACTCTGACACATCTTCATTAATATTTTCTAAACCCTGTGGTTTTACAGGTTTTCCAACATGCTGCACACAGGCATCTGGGACCACTTCTTTCTCTTTCCGTTTCAATCGGAAGCAATTAGCCACTACATGTCCAGGTTTCTTACAATAATTACAAATAATACCAAAATGTCTTTCCTTCACATGTCTCCCTTCATCCTTACTTTTCTCAATAACTTCAAACTTAATTTCTGATTTACCTTGACTCTCCGTGCTAGTTTTCTTTTTAAAAGTTTTACCTGGAGAAAATTTATTCTTGTGAATTAAAACATACTCATCAGCCAATTTAGCAATCTCCTGCAATGTAGCAGTGTCTGTTCATTTAAGTATGTTCTCACTTCAACAGGAATGCTTCTTTTAAATTCCTCCTGCAAAATCAGCTCTTTCAATTTATTATACTCCCCATTCACAATTTTAGAGGAAATCCATCTCTCAAAACATACAGATTTCTCATAGGCAAATTCCACATAAGTTTTTTCCACCGATCTCTTTAAACTTCTAAATCTTTCTCTATACGCTTCCGGAACCATCTCGTATGCCTTTAATACTTTCTCTTTAACAATATCATAATCCAGTGCTTGCTCAGCATTTAAAGCTGTATAATCTTGTTGTGCCTTGCCTTTAATTACACCTTGTAACATCACTGGCCATTGGTCCTTCAGCCACTTTAAACTCAGAGCAACTGTTTCGAAATGTTGGAAATATGCATCCACATCAGCTTCATTAAATGGAGGAGCTAACAACCTCACGACTAGCAATAAACTGTTTCATAGAACCAGAAGACTGACTCCCGAACTTTAATTTCTGCATCTCTAGCTCGAATTTCCTCTGGTTTTCAGCTTCTCTTTCTACAAACTCCCTTTTTTTATTAGCCTCTCTTTCGGCCATTTCCATTTTAAATGTTTCAAACTTGAAATATTCAAGATGCAACTGCATTTCCAGATTACTCAGTGGAAACTTATCTAACACCTCCTGATCAAACAATTCCAAATTAATATAATGTTCAGCAATTTTTCTTTGTATGAAAGCCTTGGGAGAATTTCTCGTAATCCCTTTAATATCCAAACTCTTAGCAATCTCCAATACAACAGGTTTTCTCGCAGTCCCTAAAAATCCCCAGTCAGGCGCCTTCAAAAAACCGTCAATATCCATTGTTGCCGAATACATCACACACCAATCAAACCAAAAAAAAATCGGGTATTCCCTTTTTCCAAATCAAAATGGCAATTACCAGCACTTAAACTCAAAATCGGAACATTTCCTGGCCGAGCCCCCACAAATTATGTTACGTAACCGGCAACAATGAATATTAATCGAGACAGGTTATATAAAAACAACCAAACATTTATTAAACATATATAAACGATAAGGAAAAAAACAAAGGAAAACTTTAACCGGAGGTTAACAGGTACGCAGCTGTTCACCAACTCCACTCGGCTCTGGTTCTTAAAGCGTTAAATGCGAAAACAGTTCTTAAAGCGATAACTTCAAAAGTCCAACAGTTTTACACATTCAATTGGGAGAGACTTCTCTGGAGAAGGATTTCTTCACAGATGCACCTTTACCGCTGGTTCTGTCCACAGGATTCACGATGCTGAAAATAAACAGTTTAAATCGACTGACCTTAAATTCCTTTACAGAGAGAGCAGCTTTTTGCATGAACTCATTGCCCTATTGCAAGAGTTATCTCAATGCAGCTTCTCTTCAACGAAGACTCAATAAGGTCGATTCTTTATTAAACTGCCAAACGATGCCGACTTCTCTCGATCCTTCACTTCGATGAATTCTTCACTCTCCCTTCAAAACTGTCGGAATTGAGCAAATTGGCACTTCCAGCCACAAATTCCCAGTCCAAATACAATATCTTGTAAGAGAACGCACCTTCCATTTTAACAATGAAACTGTGTCACAAAAACAAACACGCAACAGAAACGGAGATACAACACGTTCTACCTGGAAATCTACAAACTCAAAAAACTAACTGCGTCACCTGGGTCGACCCTTATATAGTCACGGGGCACATGTCATCACGTGACCTCACATCGGCGGGAAAATCACATCAAGTGACCTCCAAAAGACCATTACATCGTTCTCACAAAAAAAAACCAGATCTCCTTGAGCATGTAACAACGTGAAGAGTGTTTGATGGTCCTGGGTCTGTACTCCCTGGAGTTTAGAAGAATGAGTGGGGATCTCATTGAAGCTTACCATATATTGAAAGGCCTCAAAAGAGTGGATGTGCAAAGGATGTTTTCAATAGCGCGGGAGTCTAGGACCAAACAGCACAGTCTCAGAATAGAAGCATGTTCCTTTAGAACAGAAATGAGGAGGAATTTCTTAAGCCAGAGGGTGATGAATCTGTGGAATTCATTGCTATAGACAGCTGTGAAGGCTGAGTTTTTGGGTATATTTAAAGCAGAAGTTGATAGCGTACTTAATTAGCAAAAGTGTCAAATGTTATGGGGAGAAGGGAGGAGAATGGGGTTGAAAGGGAATATAAATCAGTCATGATCAAATGGCAGAGCAGACTCAACCGGCCAAAAGGCCTAATTCTGCTCCTATGTCTTAATGGTCTTATGATTGAGGAGCCTGGTTCATCTTAACCATCAAGCTACCATCTACACTCATTGCCTTTTATTCTTCCCATATTTCCACTCTCTCCCACTGATTCCACCACTCACATATGTATTTTGGACAAATTTTTCTTGCTTAACCAATTGTCTTAGTTGTTCTACGGACTGCAGGTAAAAATTATTCCCGGTTCTGATGAAGAATTTAGATTTAGATTTAGATTATGAGAACACTCAGTCCTCTTTTATTGTCATTTAGAAATGCATACATGCATTAAGAAATGATACAATGTTCCTCCAGAGTGATATCACAGAAAACAGGACAAACCAAAGATTAACACTGACAGAACCACATAATTATAACATATAGTTACAGCAGTGCAAAACAATACCATAATTTGATAAAGAACAGACCATGGGCATGGTAAAAAAAAAATCTCAAGTCCCGATCGACTCCCGAGTCCCCGATAGCAGGCGGCAGAAGGGAGAAACTCCCTGCCATAAACCTCCAAGGCACCGACAGCTGCCGATGCCTTGGAAGCAGCCGACTACAGTCAACACAGAATGCAAGAAAAATATCATAGAAATATGGATGGAGAGAAGAGGCATCATTTGGAAGTCTTGTGTATTTAATATTTCAGTAATATTTGAGTAATATTGTAAATATATTGTTTGATTAAGCATTCTTTGTTAAAACTAATTCATTCTTGGTTATATGTAAAAGTATGTGAATGGCATAGGTTATCACACCACCACACTATAAGTGAGCATCTTACTAAAGTAAAAACAAAGTGCACATTTTATCCTCCAGCTCTGCGTTTTTCTTTCAATTAGTTTTCTGTTTTGGAGTTGTAATACATAATAGTGGTGATGAGTAAGTTTTAAAAAGAACTTGAGATGAACCTGAAGCACGTCAAGACATTTGAGTACAAAAGAATGTGCAACACATTTCTTCACAAGGAGAGAGAAATGAACAAGTAAAAGAAAGACACAGCATGTGGTTTCTTCGGGAGAGAAGGGCGACGGTTGAGTTAAACAAAAGGCAGAAAACACACAAAATTCATGGGTTCATAAACAGTGAGTACTGGGTGATAATGATCATAGCTAAAAAAGCAGAAATAGCTAGCTGCATTGGAAAGACAGACACACTCGATTGCACAAGAAATAACTGGATGTTGTATACTGTGCAAATTGAGTAGCACGTTGCTGCAAATGAAATAGCCAATGAAAAGCCAGTGCCAGTTTAACTGAATGCATTAGGTGGAGAGGCATACACTTTGCTTAGAAGTTTGCCCTCTCCAAACAAATCCGCTGAAATGAACTTTGCTAATATCACGAAAGTAATGCAGGAACATTTAGAACCAAAACTATTGTTGATCGCAGAACACTCTAAGTTTCATAAGAGGAATGAAAAGGAAGTGGAGTCCATTTCAGTGCACATAGCTGAATTGAAGAGATTGTCTGAGCATTGTCTGTTCAGTAATGGGTTTAATGATGAACTGAGAGATTGCTTAGTTTATCAAATCTTGCAAGAAAGCATTCAAAAATGGCTCAAAATGAAGCACAACTCACATTTGGAAGATCAATTGAAATCGGTCTATCCATAGAAACAGTGGCCAGAGAGGCAGTCAAGTTGCAGTCAGGAATGCAGGTTTAAGGATGAAACTTGCAGAAAATGCAACAACGTAGGACACATACAAAGAAGATGTTAGGTAGACAAAAATAAATAAACTGCACAGGGAAGAGAAAAATATAACAAGTCAAGTTGCAGTTTCCAAAAGAGCACTAATGTACATGCTGTTGATGAATAATCTGATAATGGTGAGTGTGACAGAGGGACTGAGTAGCTTTGAAATTTACAGTGTGAAAACTAACAAGAAATAAGCAATATGGCTTATACCAGAAGTGAACGGCAAATTAATTGAAATAGAACTGGACTCTGGCTCAGCTGTTTCAGTCCTTCCACAAAATGGGTTTGAACAGCATTTCAAAGATAGTGAAATGAGGCCTGCAGATATGCAACCAAAAACTTATACTGCAGGTAAGATAACTTCTGTGGGAATGATGTTCATAGCAGTGAAATGCAGCAACCAACAAACCACATTGGGCTTGTATGTGGTAAAAGCAGGAGGACTGGCATTGTGGGACATGAATGGCTGAGACAACTACAATTTGACTGGAGATCCATCCACCATTTGCATGCCATATCCCCTGTATTATAGTAAACTGAAAGCGAATTAAAGATATCGGATGAAGCCACAGCAGGATTCAAGGATGGCATTGGAAAACTCGAACATATCAAAGGTAAAATAGTGTTCAATGAAAATGCCACATCCAAGTTTTACAAATTCCGTCCCAATCCTTATACCGTTTGTGATAAAGTAGCCAGTGAGCTAGAATGCACAGAGGCTGAATGATTTCTTTCCAAGTTTTGAGTTGAGCCCATGGACAATGCCAGTGGTCCCAGTAGCTGAAAAGAATGGTTCTGTCAGGATCTGTGGTGATTTTAAGGTCACCATCAACCCAGTACTGAAAGTAGATCGATGTCTTCTGCCCAGGATAGTGGATATCTTTTCAAACCTTTCTAGAGGAAAACACATCAGCAAAGAGGACCTACTTATGATGAAGATGGAAGAAGAGTCCACAAAGTGTGTCTCACCATAAACTATTATCCCTATCGTAGGCTTATTTTTGGAGAAGCAGCTGCACCTACACTCTGGCAGAAAGCTATGGACCAGGCTCTCAGTATCACCCGGATGACGTCATTGTTACTGGTAACGATGACAAGGAACATGTCGAAAATCTCAGGACAGTGTTTAAAAATATCAGAAGATTATGGCCTCAGAGGATTATGCAACAAGTGTGAATTCTTTCAGCCAGGTATCACTTACTGTGGGCAAGCTATTGCAGAACAAGCATTACACGAGTATGCTGAGAAAATTCCAGTCTTGCTGGATATCCCAAGGCCAAGGGACGTGTCGCAGTTGTGGTCCTTTTTAGGTTCTGTCAATTTCTATAGCAGGTTCCTGCAAAACCTGGCAACTGTGCTCTACCCCTTTGACCCATTACTTCAGATCGGGAAGAAATGGCAATGGGCAGAGCAGTGTGAGGTGGCTTTCCAAAAGTGGTGTATCAGGCACTATACTCACACATTATGATCCACACCATCCAGTGAAGCTTGTCTGTGATGCCTTGCCTTATGGTGTAGGTGCAGTCATGTCACATGTTATGAGTGATGGAGGTGAACATCCCATAGCCTTTGGATCACGTTCCCTTACTGCTGCAAGGAAAAGTTATGCACAGCTTGACAGGGAGGACTTGAGCCTGCTTTGGGGTGTAAAAAGTTTCAATCAGTACTTTTCTAGGGGAGAGTTTACCTTCATTACTGATAATCAACCATTGCTGTCCATTTTCAATCCACAGAATGGTGTACCACTAACTGCAGCGGATTGAAAGCAGAGATGAGCTGAGTTTCTTGGAGGACACCCTTGGAAAAGGAAGTACCTGACAAATTTACAACAGCCTCTTGATGTGTGCTCCCTAATGCAAATCGAAAGTCTCCCGGTTATGGCAGAGATGATCCAATGGGAAACCAAAAAAAAAAAAGACTCCTACACTGTCTCAGGTCTACTTGCTAACCCAAAATGTCTGGAATATAGAACAGAAATCCCAGCTCTGCCACTTTTACTAGCATCAGGATGAACTTGCTCTTAATGGGGGTTGCTTTATGTGGGGACTTAGAGTTGTGTACTATCCAAGCTGAGAGCAAAAGTGTTTGAGGAGATACATGCCAATCATCTAGGCATAGTCATAATGGAAGAACTGGCTTGAAGCTTTGTCTGGTGGCCCGCTACAAATCAGCAGATCGAGCATCTTGCTATGCACTGTTCAGGATGTCAAAGCATCCAGACGAGAGGCATTCAGATCTGTCAGAACCACCTCCTGCAGTCCCAGAGTCAACTCCCACAACCACCATGGAAAAGGCCCCAGAACCTGAGATTGCTCCCCTGCCACAAGACTCACCTGTCAAGCAGATTCACCCCACTTGTCAGGAAAGATGTTATCCCATAAGAGTAAAGAATCCTACAACAGTGATTAATTCTTTAGGCCTGAATGGGACAACATAAAATTTACTATGTTCTAGATGTCGATATAGTAGTTGTATTATAGACATTACATTATATACTATACAGGTTTACAGATGACTAGAGAGCAATACATTACATATTTGAGTTGAAATGCATTCCATGCCGAGTTGGACTTTATAGCTAAGTAGGGGGGAGTGCTGTGTATTTAAAATTGCAGTAATATTTGAGTAGTATTGTAAATATATTGTTAGATTAAGCATTCTTTGTTCATTTAAATAATTCATTGTGGATCATATGTAAAAATACATGAATGGCATACGTCATTATGTCATCACATCATAAGTGAGCACCTCACTCAAGTAAAAACAAAGTACTCACGTTATCCCCTAGCTCTGTGTTTTTGTTTTGATTAGTTTGGTTTTGTGTTTTGGAGTTACAAAATAAGAGACCCAATGCTTACATTGATGAATATTTCTGTTATGGGATTTTGTACAACCAGTGCGAGCAGCTTAATTTGTCGACACTAAACATTAGAAAATTGAACCTCCTCAACCATTCAAAGCAACCATAGCTGATTCTTTGCCTCAGCCATATTCTTATTCTTCCCCATAATCTTTTGAATGTGACCCCCTTCTAAGCCTTTCTCCTGTAACCCTGGATGAGGAAAGGTTTCCTCTCTGCATCCAATCTACCTAGTTCTGTCAGAATTTTGTATGTTTCAATGAGATCCTCATGCATTCTTCTGGTACTTATGTGAACGCAGGTGTAAATCTCATGAAATACCTCTGTTTGGTGAATTTATTTTGCATTCCTCCATGACCAGTAAATCGTCCCTTGGGGACGGAGATCAAAATTGCATACAATACTTGAGGTGTGGTCTCACTAAATTTCTGTATAATTGGAGCAAAAAAAAAGAACAAAAATTAAAGTGGAATTAATGTACATTCTTTGCTCAAAACCATTTGCAACAAGAGTAGATGCAACAAGAGTAGATGCCCCCTTTGCTGTCTGGACTCCTGCCTGTTTGCTTTCAGTGCAACCATGACCCCTTTCATATTGACATATCCCAATCACCTTTGTTTATCCTACTATGATGGTCAAGATGGCATCGAGCTGTGGTCTCCATTATGGTTGTGGCTTGGATTTAGTTGTATTTTAAATTTGTACGGATGGTTTTGGGGACAGAGCTGGAAGTTAAGGATTAGCTTGTGGTTTAGGGTTCTGGATGTTGGAGTTCAGGTTGGGGTTTCAGGGATCAGCCTAGAGTCCTTCGTCTGTTGGAATTTTTTGAGGAAGCAACAATTAGGATAGACAAAGGAGAATCGGTGGATGTTGTGTGCTTGGATTTTCAGAAGGACTTTGACAGGGTGCCACACATGAGGCTGCATGGTATTACATGAAAGATACTAGCTGGAGAGAGCATTGGCTGATTGGCAGGAGGCAAAGAGTGAGAATAAAGGGAGCCTTTTCTGATTGGGGGCTGGTGACCAGCGGTGTTCCACAGTGACCGGTATAGGGACCGCTTCTTTTTACGTTGTATGTCCATGATTTGAAAGATGGAATTAATGGCTTTGAAGCCGGGTTTGCAGATGATACAAAGACAGGTGGAGGGGCAGGTCGTGTTGAGGAAACAGGGAGTCTGCAGAAGGATTTAGACAGATTAGAGAATGGGCAAAGAAGTGGCAGATGGAATATAGTGTCAGAAAGTGTATGGTACTGCACTAATGCATTTTGGTAGAAGGAATAAAAGCATAAACTATTTTCTAAAGGGGAGAAATTATAAAATATGAGGTGTAAGAGGGCTTGTGAGTTCTCGTGCATGCAGGATTCCCAAAAGGTTACTTTGCTGATTGAGTCAGTGGTAAGGAAAGCAAATACAGTGTTAGCATTCATTCTGAAAAGACTAGAATATAGAACAAGGATGTAATGCTGAGGCTTGTTAAGGCACTGGTAAGACCATAAGACATAGGAGCAGAATTAGGCCATTTGGCTCATCGAGTCTGCTCCACAATTCAATCTAAACTTTTTCTCCACCTCCTCAGCCACACTCCTCGGCCTTCTCTCCGTTACCTTTTAATGCCATGTCCAATCAAGAGCCTATCAAGCTCTGCCTTAAATACACCCAACAACCTGGCCTCTACAGCTGCCTGTGGTAATGAATTACACAATTTCACCACCCTATGGCTAAAGAAACCTCCACATCTTGGTTTTAAATGGACACCCTCTATCCTGAGACTGTGCCCTCTTTTCCTAGACTCCCATACCATGGGAAGCATCCTTTCTATGTCTACTATGTCTACACTTTTCAACATTTGAAAGGTTTCAATGAGACCCCCCTTCATCCTTCTAAATTCTAGCGAGTACAGACCCAGAGCTATAAAACATTCCTTGTATGATAACCCTTTCATTCCCAGAATCATCCTTGTGAAACTCCTCTGGACTCTCTCTAACGCTAACACATCTTTTCTTGGATGAGGAGCCAAAATCTGTTCACAATACTCAAGGTGAGGTCTCACCAGTGCCTTATAAAGCCTTAGATTACATCCTTGCTCTTATATTCCAGACCTCTTGAAATGAATGCTAACATTGCATTTGCCTTCCTCACCACCAAAAATACTGGCAAGTTAACCTTGCGGGTGTTCTGCACAAGGACTCCCAAGTCCCTTTGTATCTCAAATTTTTAGATTTTCTCCCCATTTATAAAATAGTCCGCACATTTATTTCTACTACCAAAGTGCATGACCATGTATTTTCCAACAGTGTATTTCATTTGCCGCTTTATTTCCCATTCTCCTAATCTAAGTCCTTCTGGAGCCTACTGTTTCCTCAGCACTATCTGCCCCTCCACCAAGTTTCATATCATTGCAACTTGGCAACAAAGCCATCTATTTCGTCATCTAAATCATTGATATACAGCATAAAAAGAAGTGATCCCAACACCAATCCCTGCGGAACGCCATTAGTTCTCGTTCGTTGCCTCCAACCAATCAACCAATTCTCAAACCATGCCAGTAACTTTCCTGTAATAACATGGGCTCTTAACTTGTAAAAGGCCTTCTGAAATTCCAAATGTACACCATCCACTGCATCCCCTTTATCTATCCTACTTGCATTCTCCTCAAAGAATTCCAACAGTTTTGTCAGGCAAGATTTTCCCTTAAGGAAACCATGCTGACTTTGTCCTGTCTTGTATGTGTCACCAAGTACTCCATAACCTCACCCTTAACAATTGACTCCAACATCTTCCCAGCCACTGAGGTCAGGCTAACAGGTCTATAATTTCCTTTCTGCTGCCTTCCTCCTTTCTTAAAGAGTGGAATGACATTTGTAATTTTCCAGTCCTCTGGCACCATACCCAAGTCCAATGATTTTTGAAAGATCATTACTAATGCCCCCACAATCTCTACCGCTACTTCTTTCAGAGCCCTAGGGTGCAGTTCATCTGATCTGTGTGACTTATGTACCCTTAGGTCTTTCAGTTTTTGGAGTACCTTCTCCCTTGTAATAGTAACTGCGCTCACTTCTCTTCCCTCACACCCTTCAACATCTGGCACACTGCTTGTGTCTTCCACAGTGAAGACTGATGCAAAATACTAATTTAGTTCATCTGTCGTCTCCTTGCCCTCTGTTATTATTTCTCTGGCCTCATTTTCTAGCAGTCCCATATCCACTCTCCTTTCACTTTCACTTTATACATATTTGAAAAAGCTTTTACTACCCACTTTGATATTGTTTGCTAGCTTGATTTAATATTTCATCTTTTCCCTCCTAATGACTCTTTTAGTTGCTCTCTGTAGGCTTTTAAAAGCTTTCCAATCCTCTGTATTCCCCCAAATTTTTGCTTTGTTGTATGCCCTCTCTTTTGCTTTTCCGTTAACTTTGACTTCCCTTGTTAGCCACGGTTCTTTTGCCATTTGCGTATTTCTCAAATGAATTTGTGACGAACTTTGTTCAACATGAGGCACAGCTGATGGTAAAATACAGGGTGAGAACACTAGAGCAAAGTGTCTGTAAGCATGAGTACTCCCAATCTTTAAAAAGGATGTGACAACCAAAACATTAAAAATGAGGACTTAAAGAACCAGAGAGAGGAGAAGAAGTTAATTGGCCTCTATATTTGTTCTCTAGATGTTGGTGTGTGGGTGAATTTGGCTGGAATTGATGTGAATGTAGGGAAAATAAAAATGGATTGAGGTAGGATTAGTGTAAGAGTAGGTGCTAGATAATTGGTGTGGACATAAAGGATGGAAGAATCTGTTTCCATGATCTGATTATATATAGAAGCCTGAAGCTTTCCCAGCTCATTCCTTCTGTTTTTTCTCTCATTCATTTGTACGCTCTTGTATGCAGGAGTCGTGCACTCAACAAGGAAGAGGAAGTTGCTGACACTCCCAGAAGGTACCTTTTAATTGCAATAGCTGGACTTTGACTGGCTGCAGCACAATGCTACCATTCTCAATATCAGGACAATATGGTGAATGTTCTAGAACTGAAAAACCTAATGCAACAAATACTTGAATCTCACGACCCTACCGCCTTCCCTCTCTCTTGACATTTAATATACAGTCTAATTAGGTATCTGAAGGATGTTGATTTCTTGTGTCATTTTGTTACATTTGGAGAAAGATAAATATAATTATTTATATTATTATTTAATTATATATAATTAAATTAATTATATATAAATATTATTATATTAATTATATATAAATATTATTATCTTAATTATATATAATTAAATATAAGAATTACTATTTATTATTTATGGTGCAACTGTAATGAAAACCAATTTCCCCCGGGATCAATAAGGTATGACTATGACTATGACTATAATTTTGACATATTGTGCTTTCTGTTCCCTTCAAATTTTATTGTGTATTAATATAATTAGTTAATAATTTGGATATGTTAATTTAAATTTAATTCAATCGTATATCTGTCTCCAACTACTCGGAGGTTTTTAGATTTTTGTTCCCCACAATCTCTCATCAGTGTCTCCAGTTTGGTGTAATAACACTTCCACTTTCTGTTCACCCTGCTCACCAATGTCCATGCATCCAACTCCTCTCTCCTGGTAAATTCATTACACTTGTAATAAATTACATAAGGAATGGATGTGCCATTATTTGGCACAGCGTTGTATTGCTTCTTCCATCAAGCAAAGGTGCTGTTACCTGTATCTTGTTCTACCAACTGTTCAAGATCACTTTATGATGTCAGTCAGTCTGTAACTTAAATGAGGGTTTATGGTCTTGGTCCTTTTATCCTCCCCCAACCCTAAACCCTCACCTCATCAGCAAAATGGTGCAAAGAATAACAGATTGGGGCAGCAGGGTATTGTGGTGGTTGGCACAATGCTTTGCAGTACCAGTGACCCAGGTTCAATTTCTGCCGCTGTCTGGAAGGAGCTTGACTGCATGAGTTTCCTCAGGTGCTCTGGTTTCCTCCCACAGTCCAAATGCGTACTGGTTGGTAGGCTGATTGGTCATTGTAAATTCTCCTGCGACTGAGCTAGGATTAAATTGGGGATCACTGGGCAGTGCAGTTCAAAGGGCCAGAAAGGCCTATTCAATAAATAAATAATTATTAGTTCAAACTGAGATCACAAAATTGCTAAAGTGACAATGATGGAAGAGGTAGAATTAAAGATTTGAGATTGCAGTACCACTAGGAACTGGAGGGGAAAGGGGTGAATGGTTTGCAAGTCTGATGGCGGTGGGAAAGAAACTGTTCTTGAGTCTGAATATGCAGGCATTCAAATACTTGTATCTTCCTCTAGAGACAGAAGAGAGAAAAGCGAATGGCCAGGGTGGCAGAACCTTTGACGATACTATTACCCTTCCTGATGCAATCATTCATGTATTCCCATAATTTATGGAAATAAGGTAGTGTGGGTATTGAGTGAAAAGTATTGAGAACAACATTCCTTTGGATTTGAATCTCTGTTCATCTGAAGCCAATACCAATGAAACAACAGAGACCCCAGTTGAAAGAAACCCTGAAGCATAGTGATTGTAGTTGACCCAAAAAACTCGAAAACTTCTACAGATATTCTATGGGGAGCATTCTGACTGGCTGCATCATTGTCTGGTATGGTGGGGGCTGAGGAGAGAGGGGCTACTGAACAGGAGGGAAGTAAGCTGCAGAGAGTTATAAAATTAGTCAGCTCCATCGTGGGTACTAGGCTCTGTAGTAACCAAAACATCTTCAAGGAATGGTGCCTCAGAAAAGCGGATTCCATCATCAAGGACCCCCACCACCCAGGACATGCCCTACACTACCCCAAAGTCACACACTTAGCGATTCAGGAACAGCTTCTTCTCCTTTGCCATCCAATTCCTAAATGGACATTCAACCCATGAACATTACCTCACTATTTTTTTAAAAAATTTCTGTCTTTGAACTACTTTTCTCAGTTTAACTATTTAATATACATATATATACTTAATGTACTTTTTCTATATTTATCATGTATAGCATTGTACTGTTGCTGCAAAGTTAATAAACTTCACAACATACGGTCTGGTGGTGATATTAAACTTGATTCTGATTCTCACCAAGGATGAAGAAGTAATGATGCTACCTCTGTGCAAAAACACAGAAGACAAGTGAAGAAAAATTTACTCGAAGGTGCTTCCTGCTACAAAAGCAACATTCCATGAGAGGAGATGGGCGAGGTAGTGAACTCTGAATCTTGGCAATGAGGACAAGTAAGAACTTGGCCCATTTCCCCAGCAGAGTGGCCCAGCATATTCCCAGCATACTCCAGCCTTTTCCACTTTCTCTCCTGCTGCTGCTCTGATATGCTTGAGAGTTCATTTTTATAAGCTTGCATCGTATTTTGTATCAAATTTCCTTGCATGTTCAGTAGGAAATAAATGATATCTGATTTTTATCTTCCATTAAGTCCTCTTTTTATCACTCTTTGGTGGAAAATAATGCTGCCTGTACGTTAGTCTCAGCCTGAGGGAAGAAACTGTTACCCAGTCTGTCAGTCCTTATCTTGATGCTCCTCTACCTCCTTTCTAATGGTGGTGGGTCAAAGAGATTGTGGGATGGGTGGGGGGGGGGTCCTCAACAATACTTGGGGCCCTTCATCTACCACGGTCCTGGTAAATGTCAAAGACAAGGGGGAGGGAGACCCCCGTGATCCGCTCGGTGATTTTTACTATCTTTTGCAGGGACTTGCAGTCCAGTGCCTTGCAGCTTCCCTGCCCCGCTATGATGCTGACAGACAGGATAGTCTCTGTGAAGTTCCTGCAGAAAGTGTTAGAATGGGGACAGGGAGACTTGCATGCCTCAACCTCCAGAAAGTGTAGATGTTGCTGTTGACTAACGAGGGAGTGTTGTGGATCCAAGTTAGATAGTTCATTATGTGCACAGCAAGGAACTTTGTGCCCTTCACTCTCTCCATGGATGTGCAATGGACCGTGGTCAACCTGTGCCATCCTGAAGTCCACAATCATCTCTTTTGTCTTGTCCATGTTGAGACTCAGGCTGTTGTTCACCCACCATTTGACAAGCCTCTCTGCTGACGCATCATTGCCGCTGGCGAGGCCAACCACTGTTGTATCATTGTAATTGGTCTCTGTATGATTGTCCTGTGTTTGGGCTGCGGTTAAATAGGTGAATTGCAGGGTGGTGCAGCTCGTTGAGGTGGAAGAGCCTGTTCTGCGCTGAATCTTTAAATAAATGAACCAGAACGGGGGCAAAATTTGGCACAATGAACCTCCACGTGTCTGGTACCAATTAGAATTCACCACATGGTGTCACTATAATACTGAATTGTACTTAGTGTTGAAATAGTCGGTACAAGCAGCATAGAATAAACAGTGTGGCTCCAAGTTTACAGTTAGTAATCCTACTGCTTTAATAAAGGTGCAGATATGCTTAAATGAGCACAGTCAAAATCAGAAAGTTGAAGATGTCTTTCAATTATTTTCCTCATAATATTATGTGATTATTGTGCCAGAAATATTTTGGAAGTTGGACTACACCACATGTAAACAAAGACTTTTTCTATTTAGCCACTTGAATCCAGAGCACACTGCCTGATAGGATTTTGGAGGATTTCAATGGAAACTTACAAAAGGGAATTGAAATTTTAGAATGTAGTGGTCTTTTGAGACTAAACGGGGCAGTATCAAAATTTGCTGATATTATTCTTGAAATATGCAAGGAATTGTTTTCCCTGCTTGAGACAATGCATAACAATTTATGAGGAATGAAGAATTCTTTTAAATTTACCACTCTTTGTATGCATTGACCTTAAATATTGGTGTTTTCCAATGCATTACAGGGCTCCCTACGTAAGTGACAAAATACATTGGGATTGTTAAGGAAACATCTGCCATTTTGTGACAAGGGTTCACTCTCCACTGAAAATAATGGATGTATCACCTGGTTTTGACTATTAACCTGGATGTTCTTCATTTAATCTCTTCTAAGTGGGAGTGGTGAGCTTGACAAGGATTCCAAAATAAGATGTTGGGTTAGATAATACATTGTGGCATTGGATGTGTATTTTGACTAAGAGCATCAGGGAATAAAAAGAGCTTTAAAGAGAAAGAAAGACATATTGTGAACGTACTGGCTGCAATCACTGAGTTGTTGTCTGACGGAGCGATTCATTTCATCAGTCAGTTCAGAGAATGGAAAAGGCCTTCCTGGCATCCAGGGAATTTGTCTCACCATGTGGAGCTGCTTTAAGTGATGCCTTGATGTCTCCCCACAGTGTTAGCAAGAGTTGTAAATCTGACAAGGTAGTGACACACTTTGAGACCTCAGGTGTACCAAAGCAATTTGCATGCATTGAATTACACTTGAAGTGCAGAAAAGGTTGTCATTATCAAAACTGTAGAGGAAGTTTGCAGACTGTGTCCTACAAACAGAAATGTGACAATATTGAAATATAGAATACGAAACTGTGATTTCAATCTCTTGTTTATTTGGAAACCATGAATGCCCTTCAACGGAGGACAGCCTTAGGGACTCCAGCTCTGGATTTTTCCTTTGGTGTTTAATTCCCAAAGCTTACCCCATAAGTGGGTATAGCCACAAGGCAGTGGAGGTTTGAGATCAGAGTTTTCCTTCACCTAGGTGAGCTGCCAATCATGGCTGACGAGCCCCAACTGCCTGAAGCAACTGGTTTGAAGGTGGTGGTAACCTGACTCCGCTCCTTCTCCTGTCAGTGAAAATGGTTCTGCTGAGCTTAGTGGCTAAGCCACACATGAAGGTCAGGAGCTGGACCTGGTTGTCAGAGGCCATTTGAAGTGCACACCATTGGGAGCATTTAACAGGTAGTGGGAGCCCAGTTATAACAGCCTTAAGAAAACAATTCCAGAGACCGTTGCATGTGAAAATCTCAGATCAGCATCTGAGATACTCAAATCACCAAGTCTAGAGACTGTGCATGAAAATCCCAGGAGATCAGTAGTATCTGAGATACTATAACCACCCCATCAGACACCAACAATCATTCCATGGTCAAGGTCACTTAGATCACACTTCTTCCCCATCCTTATGTTTATTCTGAAGAACGACTGAACCTCTTGACCATGTCTGCATGCTTTATACGTTGAGCTGCCGCTACGTGATTGGTTGACTAGGTATTTGCATTAACAAGTAGGTGTACCTAATAAAGTGGCCACTGACTGTAGATCATCACTGTTTAAATAATCGTGAATAACTTGCTGTTGACGAATGAAGTTTGTGACTGGTTTAAATCCAACAACTGAGCCAATGCACAGTAAGCCCAGAGTGTGGTCATGTGGGAAGGAAACACTCTGCATTGAATGTGATGCATATATCACTGGGGTCTGTGCATTCACTTGAAAGAAAGGTAAGTTATAGGGAGGAGGTAACTTCGAATTCATCTGCTTGCAATACCTGCAAATTGTTTCTTAGTGGTCAGTGGCAAAACCATTGAAAATGGGTCATGAAAGAGAATATGCCGTGGCAACAGGGAATAAGGCAAGGTGGAGTGGGTCAGATGGAATTGCTCTGAAAGGAGTTGCATGGAAACAATGGGCCAAATAGCCTCTCTAAATGAGTATGTATCACGTTCCTTAACAAGCGTCTTCTGATTTTATGCTGCATTTCACATGTTACTTGAATCAACAAACCCTCAATTGTTTTATTTATTCCCAGTGCATCATACTTTAATTGATTTTTTACTGATTTCAGATGTTAAGACTTTGTGGGAGCTGGGTTGTCCATGGATCTGAGGCTACAGGCAGGGTCAGGCTGGAGTTGCCTCAGTTTTTCCCAGAAGCACTTCTTCATTCCCTTTTCCCGGCTAGATAATTTTGAAATAGTGCTTTACGCTTTGGCTTTCAGAGGAAAAGTCATTGGTCTGGTTCCAGTTATGGGATAAGATTAGGGGAACAATTTGAGGTTGAGCTGATAATCCATTGGGAAATCTAAACATACACAGCTGTGGCTCGGGGACAGCTCCTTTCTCCAGGACAATATAACCAATACAACTTTCTCACGGTGTGAGCCAATGATGTAACTGACCTTAAACACATGCAAGCACTTGGCCCAAATTCAAACATTAAATTGAAATTTTTATTTAATTTAATGAGAATTGGACTACCAGATTTTGTGAGAATTTAGCTGTGAGACTCTACTCTACAATTCTGCTCCTGTCTTGACTTGCATTTTGGGTGGAATTTTAATCCAGATCCAAAGAACAGTGCATACATTTGAAACATTAGATTATGAGGACACACAGTCCTCTTTTATTGTCATTTAGTAATGTATGCATTAAGAAATGATACAATATTCCTCCGGTGTGATATCACAGAAACACAGGTTAGACCAAGACTGAAAAACTAACAAAAACCACATAATTATAACATATAGTTACAACTGTGCAACAATACCATAACTTGATGAAGAACAGGCCATGCCACAGTAAAAAAAGTTCAAAGTCTCTTGAAAGTCCCACATCTCACGCAGACGGGAGAAGGAAGAAAACTCTCCCTGCCATGCCCGACTACAGTCCGACTCTGAGTCGTCCGAAAACTTCAAGCTCCGATCAGCCCTCCGACACCGAGTACTGAGCACCACCTCTATCCGAACGTTTCAACCTCAGCCTCGGTCGCTAGCAGCAGGCAAAGCCGGGGATTTTGGGGCTTTCCCTCCGGAGATTCTCGATAGCACAGTAGCAGCAGCAGCGAACTGGGCATTTCAGAAATTTCTCCACATGTTCCTCTGCTTCTCACGTCTGTCTCCATCAAATCAAAATTGTGCATGGCATCCTACTTACAAATACGATATCATTTCACCGGAGAGCTGCGCGCGCCGCGTCGCGCCGCCATCTTCTCCTCCTGCCCTTATACAACATATACAACAGACTGACTATTTGTTGTAACACAGAAAATACTGGAGGAACTCAGCAGGTCAGGTAGCATCCCGATGAAGGGACTTGGCTCAAAATATCAACTGTTTATCCCTTTCCATAGATACTGCTTGATCTGCCAAGTTCCTCCAGCATTTTGTATGCATTACTCGGGATTTCAACATCTGCAGAATCTCTTGCATTCACTCTATTTGTTGTTGGAATAAGGTGAGAAATTTGAATTAAATGAGAGTAATTAAATAATTACGTTAAAATTTAATCACCTAATTCATTTAAGTTGCAAAGAGATTGTCCGAAATGAGAAATTACTGGCCTGTACTGAATAATTGTGTTGAATTCAGTAAAGTCAAATTCACAAGCAGATTTCATTTCATAATGGGCAAATAAGAGGAGATGGATAGTCAATAGATGAAGAAAAATAGAGAATAAGGTCAATGAGGAAAACTGAATAGAGCAAGATGCAGAGAAACAGCCATGCGTACATCCATCAAGGGTAGAATGACAGGGTTATTTGGAGAATTGGGGGAAAGCTGTGCAATCTTCAGGATTTATTGTCCCTTATTGTCCATTCACTTTAAAGCCGTCTTTCCAGTCCCGTCGCCCTTAAAAAACTAAACAACCATTTCCTCCCCGATCACACTCCCCACATTCCAATAAACCTTTAACACTGTTCTCTACCAGTCCTATTTTGTGTAATTGTTGTAACATTTGTTGCCTTTCCTGGGCAAATTTCTGGCATGAAATAAGGATATGCTCTACTGTTTCAGTATCCTGACATATAGATCGCAAAAACCTGTTGGATGCCTCTTTATGATGGCCAGAGTGCCATTAAGGTTGCTGTGCCCAGTTCTTAGTCTACTTATAATTACTTGCTCCTTCTGCTTTACTCCCCTACTTCTTCCCATATCTACCCTGTTCTGAATTGAATGCAAATGTCTTCCTTTTATTGGTCTATCCCAATCACTAATCTTAATCCTAACTACATGTCTTTGGAACGTGATAGGAAACCAGAGCATCCTGCAGAAACCCATGTGTTCATTGGGAGAACATACAAGCTCCTTGCGGTAGCAGCAGGCATTGATCTCCGACTGGTGATCGCCGGAACTATAATAATGTTACGCTAACTGCTACGTCGCTGTGCCATGTTGATTGTTGCTATGAAAAAATCCAAAGGTGCCATGTTCCAGAATGTCATCTGATTGTGGATGTCAATGGCTGTCTGGTCAACAGCGGTAAACATGTTGGAACTGTGAGTTCTACTCTGCTTCTGTAAGTTGGTTGCTTTATCCACATTGAAACTGAATCCTGAATAGACTAGGAGATGTAATAGTGGCGTATAGAGTGTATAGTGCTATCAGTAAATAGACATTTGCAAGGACAAAAGAGCAAAAACGTGTTCCTTACATAATCTAGTACTCATATCTAATACTAGCAGCAAACAGCAAAAATGAAAATCTATTCCCTTTGTTACCCTTGATCCCTCACATGTCATTCCCATTAGTAGACTCTATTATTTATATACAGTTTTACCTCAGGTAAACAGAAGAAATACATATAATGAGGATTTATTGCATGTGAGTACAGGCAAAAAAAAATGGTCACTTGCAGGTTAAAAATTAGTTCAGAATTAACTAAAAAGGCAACACTATTGATGCAGCAGAAATATCTGAGAACAAACTAATCTCTTCAATCATTGAAGCTTTGCTTTTAATATTCTTAGGATTTCAACATCCTGTATCTCTGGTTGTAGGTTCTGGATTCATAATGCTTGGGTTTTGTACAATTGTATACAGAATTTTTGAAGTTCAAAGAAAATTTATTATCACGGTTATATATCACCATATTCAACACTGAAATTCACTGTCTTAGGAGCATACTCAGTAAATCTATTGAATAACAGAAGAAGGTATCCGTTAGTCTTGTGAGACCATGGATCTGCACCTGGAAAGTCTTCACTCTCCAGGGCGCAGGCCTGGGGAAGGTTGTGTGGAAGACCGGCAGTTGCCCATGCTGCAAGTCTCCCCTCTCCACGACACCAATGTTGTCCAAGGGAAGGGCAAGGGCCGATACAGCTTGGCATCAGTGTCGTCGCAGAGCACTGTGTGGTTAAGTGCCTTGCTCAAGGACACAACACGCTGCCTTGGCTGGGGCTCGAACTCACGACCTTCAGATCGAACTCACTTGGCCACGTATTGAATAATAACCATAACAGAATCAATGAAAGACCACACCAACTTGGGCATTTAACCAGCCAGCGAAATAACAAACTGTGCAAATACAGAAAGAAAGAATAATAATAAATATTGAGAGCATGAGATAAAGAGTCCTTGCAGTTGAGTCCATAGGATGTGGAAACATTTCAATGATGGCGCAAATGAAGCTGAGTGAGGATACCTCCTTGTGTTCAGGAGCCTGATAGTTGAGGAGTAATAACTGGTCATGAACCTGGTGGTGTGAGTCCTGGGGCTCCTGTAGCTTCTTCTTGATGGCAGCAGCGAGAAGAGTGCATGTCCTGGGTGGTTGGGGTCCCTGATGATGGATGCTACTTTCCTGTAACAGCATTTCATGTAGATATGCTCAGTGGTGGGGAGAAGTTTTACCAGTGAAGGACTGGGCCGTATCCACTACTTTTTGGAGAATTTTCTATTCAAGGGCATTGGTGATCCAGCCAATCAATATACTCTAAACTACACATCTATAGAAGTCTGTTAACATTTTAGATGTCATACCAAATATTTACAAACTCCTAATGAAGTAGAGGGGCTGCCATGCTTTCTTCGTAACAATAACACAGAGGAATTTAAAGTTCTTGCCCCTCTCCACCTGATTCTCCCATGAAGATGGACATCTGGTTTCCTTCTCCTGAAGTCAATAATCAGCTCCTTGCTCTTGCTGATGTTGAGAGATTGTTGTTATGGCAACAGTCAGCCAGGTTTTCAATATTCCTCCTATATGTTGGTTCATCACCACTTTTGATTCAGCCTATGACACTGGTCATCAGCAAACTTGAAAATTGGAGTTGTGCTTAGCCATGCAGTCATAAGTGTAAAGTGCGTAGAGCAGGGGGCTAAGCACACAGCCTTGTGGTGCTCCTGTGCTGATGGAGATTGTAGAGGAGATGTTGTGGCCAGTCTGAACTGACTGGGGTCTGCAAATAAGGAAATTCAGGGTCCAATTACACAAGGAGGTATTGAGGCCAAGGTCTTGGAGCTTATTAATAAGTTTTGAGGGATGATGTTATTGAATACTGAGCTGTAGTCGATAAAGAGCATCCCGGTGTATGCACCTTTTCTGTCCAGATGTCCTAGAGTTGAGTGAAGAGCCAGTGAGATGGCATCTGCAGTGGGCCTGTTGCTCCACTAGGCAGAATGGAGCAGATCCAGGTCACTTCTCAGGCAGGAGCTGGTATGTTTCATCACCAACCTCTCAAAGCACTTCATCACTGTGGATGTAAGTGCTACTGGACGATAGTCATTGAAGCAGGTCACCACGTTTTTGTTAGGCACTGGTATAATTGAAGTCTGCTTGAAGCGTACGGGTATCTCATACTGCCAAAGTTAGAGGTTAAGTATCTCAGTGAACAGTCTAGCCAGTTGATTAGCACAGGTCTTTAGTACTTGTCCAGCCAACTAGTCTGAGCCAGATGCTTCTCGTGGGGTCACCCTCCTAAAGGCTGCTCGTACGTCAGACTCAGAGACTGAAATCACTGAATCATTGGGGGCTGTGGGAGTTTGTGATGGTTCCTCCATGTTTTTACGGAGAAAGTGAGCATAGGAGGCACTGAGTTTATCTGGAAGTGTCACCTTTGACCTGGCCCTCAGCAGATTACAAATCTCTTGGTTTATTCAGGACTTCTCATTTGGGAAGACTCCAAATGATTTTGTAGGGACACACTCATCTACAGCTGCTTTAATAAAGTCTGTGACAACCATGGTGGATTCATTCAGATCCACGGATGAGTCCTTGAACGCGGCCCAGTGCGCCGACTCGAAGCAATCCTATAGCCGCTCCTCTGTCTACAGTGACCACCTCTTTGTTGTCCACAGCTCTGAAGTTTTGCTCTTTACCCTCTGCCTGTATTCAGGTGGTAGGACAGTCAAGTGATCCAATTTCCCAAAATGGAGTCTGGGCACGGAATGGTAGCATTCCTTTTCTTAGTAGAACGGTGGTCTAATATGGGGGGCTCCAGTGCTACAGGTTACATGCTGTTGGTAATTGGGCTGGATTTTCTTCAAACAAGCCAGGTTGAACTTCCCGACTTTGATTTGAAATGCATAGGGATGGATTGTTTCTTGTTTGGATATGGCATCATGCATTATCTCAAGCACTTGTTTATAGTCAGCTAGTCAGCCACTGGTGGTATGGAAACTGTGGTCAGGATTTTGGAGGAGAACCCCCTTGGTAAATAGAATGGATGGCATTTGATTGTTAGGTATTCAAGATCAGGGGAACATGAGTTTGACAAAGCCACTACATCGGAGCACCACAGAGGATTTATCCTGTAACACCAACCTCCAGCTTTTGCTTTTCCCGAATCCATCCAGTAAATCGGGAAGCCTCCTAGCTTGGTCGCTGTATCTGGCATGCCGGAGCCAAGTCTCGCTCAGACATAGAATACAATAATATTCGCCTTAGATTCTCAATTTTGCTCCCCAACAACTGCACATTTTCTAACAAGATGCTGGGTAGACGGGACCTCATCCCTCTGTGTTTCAGCCTGGCTTAGAGTCCTCCCCCACCTCACTTCTGGCCATGACAATAGACTTTCATCCATTTAAAGGCGCTGCACCTGGGCTCTCCCCATAAGCAAAGAAATTCCTGCAATTGAGGACGTGCAGAGAAAGTCCACCAGGTTGATTGCTGGGATGGAAGATTTGTAGAAAGTGGATAAGTTAAGCAGATTGTGTTTAAGGTCTTCTGTGTCCAGAAGAACAAGGGGTGACATCGTTGGAAAAATAAGAACACTGTAACAGGCTTGACATGGAAGATGTAGAGTTGATGCTTCAGTAACTGCATTGACCAGGGTTACCATTTCAAAAGGAGTCACCAGCAACTCAGTGCAAAGATGTGAAAAAATATCTTTACCTAGCGTGGAGAGAATCTTTGCTATTCCCTACCAAACAGAACTGTGGAGGCTCAGTCACCGAATATATCTAAAGCAGAATCAGTAGACTTGTAGATGTCAGGAGAATCAAGCAATAAAGGATTAGCTGAGGGATATGGCCTGGAGGTAAAAGATCAGCCATGATCATTGAAAAGCAGAACAGTCAGAAGGGGCTTTTTTTGCTGCTTTGCTTTAGGCTCTGTTTGAGAAGGTCCAACAAAATTCTGTAGATAGGAGGGCCATGAGCACCTGGGATGCTCGGTTTGGTACCCCATTTGATATTTCCTTTGACCGCAGTCCCTAATTCATACCAGACCTCTGGGCTGCAATGGCCCAGAACCTCATTGTTAGACTACGCCACAATACGGCATCTCACTGGCAGTCCAATGGCCTATGCGAGCGGTTTCACCACTCCTTAAATGCTGCTCTGAGGGCTTCCCTGACAGATGAGCATTGGCATGATTGTCTCCCATGGGTCTTGCTGGGGCTCAGAACAGCTCCAAAAGAGGACCTTCAGTTGTCTGTGGTTGACTTGGAATACGGGCAGCTGTTACAAGTGCTGGGGATTTCATTCCTGATACCACGACAGCCTTGTCTGCCCCTCAACACCATTCCACCCTCCCTAGTAAATTCAATTCCTTTTCACCTATTCCTTCCTCCCATCACGGCATACAGCTCTCTTGGGTTCTTGTTGACCTACATTCCACCTCATCTGCTTTCATCCGCCATGATGCACACCAACATCTCCTTAAACCCCATTTCGATGGCCTCTTCCGCATTTTGGAGTGGGGAGAAAAGACTTTGATCATAGATAAGAGGGGTAAACCCTGAAGGTGTTTCTCCCTAAACCAGCCCACCAAGATTTAGGGGATTCCACTGCCATGCCCCTGGCGTCACAACATGACATGTCAGCACACCTCTGGACGAGCCAGGGTGCCTGTTGTTATTCCACCCATGGAACATAGGACCCAGGACCCAGGCCGGGCGGCTCAACTGAGCATTGGGCAGACTCACAATGCCAGTATTAGTGAAGTCTGGGGGTCCTGAGTAGGGTAATGTAATTGGTGGGAATGTTCTGGTTACATTGAGTTGAGGTTTCACTTTAAAAGGCTGGTCTGATGTGATGAAGTAATTACACAAAAGGCTTTGTGATCTGTTTTTTGCAAGTTCAGTAAATATAGAACATAGAACACAGAATAGTACAGCACAGTACAGGCCCTTCGGCCCACAATGTTGTGCCAACCCTCAAACCCTGCCTCCCATATAACACCCCACCTTAAATTCCTCCATATACCTGTCTAGTAGTCTCTTAAACTTCACTAGTGTATCTGCCTCCACCACTGACTCAGGCAGTGCATTCCACGCACCAACCACTCTCTGAGTATAAAACCTTCCTCTAATATCCCCCTTGAACTTCCCACCCCTTACCTTAAAGCCATGTCCCCTTGTATTGAGCAGTGGTGCCCTGGGTAAGAGGTGCTGGCTATCCACTCTATCTATTCCTCTTATTATCTTGTACACCTCTATCATTTCTCCTCCCATCCTCCTTCTCTCCAAAGAGTAAAGCCCTAGCTCCCTTAATCTCTGATCATAATGCATACTCCCTAAACCAGGCAGCATCCTGGTAAATCTCCTCTGTACCATTTCCAATGCTTCCACATCCTTCCTATAGTGAGGCGACCAGAACTGGACACAGTACTCCAAGTGTGGCCTAACCAGAGTTTTATAGGCCTGCATCATTACCTCGTGACACTTAAACTCTGTCCCTCGACTTATGAAAGCTAACACCCCATAAGCTTTCTTAACTACCCTATCTACATGGGAGGCAACTTTCAGGGATCTGTGGACATGTACCCCCAGATCCCTCTGCTCCTCCACACTACCAAGCATCCTGCCTAAACCACTGACATAGATGGCAAGTCACAATGTGCCCAACACCATCTCCTGAGACACACCTTGGTCACAGGCTGTTTAATCTAAGTGGAATTTTAAACAGAAGAGATAATACAGATTCTTGAAATCTGACCTGCTCCTTTCCTCCCCATCCTGTACTGATAAAGGGCCTTGGCCCAAAACCAACTTTACTCCCCTTCACAGAAGTTGCCTGACTTGCTGAGTTCCTCCAGTATTTTGTGTGTGCTGCAAATTTTGATTGCTGCCTCTGGAATGCTTTTTCACTGCTAGCTTTTCCACTTTTGTTCCAGTTCAAATGTCCCTTCCTTGTTGGGCTTAAAATTACTCGAGAAAAATTTGAAGTCTGCACTTCCTATGTCATTCTTAAGGTGTTCTTCTCCCAGGTCAGTTTTTTCCCTGCATCCCAACCTCATCCTGCACAAAACTTCTCAGCATTTAGACATCACTGGAAAAGGAAACATCTATCAGTCCTGATGAAGGGTCTCGGCCTGACACTTCAACTGTGCTTCTTCCTATAGATGCTGTCTGGCCTGCTGCGTTCCACCAGCATTTAGTGTGTGTTGCTTGAATTTCCATATGAGCTGTACATTTTTTCCTTAAACATAAAATGTCTCATGTCCTTTTATTTGCAAAAACCTACAGATTCAAAGTTGCATTTGTTGTCATGGGAATAAGAGCATGAGAGGATGGGTGCAGCGAAAAACTTGTAGCAGCATCACAGGCACATAGCATCGTAAGTAGCATTTCAACATAGCACACTCTATTCACAAGAAAAACATAAATTAAAAATATTTTTTTAACAAAAAATAAACAGGAAAGAGAACAACTAGAACAAAAAAGTCCACTATACTGCAAAGTGGCTGCAGTTTTGCTATTTTGAGGTACTGATTAGGGTTGGCTGCAGAACTGAATGGTTGAAGGGAAGTAGCTGTTCTGGATCGCGGTGCTGTTGGACTTCAGGCTTCTGTACCTCTTGTCTGATGGATTCTGTGAGAAGATGGCGAATGTTGCCGTTAGGCAATGCCTCATTTAGATGTTATTGAAGGTGTGGTGGGATGCACAGTACAAGTGACGTGCACTTCTCTCTGCAGCTCCTTGCATTTCTGTACAATTGACTTACCACATCAGGCCATGACACACAATTAGCTCTTTGGTTTTACCGACGTTTACCAAGAGGTTACTGCAGCTCCACTCACCCTATTTTGCTCTGTATTCTGACTCATCGGCATCCGTGATCTGTGCAAGAACAGTGGGGCATTCAGCAAACTTGTATATGGGATTTGAACTGTGCTTAGCCACACAATCACAGGGAACAGGGAAGAGAACAGTGGGTTCAGTAAACAACCTTCAGGTTCACCTGTGTTGTTGAGAGACTCCAGAGGATATGGTGTATGTGGAGTTTCAAAAGGCTGCTTTCTTTTATAAAGTCCCACAGAGGAGGTTACTGAGCAAAAGTAGAGTACATAGAGTTGGGAGAAATAATGTAGTGGGGATTGGGAGTATGTTAACAGATGGAAAACAGATCAGGAATAAACAAATCCTTCTCTATCTGGTAGATTCTGACCGGTAGGATATGACTGGATTCCAATTATTAAAAGCTGACACCAACATTTGGGCCAGGGAATCAAAAGTAGAATTTTCAAGTTTGCTGATGGCAAGAAACTAACTAGGAGAAAGAGGATGCCAAGAAAGAAGCTGGGTTGGGTGCACTCTGGTAAAATGGGAGGTTATGCACTTCAAAAAAAGAAATACTGAGTAGACTGGCTGTAAAATGTTGATATTCAGAGGGACGTGGGCGTCCTTGTACACCATTCAAAGAAATCCAACAAGCAACTGTACAGAGTGCGGGGTGGGGGAGGTGGGGACAGTGTTAAGAAGGCAAATGGCATTTTGGGTTAATTGCTAGAGGGTTTCCGTTTAAGACGGTAAAGATATCTTACTGAAGTTATACAATATAGGGTAGATCACACAGATATAGTGTGCAGCTGCTCCTGCTCTTGAAGTCAGTGAAGATTTAAATGGTTGGTTCCTGGGCTGTGAAGGAAGACTGAATAGGTTGGGCTCTTATTCAGAATTTAGAAGAATGAGAGGTGATGGCATTAAAACATGCAATATTTTTAGAGAACTTGACAATCTAGGTGTTTCCTCTGGCCACAGTGTCCTGAACTAGGGGTCATAGTCTCACAGTAAGGGGTGGGTGTTTCAAGAGAACAGAGGATTCAAGACAGACTCAAATCAGGAGATGCTTCTTCGCAAATAATTCTCTAACCTGTAGGACTATGGAGACTCAGTTATCAATAACACCCAAAACTGAAATCAATGGATTTTAGGATATTAGGAAATCAAGAGGAAGTGGGGACAAGGGAGGAAAATGGTGTTGATGTAAAGATCAGCTAGGAGTTTGGATGCTAGAGTGATCATGAGGATACAATGGGCTACACCCACTTACATTTAATTCTTTTTTATGTTAAGGAATTGAAAGCTCTTGCTTTGTGTTCTGGTTACAGAATGTTTAGGAGTTGAGTGTCCTTGTCTTTTGCTGTGCGTTCTGCATGTTTGGAACATGGAAGATCTTCGTCAATCATTGGTTTTGGAATCTAAGATATGAATGTCTTCTGTTTCTTGTTGTGACCTGTGTTTCAAATGCTTTGGATTTGATTGTCCTCAGTCAAACCATTTAGCTCTGAACTTGGAATGGTCTAACTTGCTAACTTATGCCATTTGAATGCCCTTGGTCTGTTGAAAGATTAGTATGCACTGGTGTGTCAAATTCCTTTAAGTTGTCCCTATTCCTGGGGATCTGGGAAAATTGGGGTAAGGTTCATGGGTGTTTGAGAGAGAATAGATTACAGGGAAGCCAGCAGGAAGTTGAGACTGGCTGTTTGCTCTGTGAGCTAGCAGAGATTCGACGGGCCAAATATTGAACTTTTACATTATACGAATATATGATAAATATGTTGCAGAATTTGTCTTAAAATGTTTAGGGTTTGCCTGTTAACTTTCTCTTATTGTGGACTCTGGGTTCAACATATTTCAGATTAGAATGTTCCTTTTGTCTGCTCTGTGTTTTCTTTTAACCATTCTATGTCCACTGCCGTCAACTAAGTGTCTCAAATGTTTAATATTTGAGCGCTGTTAGGGCATGGTTATCTTGCCTGTACTTAGTATATTTATGTTTTGATTTTTTTTTGTAATTTTTAACTTGTCTTCTGTTCTGACTTTGTTTTTGGAATTAGAAGAGACTTCATAATATTTTAAATCATGGAACTGCTTGTGTTTATTTACTCATTCCTTGTGATTTTTCTCTTTAGATTACTATCAACATTCTTCATGTCCAAGATTGGGGGAGCAGAGACTGCTGCAAATGAATATAGTCCCTGAGTCTAGCCATCCTGCTGGTAAATGCCTACTTTATCAGTAGTTGCTGCTGGAGAAATCCTTTGTTGCTTCAGTCTTTTGTTAATCCATAATGAATTATCAATTAACAGTTCCAAATTAGCATGGTTTCAGAATCAACAATGAATTCTCAAGAGCAACACACACAAGCTGCTGGAGTAACTCAGCAGGTCAGGTAGCATCTATGGAAAGGAATAAAGAGTTATTATTTCAGGCCAAGACCCTTCATCAGGGCTGAAAAGGAAAGGGGAGGAAACACAGAAACATAGAAACATAGAAAGTAGGTGCAGGAGTAGGCCATTCGGCCCTTCGAGCCTGCACCGTCATTCAGTATGATCATGGCTGATCATCCAACTCAGAACCCTGTACTTGCCTTCTCTCCATACCCCCGATCCCTTTAGCCACAAGGGCCATATCTAACTCCCTCTTAAATATAGCCAATGAACTGGCCTCAACTGTTTCCTGTGGCAGAGAATTCCACAGATTCACCACTCTCTGTGTGAAGAAGTTTTTCCTCATTTCGGTCCTAAAAGGATTCCCCTTTATCCTTAAAATGTGACCCCTCGTTCTGGACTTCCCCAACATCGGGAACAATTTTCCTGCATCTAGCCTGTCCAATCCCTTTAGAATTTTATACATTTCAATAAGATCTCCCCTCAATCTTCTAAGTTCCAGCGAGAATAAGCCTAGTCGATCCAGTCTTTCATCATATGAAAGTCCTGCCATCCCAGGAATCAATCTCGTGAACCTTCTTTGTACTCCCTCTATGGCAAGGATTTCTTTCCTCAGATTAGGGGACCAAATACTGCACACAATACTCCAGGTGTGGTCTCACCAATGCCTTGTACAACTGCAGTAGTACCTCCCTGCTCCTGTACTCAAATCTTCTTGCTATGAATGCCAGCATACCATTCACCTTTTTCACCGCCTGCTGTACCTGCATGCCCACTTTCAACGACTGGTGTATAATGACACCCAGGTCTCGTTGCACCTCCCCTTTTCCTAATAGGCCACCATTCAGATAATAATCTGTTTTCCTGTTCTTGCTACCAAAGTGGATAACCTCATATTTATCCACATTAAATTGCATCTGCCATGAATTTGCCCACTCACCTAACCTATCCAAGTCACCCTGCATCCTCTTAGCATCATCCTCACAGCTAACACTGCCGCCCAGCTTTGTGTCATCTGCAAACTTGGAGATGCTGCATTTAATTCCCTTGTCTAAGTCACTAATATATATTGTAAACAACTGGGGTCCCAGCACCGAGCCTTGCGGTACCCCATTAGTCACTGCCTGCCATTCTGAAAGGTCCCGTTTATTCCCACTCTTTGCTTCCTGTCTGCTAACCAATCCTCCACCCACACCAATACCTTACCCCCAATACCATGTGCTTTAAGTTTGCACACTAATCTCCTGTGCGGCACCTTGATAAAAGGCTTTTGAAAATCCAAAAGATTTTCTTTTGGAAAAAAGAAGTTGGAACAAGAAAATGAGGGAGGGGAAGGAGCTCAGACTGGCGGGAGATAGGCGAAACCTGGTGAGGTGGAAGCTGGGTGGGTGGGAGAGGTGGCGAATGGAGTAAGAAACTGGGAGGTAATAGGTGGAAAAGGTAGCGGGCTGAAGCAGAAGGAATCTGATAGGAGAGGAGAGTGGACTGTGGGAGAAAGGGAAGGAGGAGGGACACCAGATGAAGGAGCCAGCAGGTGAGGAGAAGAGAAAGGGTATGAGGGGAGCCAGAATGGGGAATGAAAAAAGATAGAAGGGGGAGGGAAGAGGGGTGAGGAGTGAAGAGGGGGTGAAGGGGGAAGAGAGCTTGGTTGCATGAAGGTGCTTGATTCTAAGCTTTTCTTTACCCCTCTTGAGTCTTTCTCTCCTTTTTTGCTTTTCCCTCTTTGGACAACGTGCTCTCCCAGATATACCCATCTCACTCTTCTAGTCATCCTCATCCTCCCCACACTTTAATTCCCACAGTGTCGGAATGCTAGAATGGTGGTTAGATCATGGCAATGGTCTGGTCTAAGTATATGAAGATGTAAATCCAAAGCTCCCATGTCATGCTCGTTCCCCGTCTACTCATTACTCATGTTGTATCACACAGAGTAGAGTCATAGAGTACTTCAACACAGAAACAGGACCTTTGGCCCATTTAGTCCTTGCTGAAATGTTACTCCACCTGGTCCCATTGGCCCGCATAGCCCTTCGGACCCCTCCTATCTGCACACTTAGCAAAACTTCTCCTAAATGTTGCAATTGAACCTACATCCACCATTTCTGCCGGCAACTCATTCCATACTCTCAACAACCTCTGAGTGAAGAAGTTCCCTCTCAAGTTCCCCTTAACTATTTAACCTCTCACGCATAACTTATAACCTCTTGTTCCAGTCTTGCCTAACTTCAGTGGAAGAACGCCTGCTTGCATTTACCTTCATTTCTCTCTCTCTCTCCACAAATGCTGCTTGACATACTGAGTATTTTATAAAATCCAAAGTAGGCCATTCATATCGTAGTGCAAGTTGCAATGGGCAGCTTTTCACTTCCTGTTGTTGGAACTGCTGTTCCTGGAACATCAAGCCTATATAGTACTTTAAAAAGTCCATTTATTCTTTGATTTTCCATTCATCATGACATTCCTACTGATATCATTCCACTCAATTATAACAGTGGCATATATGACTTGCTCTCATTAAACTCATCACTCTCCATAATTTAATCATTCCTCCAGCAGTACCCTCATCTCTTTTCCCTTAGGGCCCAGAATTTTAGTCATGAAAGAGCGAGGACTGCTTTAGCTAGGCACTACTGACCCTGGCCTTCTTTGTCAAAGCTCTTCCCAGTATTACCCAAAAGTACTGAGACCATCCATTAGACTGACTCTGCTCTTCCCTTCCTCCCACTGTTAAAATGGAACAAATTTCCCTCATATTCCTCCTCTGCCCGAGCCTTGGTTTAGGCTTTGAATTCCCTCTCTGGGTTGTCCTTGTCCATGAGACCCAGTTCCTGCTTTTCTCATCAGTCCTATCCTTCTCCTTCTTCCCCCGCCCCCCCATTACAATTCAACAGGTAGATTGTCTTCATCCCCTCCTTGCCCTGCACCTACCATCCACATCTCCACATAGCAACTGACCTTCAGCTCCTCCAGCACCCACCTCCCACCAGCTCCCCAGTCATCATGGGCTCACCTTCTCTACTGAGCAGGTGAGGAGGGCTCTGGGGAAACGCAGACACGGCAAAGCATTGGGACTGGATGGTGTGAACCCCAGGGTCCTGAAGGAGTGCGCTGAGCAGCTGTGTGGAGTTCTCCAGAGCATTTTCAATATGAGTCTCTGCTTTTGTCATTCCTCTCTTTACCTCAACTTTTAATTCTTTAGCAATGTCCCGCAACTCATACTTTCTAGCCTTCTTCAAGGACATGGGGTCTGGCGATTCCAGAAATCCTGCAACATCCATTTCTGCTGTTTTTCTGCACAAGCAAATCAAAAGGGATTTTCCCCAATCAATTCAAACCAGCCTCGCAACCAATTTGTTCATATCGCGAACGCAGGCCCCAATTTTGTCACGTACCTCGTGACGGGAATAAAGAACCAGCAGAGATGGAAAACACTTTGGAGTCTCGTATTGCTATAAACTAATAATATTTATTAGTAA
The DNA here is from genome assembly GCF_963921235.1 of Mobula hypostoma. Taxonomy (NCBI): domain Eukaryota; kingdom Metazoa; phylum Chordata; class Chondrichthyes; order Myliobatiformes; family Myliobatidae; genus Mobula; species Mobula hypostoma. Next base: position 9,802,780 of record NC_086116.1, read on the forward strand.
CTACGCAATACAGTAAACTAAGTGAAGATAAATCAAACAGGTTAGCAATAATTATATATATATGTAAGTAAATCAGTAAGTGTGGAAATATATGTATGAAAAACCAAGCTTCTTTAAGTCTAGGGTTAAAAAGATACAGTCTTACAATGATGAGTAAAATTCAGTTCAGTTCAGTTTGGGGTATTTAGTTGAGTAGCGATGGAGAGAGAGAGAGAGAGAGTGAGTTGAGTCTTCAGGTGAGCTGTTGCCATCGATCTTCTCGTCATCCTCCGAAATCTTTCACAAGTCACCGACTGTGACTTAACAACAAAGGGGACTGTACTTCGGCATGGTGGAGCTATCGACCCAGGCAAGGGTTGGACATGTGGACAACTCCCCACCGGTCTTGCCCTTGAATTTTCACTGGAAGAGCAATTGGATTGATCCTCCGAAACCCACTTTCTCTGCGGGCACAACAATGCTCATCCAGTGTCCAGATCATGTGTCTGAGGTCTGTATCATCTGACCTCCTATTTATCTCACCAGGCTGAGCATCACCTGTCATTCAAAGAGTCCCTCTTTCCATTGTCTGTAAAGAAATGCAAGCAAGCAGAGCTGTGCTCGAAAGTAACATCAATAATGTGCTGTCGGTTACCATAGCAACCTTTGTGCTGCTCGGTGTTATCTCCAAAGTTACCTCCCGTGCCCTAACGTGACAGCCAACCGTTAACCTTTGTCTCTCTCTCTCTTTTCAAAACAAACCTCCAAAGTGATAAATAACTCTCTCTCTCTCTCTCTCTTCAAACAGTTAATAGGGGCACTCCAGGATCCCCTCACAGGTCCCAATACCCAAGAAGGGCCAACCGAAAGTCTTGAATGACAATTGTCCAGTGGCCCTGGCCTCACACATCATGAAGACTCTGTCAGCTGGTTCTGGCACACCCCTGAGCTCTGGTCAGATCTGCCCTCCATGCCCTGCAGTTTGTCTACCAGGAGCACATTGGAGTTGACGATGCTGTCATCTACCTGCTGAACAGAGCCTACTCCCATTTCGATAAGCAGGGCAGCATTGTGAGGATCATGTGTTTTGATTTCTCAGGTGCCCTCAATACCATACAGGCCTCATTTCTGGGAGAAGAGCTCCCTCAGTGCAGGTTGGCACTTCCATTGTATCCTGGAAAATGGACTACTTGACTGGCAGATAAGTTTGCGCGGTTTCAGAGCTGTGAGTCACACATGGCCATAGACCGCACTGGGGCCCCACAGTGGATTGTATTGGCTCTTTCCCCATTTACCCTGTATACCTCAGATTTTAGATACAACACTGAGTCATGTCATCTGCAGAAATTCTCTGATGACTCAGCAATAGTTGGGTGTATAAAGGGAGGACGGGATGACGAATACAGGGTCCTGGTGGAGGACGTTGTCAAATGGTGCAAGCTAAATCATCTGCAGCTCAACATCAGTAAGATAAAGGAGATGATGATGACCTTCAGGAAGACTGAGCCTGCACTGTTCTGTTACTACTGATGGTGAGGACATGGATATGGTGAGCATCCACAAGTACCTGGGGGTGCACCTGGATGACAGACTTGAGTGGAGCACCAACACAGAAGCAGTGTACAAGAGGGGCCAGAGTCATCTCTACTTCCTGAGGAGAGTGAGGTCCTTTGGAGTATGCAGGCCTCTCCTTCACATGTTCTACCAGTCTGTTGTCACCAATACAGTCTTCTATGGGGTGTGTGCTTCAGCAATGGTATCAACACGGGTGATGCCAACAGGCTCAATCAGCTTATTAGAGAGGCTGGCTCTTTTATAGGAGTCAAACTGGAGGCTATGGTAGAACAAAGAACCCTACGGAAAATCCTGGCAATTCTGGACAATGTTTCTCACCCTCTGCATGACACCTTGGCTGAACAGTGAAGTACTTTTAGTGATAGTCTAAGACAGCTGTGCTACACCAAAGAGCGCGATATGAGGTCATTCTTACCCTTGTCCATTCCGCTCTACAATGAGTCAACCTATAGCCAGGGAAGTGATGGAACCCTCCTTTTAGACTGCTTGAGGTAATTAATTTTTTTATTCTTTCTACTTCTCTTCTAATGTTCATATCTGTGCACTTGTAATGTTACTGTGATACTGTAATTTCCTTTGGAATCAATGAAGTATCAATCTATCTAAGCAACTGGCCACTGAACTTCCACCCTAGTCTCCATATGAGCTGCTCTCCTCAACCATTGACCTGTCTCCATTGAATTTGTGGCCATTAGTTCTGTCCTGATAAACTTCCTGATAAGCACAGCCCTTGGGAATATTATCCTTTCAAGACACCACCACATCTCCACTTTCCCTTTTGTTTCCAAAGCACTCGGATACACTGTCACCTCCAAAACTCTGTTGTTTCTGATCAGGTTTCTGCCAATAACACAAGACTGGAAAATCGCTTATTGAAGTAACAAAGGATAGAACTCTCACCCTGTCTCTCTCCAACATAATTGATCACTTCTCCTTCTCTGTCACCCAGTGGGGCTGTACTGAGCTGCCTCACTTTTCTCCTCAAACAAAATCAGCGAATTCCATGGTGGTTTGCTTCTTACCCACATTGTTACCTCCGAGATGCCTCAAGGCTCTTTGGCCACTTCTGTAACTTGTCTACTTGGTAACATTATCCAGAAATAATGTATGCTTTCAGTTTCCAAATCCATGCTCTCAAATTTTACATCCAGGGAGTAATAGATGGTGAACAAAGATGTGTCCCTCCCACCCCTGAGTTATTCCATGAAATGTATTTAATCTGGTATCCATTATCTAGTACTGTATAAGCAAAAATTTCCTTCATATAAATACTGCCAATACTGAAGCTATTGCTTTTTGTTCTTACCAAAACCTTGTTTCCAGGTTTTAAATATCATCTTCTTCCTTGACAGCTACCTAAGATTAAACTTGAGGTGACCTCAGATAGATGCTCCCGTAAAATCGGCTTCCTTCAGCATCTCTAATATTGCTTGACTTTGCCCCCATTTCAGATTTTCATCAGTGAAAATCCTTATGGCATTCTTTTGCTATTTATAGACTTATGTTGCAAATCGTCTCCTTATCAACCCATCATAAGCCAGCTCCTTCTCTAAAACTCTACTCCCTGCATCCTAACTCAGCTACAAAATCTGTTTTGAAATTCTCACCCCTTAGTTTCAAATCCTTGTTCATTTACAATCGCTTTGACTTATTATTTTAACTGATTATATCTCCAATATTAGCCACTCCAGTGTCGGTAGACCTTCTTTCAATTGTGTAGGTACAAAACCTCAGGAATCGTGATGTGGCGCAGCACATCACACAAACTAATCTTCCGTCCTTGGACTCACTTTACACTGCACGCTGTCGGAGCAGTGCTGCCAGGATAATCAAGGACACGACCCACCCAGCCAACACACTTTTCATCCCTCTTCCCTCTGAGAGAAGGCTGAGGAGCTTGAAGACTCGTACGGTCAGATTTGGGAACAGCTTCTTTCCAACTGTGATAAGACTGCTGAACGGATCCTGACCCGGATCTGGGCCGTACCCTCCAAATATCCGGACCTGCCTCTCGGTTTTTTTGCACTACCTTACCTCCCATTTTTCTATTTTCTATTTATGATTTATAATTTAAAATTTTAATATTTACTAATTTTAACTATTTTTAATATTTAATATTTGTAATCCAGGGAGTGTGAAGTGCAGAATCAAATATCGCTGTGATGATTGTATGTTCTAGTACCAATTGTTTGGCGGCAATAAAGTATAAAGTATAAAGTATTCTTTCCTTGAGTTCATTCTTCTTCTTTTAAGGTGGTCCTTAAATATTTGGACCTAATGTTTGTTTCTAATCTACAGGGTCACACTTTAACTAATGATTGTGATTTATTGTGGGATATTTTGCTCTGCGCATCATTTAGTAAATGTGTTGCATACAGTAAGTGACGTATTTATTTCATAAAACACCTAATATTCTGCACTCTCTGACTAACCTTCAAATGCTGGAGGAACTCAGCAGGCCAGGCAACATCTATGGAAAAGAATAAACAATTGACATTTTGGGCCAAGACCCTTCATCAGGATAAAAGGTAAACATGAGAAGTTAGGCCATGAAGGTGGGGGGAGGGGAGGAAGAAGTACAAGGTAGGAGGGGATTGGTGAAACCGGGAGAGGGGAGGAGTGAAGTAAAGAGCTGGGAAGCTGATTGGTGAAAGAGACAAAGGGCTGGAGAAGGAGGAATCTGATAGGAGAGGGTAGAAGACCATGGAAGAAAGGGAAGGGGCAGGAACACCAGACAGAGCGAAACAGGAATGGGAATGATGAAGGGGGGGAAGGCAATTATTAGAAGTTCGAGAAATCGATGTTCATGCCATCAGGTTGGAGGCTACCCAGGTGGAATGTAAGCTGTTGCCTCTGCAACCTGAATGTGGCCTCATCACGGCAGTGGAGGAGGCCATGGACCTTCATGTTGGAATGGGAATGGGAAGTAGAATTGAAGTGGGTGCCCCAGGGGAGATCCCGTCTTTTCTGGCTTTTTAGGTGCTCGGCGAAGCTCTCTCCCAATCTATATTGGGATATACAGAAGACCTCACAGCGAGCAGTGGACACAGCAGTTATATTTCACTGGGAGTTTGAAGAGATTTGGTTTGTCAACTAAAACACCTGAAAACCTCTACAAATGTACCATGGAGAGCTTTCTGACTGGCTGCATAGTATGGTATGGGAGGGGTCTACTGCACAAGATGGAAGTAAGATGCAGAAACTTGTAAAATTAGTCAGCTCCATCATGGGTGCTAGCCTCTGAGGTATTCAAGACATCTTCAAGGAGCAGTGCCTTAGCATCCAACACTGAGGATTGCCAAGAGCATACCCTATTCTCATTGTTATCATCGGGAAAGAGTTACAGAAGCCTGAAGGCACACACTCAGTGATTCAGGAACAGCTTCTTCCCCTCTGCGGCCCGATTCTAAATGGACATTGAACCCATGAGTACTACCTCACTTCTTTTTTATTTCTTTTTTTTGTACTGCTTATTTTAACAACTATTTAATGGACATATATACTTACTGTAAGTTAGTTGGTTCTCTATATTTATTTATCATGCATTTCATTGTACTGCTGCTGTAAAGTTAACAAATTTCATGACATATGCCAGTGATGTAAACCTGATTCTGATTTATAGTTACTGGATATTGTATTTGTTAAGTAAATGCAATTACATGTGTAAGGGGTTTCTTCTTTTATGTTACTGCTAAGGCTAACGAAAATGGCTTCTTTGTTACGTTACAATAAAATGGCTTCTTTGTTATGTTAACTGCTGAGAAAGTGCTCCTCTCTCGCAGATTGTTTGGGTTATATTACTGATAAGAGCATTGTATTCATTTGCTAACCAATTGGGATAGATGTTATTCTTTCTTGTGTGTCTGTAAGCTATTGTTTTTGCGGGCTTTGGAGCAGAAGGCGATGGGGGCAAAGAGAGGAGACGCGATGCTGTAAGCTGGGCAGGGGGACAGACCCCGAGCGGGAGTCCGAGGCCCAGAGTGTTCAGCGAGGAGAGGAGACGAAGACAGACTTGTGTGGAGCGTCTGGTCGACCACCGTGGTTGGTCCCAGGCGGCAGGTCGAGGAGGTCAGAGGGGATCGGATGGTGGAAAGAAGACTCTGTTAATTGGGCTCCAACTGTTGTGCACGAAGTGGTTGTAATTTGATAAGTTTGGTACCTTTTACTTTCCTTTTATACTGTATCTCTATTAATTATATAGTTCCAGTAAGATCTATGAAGTGTAATCATTTAATCGCATATGGTGTATTGTCTGTTATTTGGTGGGGTGGGGTACATCACACAGCATCCACACAAACTGATTACCCAGTCTGGCGGGGCTGAAGGCTGCTCCCGCTAGACGAAAGCGAGCTGAGCGAGCCTGAGGCTTACCAGGGGCTACACATGCATCAAACTTACATATTCAGCAACTCTACTTAAATGTTAAGGTAAAGACTATACACATAGTATGGATGTGAATGGGCATTCAATATAGTTGCTCTGCATACAGAACAGTGCATTGTTGCTTGTGTACAGCATTGGGTCCATCCCTGCTTACATCTGGTTTCCTATTTAAGGCAAATTTATACTTGTGCGTCAAATCGATGCCATAGGGTACGGCGTAGCCGCGTACCCTACACCGTACCCTACGCTGTACCCTACGTCATAGCCTGATGCGCACCTCCCCAAAAATGTAACTACGCGTCGTGGTGATGCAGACCGCAACAACTGTGATTGGTCCGCTTGGTAGCATCGCATTTCCTCCTACGCTGCAATAGCTTCCCATTGGGCGACTGAAGGGCAGGGAAGGAACTCTGGCTGCAATGCTTTCCATAAAGCTTTACAGACCTCCGAAATTATGGAGGACCCTGTGCTTGACGCCAGTTTGGAGCTAGCTGCTACAGCCTGTTGACTTCCACCTGAAGCTAAAACTCGAATAGTGATCGCCAGTCTCTGAGTATACTGTGCGTACACATGTCTCTCAGTGGCCGGACAAGCCCAGAAAATTCACCCTCCTTCAGTTTCAGTCGCCATTGTTGGAAGTTTGAGTTTCTTCGTGTTGAGTTTCAACTCAGAAACTCAACACAGTGGCATAGAAACCCCACCGCCAACTAGCATTTTGGCAGTGAATTGCAGAGCAACACAGACACACCAGCACACAAGTATAAATGCTCACAACGGCGTAGCCCACTTGCGTAGGCTACGGCGTAAGCAAGCACACACAAGTATAAATCAGCCTTTACTGTTATATATATATGTTAATATAACTTCTATTGATTACTTCTTGGTTATTTTGGCCTCTTTCCCCATTGCTTACCATTCCATTCCAGCAACATGGATAACATAGAAACAGCATAAACACAGGCTGAGGTTCAAACAACATTTACCTGCAGTTATTTACGGCATCAGCAGTGAGGAGAGAGAGCAAGTAGGTAAAAATGAATGACATAGAGAAATAGAGAAGTTTTGAAAGCATAGTTAAACATGATCTTGAGAAAATTTTAGTGTGACAAAGACTAAAGACTATCAGTGACGGCAGCTAAAAACTCTTAATATCAGATCAAATTCAGATTCAGATTTATTTATTACGTGTACATGGAAACACAGTGAAATGTGCCATTTGCATTAATAGCTTAATCAGACTTCCTTCATAGAGTTTAGAGTTAAGTGTCTCATTTATTGGCTGCAATCTACTTTAGCACTAACTTCTGCTCTATAAGTAAATCAAGTTACATGAACAAATGTATCCAGAATTCAAATGTAACTAGAGATTTGTCACATTTCCTGATTTGTAGCACTTTACAGATGGGCATACCAGAGATTTGCATTCACATACAGGTCCTCACAAGGTTACAAATGCCTTTAGTCCACACACATGTGGGGGTTGTTTGGGAAACAAGTGAGATGCATTGACATTTGCTGTGGGGCTGCAGGCATCTGCCCTGTGGGAACTTGATCTCATTTCTGACTTGCAAACTGTTTGGATTATGTGCAATTTGTAGAAATGAAACCCTGCCATAGTCTAGAGAGGACCTGTATACTGTCAATGAATAAAGGAAAACAAAATTAGCAGAAATACACACTTGGCATTTGGGGAAAAAAATCTTAAATACTCATTCTGCAATACAAACAGTCACATTTGAAATAAATTGGCTGCTCTGGTTTCTCTCCATTCCCCTGTGGAAGGGGGCCCAGATTCCGATCTGGCTTATTGTGTCTATCAACAGCAGTGCCTCGGTGAAGTAAGCAGCTGTCTATCAAATGGGAGATCTCAACACTCCTGTTTTATGTCAGAAGCATTGTGTGCTTTGATGACTTTGGCCAGCCGGGTCATATTTTTCCCAGTCCACTGTAACTCAGGCTAATAAATGTGAGTAAAACCCGAAGTCCTGGACTCAAAGCAGAGCTTTGCAGTTCCCACACTGTGCAGCAGTTTATCAATGTTAGAATATGAAGTGAAAAATTCTATTGCCTGTATATAACAAATCAAAAGCAAACTCAATTAACAAATAACAAAGCTTGCCTTCTATTATGTAACAGCTCTATAGTGGGATCGATTTCCATAAGACCATAAGACAAAGGAGCAGAAGTTGGCCATTTGGCCCATCGAGTCTTCTTTGCCATTTTATCATGAGCTGATCCATTCACCCATTTTGTCCCATTCCCCCACCTTCTCACTACAACACTTGATGTCCTGGCTACTCAGATACCTATCAAAATCTGCCTTAAATGCACCCAATGGCTTGGCCTCCGCTGCTGCCCCTGGCAACAAGTTCCACAGATTCACCACTCTCTGACTAAAAAAATTTCTTAGCATCTTTGTTCTGAATGGGCGTCCTTCAATCCTTAAGTCATGCCCTCTTGTACTACACTCTCCCACCATGGGAAACAATTTTGCCACATCCACTCTGTCCATGCCTTTCAACATTCAAAATGTTTCTATGAGGCCCCCCTCATTCCTCTAAACTCCAAGGAGTACAGTCCAAGAGCGGACAAACATTCCTCATCTGTTAACCCTCTCATTCCCGGAATCATTCTCGTGAATCTTCTCTGTACCCTCTCCAACGTCAGCACATCCTTTCTTAAATAAGGAGCCCAAAACTGCCCACAGTACTCCAAGTGAGGTCTTACCAGGGCCTCAACATCACATCTCTGCTCCTATACTCTATTCCTCTAGAAATAAATGCCAACATTGCATTCGCCTTCTTCACCACCAACTCAACCTGGAGTTTAACCTTAAGGGTATCCTGCAAGAGGACTCCCAAGTCCTGTTGTATGTCAGAACTTTGAATTCTCTCCCCATTTAAATAATAGTCTGCCTGTGTATTTCTTCTGCCAAAGTGCATAACCATACACTTTCCAACATTGTATTTCATTTGCCACTTCTTTGCCCATTCTCCCAATCTATCCAGGTCTCTCTGCAGACTCTCTGTTTCCTCAGCACTACCGGCCCCTCCGCCTATCTTTGTCTCATCAGCAAACTTAGCAACAAGGTCACCTATTCCATAATCCAAATCGTTGATATACAATGTAGAAAGAAGCGGCCCCAATACGGACCCCTGTGAAACACCACTGGTAACCGGCAGCCAACCAGAATAGGATCCCTTTATTCCCACTCTCTGTTTCCTGCCAATCAGCCAACGCTTCACGTTTGTAACTTTCCCCTAATTCCGTGGGCTCTTACCTTGTTAAGTAGCCTCACGTGTGGCACCTTGTCAAAGGCCTTCTGAAAATCCAGATTTACAACATCCACTGCATCTCCCTTGTCTAGCCTACTTGTAATTTCCTCAAAAAATTGCAATAGGTTTGTCAGGCAGGATTTTCCTTTAAGGAAACCATGCTGAGTTCTGCCTATCTTGTCATATGCCTCCAGGTACTCCATAACCTCACCCTTGACAATTGACTCCAACAACTTCCCAACCACTGATGTCAAGCTAACAGGTCTATAGTTTCCTTTTTGCTTCCTTGCCCCCTTCTTAAATAGCGGAGTGATATTTGCAATCTTCCAGTCCTCCGAAACCATACCAGAATCTATTGACATTTGAAAGATCATTGCTAATGCCTCCGCAATCTCTACAGCTTCTTCCTTCAGAACACAAGGGTACATTCCATCTGGTCTGGGAGATTTATCTACCTTTAGACTATTCAGCTTCCTGAGTACTTTCTCTGTCGTAATTGTGACTGTGCACACTTCTCTTCCCTGACACCCTTGAGTGTCCGGTATACTGCTGATGTCTTCCTCAGTGAAGATTGATGCAAAATACTCGTTCAGTTCCTCCGCCATCTCCTTATCTCCCATTACAATTTCTCCAGCATCATTTTCTATCGGTCCTATATCTACTCTCACCTGTCTTTTACTTTTTATATACTTGAAAAAGCTCATAGTATCCTCTTTGATATTATTTGCTAGCTTCTTTTCATAGTTTATCTTTTCCCTCTTAATGATCTTCTTAGTTTCCTTTTGTAAGCTTTTAAAAACTTCCCAATCCTCTGTCTTCCCACTAATTTTTGCTTCCTTGTATGCCCTCTCCTTTGCTTTAACTTTGGCTTTGACTTCTCTTGTCAGCCATGGTTGCATCCTTTTTCTATTAGAAAACTTCTTCCATTCGAAATATATCTGTCCTGCACTTTCCTCACTTCTCACATAAACTCCAACCACTGCTGCTCTGCCGTCCTTCCCGCTAGTGTCCCTTTCCAGTCAACTTTGGCCAGTTCTTCTCTCATGCCACTGTAATTTCCTTTACTCCACTGAAATACCGACACATCGGATTTCGGCTTCTCTTTCTCAAATTTCACAGTGAACTCAAACATATTATGATCACTGCCTCCTAAGGGTTCCTTCACCTCAATCTCTCTAATCACCTCCGGTTCATTACACAATACCCAATCCAGTACAGCCGATCCTCTAGTGGGCTCAACAACAAGCTGTTCTAAAAAGCCATCTCGCAGACATTCTACAAATTCTCTCTCTTGAGATCCAGTGCCAACCTGATTTTCCCAATCCACTCACATGTTAAAATCCCCCACTATTATCAAAACACTGCCCTTCTGACAAGCCTTTTCTATTTCCTGTTGTAATTTGTGGTCCACATCACTGCAGCTGTTAGGAGGCCCGTATATAACTGCCATCAGGGTCCTTTTACACCTGCGATTTCTTAGCTCAACCCATAAAGATTCTACACCTTCCAATCCTATGTTGCCTCTTTCTAATGATTTAATATAATTTCTTATCAATAAAGCCACACCACCCCCTCTGCTACCTGCCTATCCTTCCGATACACCGTGTATCCTTGAATGTTTAGCTCCCAGAGACATGCATCCTTTAGCCACATCTCAGTGATGGCCACAATATCATACCTGCCAATCTGTAGCTGTACGACAAGATCATCCACCTTATTTCTTATGCTGCGTGCATTTAAGTATAACTCCTTAAGACCAGTATTTGGTATTTTTTGCTTTGATTTCACTGCAACCTTATTGCACTGCAACTCATCCCAATGGCTGCAAATTTGCCTGTCCTTCTTGACATCTTTATTGCTCACTGTCTTAGATTTATTTCTGTTTTCCCTTTCCTCCGCTCTATCATTCCGGTTCCCATCCCCCTGCCATATTAGTTTAAAGCCTCCCTAACAGCTCTATTAAACCAGACCTCCTGTCCCATGATCGTCTCATATCCCCTTTGCCAATCACCTGTCCAGCTCTTGGCTCCATCCCTCCCCCTCCTGTCTTCTCCTATCATTTTGGATCTCCCCCTCCCCCTCCCACTTTCAAATCTCTTACTAACTCTTCCTTCAGTTAGTCCTGACGAAGGGTCTCGGCCTGAAATGTCGACTGTACCTCTTCCTAGAGATGCTGCCTGGCCTGCTGCATTCACCAGCAACTTTGATGTGTGTTGCTTGAATTTCCAGCACCTGCAGAATTCCTGTTGTCTGCCTCCTCCCACCAGGATATTGGTCCCCTTTGGGTTCAGGTGTAACCCGTCCTTTTTGAACAGGTCATACTTCTCCCAGAAGAGATCCTAATGATCCAAGAATCTGAAGCCCTGTCCCCTGCACCAGTCTCTCAGCCACACATTCATCTGCCTGATCCTACAATTCTTGCCCACGCTAGCACGTGGCACAGGTAGAAATCTCAAGATTACTACCCTGGAGGTCCTGGATTTCATTGAATTAACTGTAATCAAGTGTTCAAAGTTCAACTTTCAAAGTAAATTTATTATCAAAGTTTATATACATATGCCACCATATACAACCCTCAGATTAATTTTCTTGCAGGCATACTCAGTAAGTCCAATAACCATAATAGAATCATTGAAAGACCACACCAAATGGGCATACAATCAATGTGCAGAACACAACAAACTGTAAATATAAATAGAAATAATAAATAAACAAACAAACAAACAATAAGTATTGAGAACATGAGATGAACAGTCCTTGTAAGTGAGTCCACAGGTTGTGGGAACATTTCAGTGATGGGACAAGTGAAGTTGAGTGAATTCATCCACTTTGGTTCAAGAACCTGATGATTGAGAGTTGGGGAGTAGTCCTGAGGCTCCTGCACCTTCTTCCTGATGGAAACATCATCATAGTGATAGCTATTTCTCAAATTTGCCTTTGCCTTTGAACATGGCTGCAGAGAGTAAGTGAATCTTCATGATCTGCAGTATTTTTGAAATGTTGAATAAAAGTTGAATGAGAAAATATGCAAAATTTAAAGGGAGAAGCTAAATACATTTTTGAAAGTCAATACTAACTGGAAACTTAAAGCTTGAATGAGTGGGTTATAGTGCTAAAAGTTAATATAAAAATATCTAGGGATTGTGAAGGGAGCACGTTTCCTGAAGTGCACTGGCTAGTATCTGTGTCAGCTGCTTTCAACTGGATAAAACTTTGCCCCAATGCCAGGGTGAGGGCTAGCTAATTAGAGAAGAAACCTCTGTTTCTTTGGTCTGAGTTCAAAGCTCCCTGAAGATATCCATGCTAGAAGATAGGGAGGTAAAGATGGCATATGGCATGCTTACCTTCATTGATCAGGGCATTGAGTATCAGAATCAGGAAGTTAGGGTGCAGCTATATAAACTCTGATTAGACTACTTTTGGAATACTATATACAATTACAGTGTGGTTGTCCCATGATAGCAAGGATGTGGTGAGGGTAGCAACGAGGATTACCAGGTGCTACCTGGATTAGAGGTTATGAGCTATAAGAAGCAGTTTTCTTGTTTCCTCTGGAGTGCTGGAGGCTGAGTGGAGACCTGATAGCAGCTTATAAAATTCGGAGAGACATAAGTAGGATTGATAGTCAAGACTCTTTCTCCTAGACCAAAGATCTTAAATACTAGGAGGACATGTATTTAAGGTGAAGGGGGTGGGGGTAAGGTTTAAAGGAGATGAATGGGGCAAATATTTTTACTCAGAGAATGGTGGATGCTTGGAACAGGCCAGCAATAGTGACATTAATTAATCTTTTAGATAGAGATAAAAACATGTAGGAAATGGAGGGATCTGGAACATGTGCAGGCAACAAGGACTTAGTTTAATTGTACATGTGTTCAGCATAGACATAGTGGGCTGAGGGCCTATGCCTATGTAGTCCCGTTCTATGTTCTATGCTCCTTCTGCATAGCAAGAGAATCTGCCCAGTGTTTAAGAAACAATCCTGCTCGTCCCGAGTGCTCAGTAATCTGGTGACAGTAACAAGCTTGCTTGCAGACCACGCTTCCTAATTTTCCAAACTTCTGCATTTTTCTAGGCCCCTGCAGATCGAGAATACAGATAGAGAGAAGGCAATTTGAGGTTCAGAAGACCAACTTTGCCCCTACTCAGCAGACAAAGCTTCTGCCAATGTCATATGGTGGAATTCATGGTAATTGATTGGAAGCAGCCCAAGGCAAATTCCAAATTGCTGATGAAAAACAAGCAAGGACGATGGAAAATGGTCTTCTGCAATATTTTACAGAGATTTTGTAGGCAACTTGCAATAATATCAGCTCAGAATTAGTGATCTGCATATGATTATAACTGGAGCAAATGATAATAAAGTTACATTTTGTAAGTTAATGATTTTTAAAGAGCTAATATTTAAAACATAAATTACTATTTTTTTTCTTCTAAATATTTGGTGACTCCGATTCATTGTTGTTCTTAAGTGCTTTTTCAACTGGTAATATTCAAAATAAACCAAGTTTCTGGATCTTTAAACCAGCTGAAAGCAGTCCAAAGTCGTTCTAAAGTAACATATGTAACTCCAGAGCAATGACTGTGGACAATGTTCTGTGGTCTTATTCTAATGTCAGTCCTTTGGAAAACGTTACTGTTTCTTCAGTTCGACAGCCGCATTAGTGTTGAGGATGGGAATCACAGTAGGCCACAGAGAGTTCAAGTTGTACATCATCATTCGATCTGTTGCCATGAAGTCTCAACTGGGAAATCTTTTAGCATTTGTGCTATCTGCCCTGTATAAGATTTGTCATCCGCCTTGCTTATGGAAAGTTCCCTGCCCTCTCACGCCCTATGAAAAGCAAGTGTCTTTCACAGCGATGGATGTTTTACATCACATTGCTAAGGTCACTGCTTGGATGCAGCTGTTCTCTGATGATGACTGGCTTGTGGCTGCTTCAGTCTGCACGTACCTCAGGGAAAGGAAGGAAGGTTGAGATAATGATGTTCTGCGGAATTACTGAGGTTTTAAGTCAAGGCTTTGAACCCTCCCCACTAGGAGAATCTATAATTCACCAAGAGCTTCACCTACTGAAACTAATCGTATTTTGTTCGGATTGCATATATTTCAGAGCTAACCACGGACTATCTTTAAGAGCTGTCTCTGCTCATTATCCAAGCACCCTAATTTTAATCTGACCTTCACTGAGGAAGTGCAGAAATGTGGAAACTTAGAGTCAGTAGAACATTCAGTTAGAAACTCCAAGGTGCATTTTAATCATGTAAGTTTTCCTGAGACAGGAAGCTCACCTCCCAGAAACTGGCGGATGTTTGATGAATGCACTCAGACTGGCAGACTGGCAACCCCTGGTTTTGTGAGGATTCTGGTACTATCTTCTCTAGTTGGAATGAATATTATACTATCTTGTTATAGCTCACGGGATTGTTGACAGAAACCTATCGACAGGGCAGTGAATACTAATTAAAGAGGGAGTCACCTACAGCTGTATTGAATCTTACAGTGTTGGCAGTTGAAAGATTTCAGAGATTTTAAGTTGCTTCCACATTTATATGCCTGAATAATAAGCATTACATAGAATATAGAACATAGAATAGTACGGCACAGTACAGGCCCTTCGGCCCACAATGTTTTGCTGACCCTTAAATCATGCCTTCCATATAACCCCCCACCTTAAATTCCTCCATATACCTGTCTAGTAGTCTCTTAAATTTCCAGTTTATCGAGTGCAAGTGTAAGGATAGATCGAGGTAACTTGTGAAGTTAAGAGTTCATCTTCAACGTACAAAGTGTCCATTCAAGAGTCTATGACTTTGGGATAGAAGCTGTCCCTGAGCATGGTGATGCATGTTTCTAAGATTTTGTATCTTCTTCCCAACGGAAGAGGGAAGAAGAGAGAATGTTTAGGGTGGGAAGGGTCTTTGCTTATGCTGAGGCAGTGAGAAGCTTAGACAGCATCCATTGATTGTTTACCTCCATTCCCATTCATCTAAACCTCAGCGAGTATTGGCAGAGAGCTCCTCATTTCCAGTTTATCTCCAGAGTCAATGCGGGGTTATTTATTTTGCTGGCAGCATTTCTATTGACAAAAACATTCCATTTTGTTGCCATGGGCATGGAGAGGATGCTTCCTAGAGTGGGGGAAGTCTGGGAGCAGTGGACAGAACCTCAGAATACAAGAACGTACTTTTAGAATAGTGATGAGGAGGAATTTCTTTAGGCAAATGGTGGTGACCCTATGGATTTCATTGGCGCAGGCAGCTGTGGGGGCCAAGCCGGTGGGTATATTTAAAGTGAATAGTTTCTTGATTAGTAAGAGTGTCAAAGTTTTGGGGAGAAGGCGGGAGAATGGAGTCGAGAGGAATAATAAATTAGCCAAGATGAATGGCAGAGCAGACTTGTTGTGCTGAATAGCCTAATTCTGCTCTTATGGTCTTATGGTCTGATGCCTCTGGTCTCTGAGGGGCTGGGTCCTATGTAACATCCCCTCAAGTGCTTCACAATGCATTATTTAAGCAGGAAGCATAAGCAGTGTTGCCACATTGTAAGAGAATGGATTTAATTGATTGAACATTAAACAAAATGAAGGATACACCCTGATTGTATTTGCTGTATATATTATGATAAAATGTTTTGTAAAAATTCTTCATGGATCTATGGATCATTATATGGGACAGCTGGGTTTTCAATATTTCCTCTGGTGAAACTCAGCCCTCCTTAAGAGGACCATTTAACTGTTTAAATAAAGTGCACTAATACCTGATGGACAGATTTGGTATTGGTGTTGGTGTTGGTGTTGGTTTATTATTATCACCTGCACTGAGGGGCAGTGAAACATTTTAGTTTTTCAAGCCATCCCTACAGATCATTTCAAACATCAGTACACAGAGGTAGTGCTAAGTAGTAACAAAATGCAGGATATAGTGTTACTGCGAACGTGCAGTGCAGGTTACCATGGACCTTTTCTGGTCTGCTTTTATTTGCTTTTATGTTTTGCTTTGCACAGTTTTTCTTTTCTTCACTATGTGGGGTAATTAATGTTTGTTGATATTCTGCATGTTGTCTGTACCTTTGTGCCTGCGATGCTGCTGTAAGCAAGTTTTCATACCCCACCATACTAGTTCATGTGAGGATAAACTCCACTTGACTTGACATATGGGAGGAGTTTCCCAAAGGACGCAATTATACATTGAATCCTGAGGGGAAACTCACAGTGTACACTAGCACTGGGAGTTTTTGACTACCAAGGAAACAGAAATGATCCTGCCTTCTCCCCAAACATTTGGCACTCTTACTAACCAAAAAACTATTTGCTTTAAATATACTTGGCCTCCACAGCTGCCTGTGGCAATGAATTCCACAGGGTCATCACCATTTGGCTAAAGAAATATCTTTCCGTCGATGGTGATCAGGGCTGTATCACATGGAAACCCTGAGGCAGGTTAAAAGAGCACATAATCTTCATGATTTTTGACAAGAATTCTTTGTGATAAGGTTTGTAAGAAGTGGTTCTCATGGTAGAAGCATCCAAGGGCTTTATTTTAACACTGGGAACCCAAAGTGCATATAACCACCACAAGCAGAAGGTTTGGAGCCCAGTGTGGGGGAACGTTTGGGGCAACTGCAGATATCCCTCTTCCTGTCATGAACTATGAAAGTGGCCAGCAAACAGAGCTCTGGGAGGGTAGAGTTCCCAGCTGTGGATTAGACAACAGAGAGTTTTGATCCTGACTGCTGGTAACAAACTGGTGCAGGGAAGGTTCATTTCCCACCCTTGCAACCCCAGTGGCAAAAAATGTGATTAGTGTAAGTGGGTGGTTGATAGTCAGCATGGACAGTGGGCTGAGGGGTTTGCTTCTATGCCGTGGTTCTTAGAACTCTCTGGCGCTCTGCCATCCCCATCAGTTACCTCCAGCATCAACTGCACTGATCCTATTTCTTACAGCCGGCAAGATGCTGACCGGAGCAGGGCTCTCCAACACAAATCAGACAAAAAGATGGGCTTCCATGTGGGAGGAATTTGCCTACAGCCACGATAGGTCACAATAGGAGAAGGTACAGGAGGCAAAAGACATACATTCAGTGTTTTAGGAACAGCTTCTTTTTTTTCCGCCATCAGACTTCGAAACAGTCCATGAGGCCACGAACACTACCTCAATATTTTTGCTTTCTTTTTGCACGACTTATTTATTTCATATATATGTACACACACACACACACACACACACACACACACAAACACACACACATACACATACACACAAACACACACACATACACATACACACACACAAGCACACACACACACACACACATACACACATACACACACATACACACATACAATACACACAAACACACACACATATACACACACACACACACACATACACACACACATACACACATACAATACACACACATACACACACACACGAACACACACACACATACACATACACACACACAAGCACACATACACACACACAAACACACACACACACACACACACACACACACACACACACACAGTATATATAGTTAAAAGCTATAAAAAAGACAAAACATTTTAACTGAGTAATGAATTATGCATTTAAATGAAATACAGAACAAATTAGAACACCACGAATACAACTACAGCACTATAAAACTGTGTATTAGTTCCCTATGGTTATCGACAGAGTTCATACAGTGTATGCTGTCCTTCCTGTGATTGACTGTGAATGAATAAAATCAGTGCAGACACCTAGTGCAGATAATGGATTACCTTCATTGCTTTCCTGCTTCAAGTCAAAGTAAGAAACAAACTTATCGAAAATCACTTCTTTTTGAATCAGCGTCCATTGGCCCAAATGAAGAAATTAACACAAGTACAAACAACTGACGCTATTTAAAAACTGCAAACTCAAGAAAGTCTGCAGATGCTGGAAATCCAAAGCAACACACACAGAACGCTGGAAGAACCCAGTCCTGAGGAAGGGTCTCGGCCTGAAACATTGACTATTTACACTTTTCCATAGATGCTGCCTGACCTGCTGAGTTCCTCCTGCATTCTGTGTGTGCTGCTATTTGAAAACTGTTCGCTCTAAGCTAGTGTGGTGTCTAACAGCCGCACAAGTGCATGCGACTGACGCTAGTTATAAAATATTCGTAACAGTCCCCTGTCCCAGTTAAGTTGCATAGTCCCATTTATTTTCTCGATTAATTTTTGTTCTTTAAGAGTTGTCCCAAATAAGTGGCTACCCCTATTAATTGATGGCCCAACCAGAGCCCACTGTACATATATTGACAAACTAATATCAGCAGCAAGCAATTGAAGAAAAAGACATTCTGGGACTGGCTTGGCAACTGTTGAATTCTCAGTGTTCAGGAAGAGACAGCTCTAGCAATGCATCATTCCCCTTGTACCGCACACAAATCTGGATAGGTTATCAGGCCTTCTATCTACTGGTTATAACTGTACTTCAAATTTCTACATATGTGGAGTTTGTACATTTTCTCCATGAACGTGTTGGTTTCCTCAGGGGGCTCTGGTTACCTCTGTCATCCCAAAAGTCTGCGAGTTAATCGGCCAGTGTAAATTGCCCCCATGAGTAGGTGAGTGGTGGAATCTGGGGAGAGGTGATGAGAACATAAAGAGAAAAAAAATATATGGAATTAGTGTAAGTGTTTGATGGTTGGGGTAGACTTGATGGGCTGAAGGGTCTGCCTCCAAGCTGGAACTCTTCATGATTCCTTCTATGACTCCTAGCTAGAGATTAGTGGGGTGGTGTTACAGGATGGCACAGTATCGTAGTGGTTAGTGTAACACTAGTTCAACGCCAGTGAGCTGGGTTCATTTCCACCACCTCTGTAAGGAGTTCATACATTTTTCCTGTGACTATCTGGGTTTCCTCCCTGTGCTCCAGTTTACTTCCAAAGATGTTGGGGTCAGTAGACTGATTGATCACATGGGAGTAATTGGGCTGTATCTCTAAATGAGCAATAAAAATAATCAATAGATAGAGACTGATAGCTATAATTAGTTGACAGATCTATTCCTGGTGTGAAGCTGGATGGCTGAACGTGAAGAAATTTTTTAATATCTAGCAATTCCTGTGACTTGGATGCCCAGGCACATGTCTCCTGTAGCAGGAGCTGTTGTAAGAATGTGTAGCTTGACAGAGGGAGTTTTCTGAATGCCTCGCAGTCCCAAAGAGCATTTAAATTATTTCCATCTAGTTTTCTGTCCATGAGTCAGACGGTTATGAAGTAGGAACCCTGTAGG
Organism: Mobula hypostoma; assembly: GCF_963921235.1. Lineage (NCBI taxonomy): Eukaryota > Metazoa > Chordata > Chondrichthyes > Myliobatiformes > Myliobatidae > Mobula > Mobula hypostoma. The sequence continues at coordinate 9,822,260 of NC_086116.1, forward strand.
AGTACATAACCTCAGAAAGGAAAGCAACTAGTCTTAGTTGAGAGTGGGTCCAATTCATGAGTAACTTGGAAGCAAGGTTTGGTGGTTAGATAGTGGTCACTGGACCTCCTACAGTGGTCAGGAAGGCTTGTCTTCAGAAAATGGGAGCGGAGGATGGTTGATTGTAGCTAGAGGGAGCAGATTGCATATGAGAGTTATTGAACAAGCTTATTGGGAACCTGTTGGCCTAGAGGGAGCATTTTGTCTCCTTCTGAACCACAAGCAATTCTATAACTTTATTCCCCCCTTTGACCTTGACTCTTCATATCACTACTGTAGCATTAAAAATGGTAAGCAGGATTTGTTTTGCAAACATACTGTGTATTCTCTATCAAATATAAGTAGAGCCTGGCTTATTACCATGTGCACAAATACGGAGCAGAACAAATGCAGTAAAAACGTTGCTTACAACAGTATCATAGGCACGTTGGTGTGGACAGCACGGAGTGTATAAATTATACAGGCAGTGAAGAAAATGACTAGGTAAAACTACACAGTAGTGCAAAATTCACAATTAGAAACAGGCCCATGGTATTGCAAGAGATGGCCCGTAGCTGACATAGAACATAGAACATAGAATAGTACAGCACAGTACAGGCCCTTCAGCCCACAATGTTGTACCAACCCTCAAACCCTGCCTCCCATATAAGCCCCCACCTTAGATTCCTCCATATACCTGTCTAGTAGTCTCTTAAACTTCACTAGTGTATCTGCCTCCACCACTGACTCAGGCAGTGCATTCCACGCACCAGCCACTCTCTGAGTAAAAAACCTTCCTCTAATATCCCCCTTGAACTTCCCACCCATTACCTTAAAGCCATGTCCTCTTGTATTGAGCAGTGGTGCCCTGGGGAAGAGGTGCTGGCTATCCACTCTATCTATTCCTCTTATTATCTTGTACACCTCTATCATGTCTCCTCTCATCCTCCTTCTCTCCATAGAGTAAAGCCCTAGCTCCCTTAATCTCTGATGATAATGCATACTTTCTAAACCAGGCAGCATCCTGGTAAATCTCCTCTGTACCCTTTCCAATGCTTCCACATCCTTCCTATAGTGAGGTGACCAGAACTGGACACAATACTCCAAGTGTGGCCTAACCAGAGTTTTATAGAGTTGCATCATTACATCGCGACTCTTAAACTCTATCCCTCGACTTATGAAAGCTAACACCCCATAAGCTTTCTTAACTACCCTATCCACCTGTGAGGCAACTTTCAGGGATCTGTGGACATGTACCCCGAGATCCCTCTGCTCCTCCACACTACCAAGTATCCTGCCATTTACTTTGTACTCTGCTTTGAAGTTTGTCCTTCCAAAGTGTACCACCTCACACTTCTCCGGGTTGAACTCCATCTGCCACTTCTCAGCCCACTTCTGCATCCTATCAATGTCTCTCTGCAATCTTTGACAATCCTCTACACTATCTACAAAACCACCAACCTTTGTGTCGTCCGCAAACTTGCCAACCCACCCTTCTACCCCCACATCCAGGTTGTTAATAAAAATCACGAAAAGTAGAGCTCCCAGAACAGATCCCTGTGGGACACCACCAGTCACAATCCTCCAATCTGAATGTACTCCCTCCACCACCACCCTCTGCCTTCTGCAGGCAAGCCAATTCTGAATCCACCTGGCCAAACTTCCCTGGATCCCATGCTTTCTAACTTTCTGAATAAGCCTACCGTGTGGAACCTTGTCAAATGCCTTACTAAAATCCATATAGATCACATCCACTGCACTACCCTCATCGATATGCCTGGCCACCTCCTCAAAGAACTCTATCAGGCTTGTTAGACACGATCTGCCCTTCACAAAGCCATGCTGACTGTCCCTGATCAGACCATGATTCTCTAAATGCCTATAGATCCTATCTCTAAGAATCTTTTCCAACAGCTTTCCCACCACAGACGTAAGGCTCACTGGTCTATAATTACCCGGACTATCCCTACTACCTTTCTTGAACAAGGGAACAACATTCACCTCCCTCCAATCCTCCGGTACCATTCCCGTGGACAACGAGGACATATAGATCCTAGCCAGCGGCTCAGCAATCTCTTCTCTCGCCTCGTGGAGCAGCCTGGGGAATTTTCCGTCAGGCCCCGGGGACTTATCTGTCCTAATGTATTTTAACAACTCCAACACCTCCTCTCCCTTAATATCAGCATACTCCAGAACATCAACCACACTCATATTGTCCTCACCATCATCAAGTTCCCTCTCATTGGTGAATACCGAAGAGAAGTATTCATTGAGGACCTCGCTCACTTCCACAGCCTCCAGGCACATCTTCCCACCTTTATCTCTAATCGGTCCTACCTTCACTCCTGTCATCTTTTTTTTCTTCACATAATTGAAGAATGCCTTGGGGTTTTCCTTTACCCTACTCGCCAAGGCCTTCCCCTTCTTGCTCTTCTCAGCCCCTTCTTAAGCTCCTTTCTTGCTTCCCTATATTCCTCAATAGTATTAGGGTTGTGCAAGTTGGCTCAAAGATCTGATGCTTGCAGGAAAGTAACTGTTATTGAACCAGGCAGTGCAAAATGTTATGATATGACATGTTTACTGCTGTTTTTTTCGGGGGCAGTCACTTAGGATCAGGTGCAACTGACTTTCACCCTGCTTCTGTGGGCTTTGACATGGATGAAGGGAGGAAGGAGGGAACTCTGCCACTGATGGGTAAAAGCTGGTTTGTGGGTGTGTGGTTTGAGTGTTGGTGCATTACTTCTGCGTGCACCCTATGCATGGAGCCAAGGAGTATTACAGCAATGAAACAGGCCATTCAGCCCATCTAGCCCATGCTTGGACTGCCTAGTCCCACTAATCTGCACCCAGACCATAGCCCTCCATACCCTTCCCATCCGTGTACTCATCCAAATTTCTCTGAAATACTGAAATCGAAACTTCTAAGTGAAGAAGTTTCTCCTCATGTTCCTCTTACATATCTCACCTTTCACCCTTAACCCATGACCTCTAGTTCTGGTCTCACTCAATGGAAAAATGCCTGCTTCATTTACCATATCTCTTCTCCTCATACCTCAATCAAATCATTCTCCTACGCTCCTAGGAATAAAGTTCTAACCTGTGCAATCTTTCTCTATAACTTGGGTATGGACTTGAGGCTCTCAATCCCATCCAGAATATGCTTCTCTACTATGTGTAGTCAAGGGGGTTTAAGGTGAAAGATAGGAACTTTAAAGAGAAACTGATGGGTAATATTTTACACAGAAAGCGGTCGATATCCAGAATGTGCTGCCAGAGGAAGTGGTGGAATCAGATATGTTTACTATATTTAATAGACATTTAGCAAACACGTAAATAGACAATGAATCGAATGATATGGTCCTTGTGCAGTCAAGTACTAATAATGTAGATGGTTCAAAATGTATGGATCGCCAAACAGGCTGAAGAGCCTATTTCTGAATTGTACAACTTGATGACCCTAATTTGCAGGTTTGGAATAAAGCAATTAGCATGCAGCAACTGGGAGTTAACTAAAAAATTGGTTGTTCTTTCTTCTTACCATAAAGGACCTTCACCATCCAGGACCAGCCCTCTTCTCATTACTACCTCCTGGGAGGAGGTACAGGAGCCTGAGAAACTCACACTTAATGTTTCAGTGACAGCTTCTTCTTCTCTACCATCAGATTTCCAAATAGTCCGTGAACACTGCCTCACTATTCCTCTTTTTATCTAGTATCTATCTATATATTTATCTCACTATCTATTGTAACTTATAGTCATTTTTATGCCCTGCACAGAACTGCTGCCACAAAACAATACATTTCAAACCATATTTCAGTGATCATAAACCAGTTTCTGATTTTGAATGAGTTCCAAGAACTTCAATTGAAATTGATATTCTGCAAATAATGTGAAGGAAAAAGACAGCAGCCATCAAATACCTCAATATGATTTCTGTATATTTTAATTTTTTGTTAGTCACAAAATTATGCAAAGACTAGCCTATACTACAATACATACTTTAAGGAAAAATAAAATACAAGAAACAAATGTGGCATTGCATTATGTTTTATGCTTGGATACCTGTCCACACCAGATACATCCTGGATCTGTAAATGAAAATGGCATAATTGAAACATAACAGGGTTGATACTTTACAGGGCTGGTTGCGGGGCAAATGTTTTCCATTGTTAGGGTTTCTAGAGTGAAGAATCCCAATCTCAAAATAAGGGATAAGTCATTTAGGGTTGAAGTAAGGAGAAATTCCTTCATACAAAGTAAGGAGAATCCTTAGACTTCTCTTCTCCGGCTGACCTAGGGGCTAAATTGATAACTGGTTTATTATTATCACATGTACCAAGATACAGTGAAAAGCAACTTGTCTTTATAGACTGCCCAGATGGATCATTCTGTGGATAAATACAGAAGGTAGTACAAAAGACAAATAATAACAGAATGCAGGAAATGGTGTTACAGCAATTTAATTCAATTTAAAATAGAAATCAACAGATTTCTTGATACAGGCTGTCTCCAGGTTACAAACACCCTGCCTACAAATGAGCTCCCATAATCTTACTAAATTCAAAAGTCTAATGTATGCACATACACTCAGTGCCCAGTTTATTATTTGCTGGTTAATATAAATATCTAACCAACCAATCACGTGGCAGCAATTCAATGCTTAAGAGCCTGCAGACATGGTCAAGATGTTCAGTTGTTCAGACCAAACTTCAGAATGGGGAAGAAATGTGATCTAAGTGACTTTGACCCTGGAATGATTGTTGGTGCCAGATGGGGTGGTTATAGAATCTCAGATACTACTGATCTCCTGGGATTTTCATGCACACCAGCATCTGGAGTTTACAGAGAATGGCTCGAGAAACAAAAAGCATCTAGTGAGTGGCTTTCTGTGGGTGAAAACACCTTATTAATGAGAGAGGTCAGAGATGAATGGCCAAACTGGTTCAAGATGACAGGAAGGTGACAGTAACCTAAATGACCATGCATTATAACGGTGTTATGCAGAAGAGCATCTCTGATGCACAATATCTCAAACCTTGAAGTGGATAGGCTACAGCAGTAGACTATCATGAACATTCACTCAGTGGATAGTTTATTATGTACAGAAAGTACCTAATAAAGTGGCCACTGAGTGTACACTTATTCCTATGAATGGTAGAACTACTTTCCTCTCTCTCTCTCTCTCTCCCTCTCTCTCCCCCTCTCTCTTTCCCTCCATTTGTTATCAGTCTTACATGGATTTGATGCCATTCATGACAATACTTTGGAACTATAGTTACCATATTGAGTGACTTTTGCGTATTTCCTGCTTTAGGGCCAAAATTGACTTTTGGATGTCTGTAAAAATGAAACCTGTTCATTAACAGTGGATGTTTGTATTAAAGGAATAAAGGAATATGAAGAAAGATCAAGATAATGTAGAAGATTAACCATGATACTATGGAGGGGGAGGATCAAGGGGCTGAATGGCCTTCCTGCTTCATATGCATTTATGTTCATCTATGGTGGGTCTGTCCGGCTGGGTCATGCCATGTCCAAAGGTGGAGTCAGAGGGACTGGTCGCAATACCTCGTTCTGTGAGTGTGGCTTCTTCAGGCCATTGCTTTACTGCCCTGTGGTACATCAGAAATGATTCAGGCACATCCCCAGATGTTAACAAATAATTTGACTGACTGCGTTATGTGACAGTTTCTGTCCAGAAATCAGAGCTACCATTATAATTTATCTATGTACATTAGCTATCTTATGTATTCATATTGATTTTGCTTTTTATTATTGTGTTCTTCATATTATTGTATTTCCCTTTTGTGTTGCAATGGACTAGGACTAACAATTATTTCATTTTTCTTTATGTTTGCATATTGGAAATGATATTAAATAATTGAATCTTGAATCTTGTGAATACAGTGGATTCCAGTGAATTCGGACACATCAGCGCCAGTATATTTTGGCCAAATTAAGCAGCTGTCCCAATTAGTCGAAGTTTCACGGAAATAGTTAAAAGATAAACTGCCATTTAACTAAGCAATAATTTATGTATTTAAATGAAGTATAAAACAAATAAGAACACTACCATTGCCTCTACAGTATCATAAAACTGTGCATCAGTTCCTAACAGTTATCAGCAGAGGAATTTATCTGCCGTATTCTTTTGGTTGTCTGTAAATGAATAAAATCAGCGCAGACACCTAGTACAGATAGTGGACTGACTTCAGAATCAGAATGAGAATCAGGTTTCATAGCACTGGCATACTATATGTCATGAAATCTGTTGTTTTGTGCCAGAAATACATTGCAATACATAATAATAAACTACAAATTACTGTAAGTATATATTAAAAAAGAAAATTAAGTTAAAAAAAGTGGAATAGAAATACTGATTTACTGTTTATGGGTTTATTGTCCATTCAGAAATCTGATGCCAGAGGGGAAGAAGCTGTTCCTAAAATGTTGAGTGTGGGTCTTCAAGCTCCTGTACCTCCTACTTGATGGTAGCAGGGAGGAGAGGGCATATGTTGGGAGATGGGGGTCCTTAATGTTGGATGCTGCGTTTTTGAGATATTGCCTTTTGAAGGTGTCCTGGATGCTCGGGAGGCTAGTGGCTCTGATGCAGTTGGCTGAGTTTACAACTTCCTGCAGCTTTTTCCGATCCTGGGCAGTGGCTCCTCCATACTAGATGGCAATGCAACTAGTTAGAATGCTCGCCACAGTATATCTGTAGAAATTTGCAAGTGTCTTTGGTGACGTTCCTATTCTTCTCAAATTCCTTATGAAATATAGCCGCTGTCCTGCCATCTTTGTAATTGCATCAATATGCTGGATCTAGGACTGATCCTCAGAAACTTTGACACCCAGGAACTTGAAACTGCTCACCTTTTCCACTTTTGATCCCTCTGTGAGGACTGGTGTGTGTTCCCTCAATTTCCCTTCCTGAAATCGACAATCCCTTAGTCTTACTGACATTGAGTGCAAGGTTGTTGATGCAGCACCACTCAATCAGCTGATTGATCTTGCTCTTGTACACCTTCACGTTACCATCTGAAAATCCGCCAACGATAGTTGTGTCATTGGCAAATTTATAGATGACATTTGAGTGTCTAGTCATACAATTGTGGATGTAGAGAGAGTAGAGCAGTGGGCTAAGGACACTTCCTTGAAGTGCACTAGTGTTGACTGTCAGTGAGGAGAAGATATTGTTTCTGATCCACAGAGACTGTGGTTCCTTGGTGAGGAAGTGGAGGATCCAGTTTCAGAGGGAGGCGCAGAGGCCCAGGATTTGGAGCTTGTTGATTAGAGCTGAGGGTACAATGGTGTTGAATACAACATTGCAGTCAATGAACAACAGACTAACATAGGTATTGGTAATCTCCAGGTGATCCAAGACGGAATGGAGAACCAGTGAGATGCATCTGCTGTAGACCTATTCTCATGATGGGCAAATTGCAGTGAGTCCAGGTCCTTGCTTTTGCAGGAGTTGATTCTAGCCATAACCAACCTCTCAAAGCACTTCATCACAGTAGACAACACAAACAACAGGAATTCTGCAGATGCTGGTGTGACGAAAAACCAAGTTATCAGAAGATTGATACTGATGAGAGAGATAAGGGAGACAAATGGAGAAGCGTTCAAAATGTTAATGAGAGAGGAGAGAGAGATAATGGAAAAGAAACACAATTAAGAGTATTGACAGACCGGGTGCTTTGAACCTGAACTGTTTGAGGTTTGATGGACAGGCGATACCCCAGCAGGGGGATAAAAAGAACAGGTTCGCTAAGGCACGACACATACCACGAGATCACGAGATAACGAGACCCTGGAAAAGTGGTGTGCCCCCACAAGTTGGTGCGAGTTTTGGAGTCTGGTTGCGGGACCGACCATAGACGCACAGGGTAAAAAGATACGATAGGCGGGAACCTGGTGTGTGTGTGTCCACCCTTGCCTGGGTGCCGGGTTCACCGCAGAAGAACAGTCGTATTCAGAATGGAGGGGTCACAGTCGGTGACCACAGAAGACATTAAAAGGGTTCGCCCGAAAGCTAACTGCAAAGAACAAAGGTCTGTGTGAATCAGAATTTGCATATTATCTCTCTCTCTCTCCAACAGCACAACAGCAATTACTGAGAACTGTACTCAGCTGAACTGAACTCTGAGTCACTTGAGACTGATCATTTTACCCCTAGACTACGATAGAGCTTGGTTGATTCCTATTATCCCAGTTCTGTGTACATGTGTGTTTTATCATTGCTAACCTGTTGCATTTATATCCTTACGATTAGAGTACTGTGTTACTTATTTCTTTAATAAAACTTTCTTAGTTCCAGTAATCCAGACTCCAACTAAATGGTCCATTTCTGCTGGTTTGGCAACCCAGTTACGGGGTACGTAACACTGGAAATTCAAGCAACACACTTCCTTGTAAGCGGAACAAGTGCTATACATGGCCTTACACTTCCTCCCTTACCACCATTCAGGGCCCCAGTCAGTCCTTCCAGGTGAGGCGACACTTCACCTGTGAGTCAGCTGGGGTGATATACTGCGTCCGGTGCTCCAGATGTGGCCTTCTATATATTGGCGAGACCCGACGCAGACTGGGAGACTGCTTTGCTGAACACATACGCTCTGTCTGCCAGAGAAAGCAGGGTCTCCCAGTGGCCACACATTTTAATTCCACATCCCATTCCCATTCTGACATGTCTATCCACGGCCTCCTCTACTGTAAAGATGAAGCCACACTCAGGTTGCAGGAACAACACCTTATATTCCGTCTGGGTGGCCTCCAACCTGATGGCATGAGCACTGACTTCTCTAACTTCCGCTAATGCCCCACCTCCCCCTCGTACCCCATTCGTTATTTATTTTTATACACATATTCTTTCTCTCACTCTCCTTTTTCTCCCTCTGTCCCTCTGACTATACCCCTTGCTCATCCTCTGGGCTCCCCCCCCCCACCTTGTCTTTCTCCCTGGGCCTCCTGTCCCATGATCCTCTCATATCCCTTTTGCCAATCACCTGTCCAGCTCTTGGCTCCATCCCTCCCCCTCCTGTCTTCTCCTATCATTTCGGATCTCCCCCTCCCCCTCCCACTTTCAAATCTCTTACTCACTCTTCTTTCAGTTAGTCCTGACGAAGGGTCTTGGCCTGAAACGTCGACTGTACCTCTTCCTAGAGATGCTGCCTGGCCTGCTGCGTTCACCAGCAACTTTGATGCTCATCACAGTAGATGTGAGTGCCACTGGACAATTGTTGATGAGGCAGCTCACTCTGCTCTTCTTGGGCACTCTAATGCTTGTTGCCCTTTTGAAGCAGATGGAACTACTTACTGTAGCAGTGCAAGATTGAGATATTCTTGAACACTCCCACTAGTTGGTTGACACAGGTTTCTAGAACCCTCCCAGGTTTACCACCATGCCTTGCGAGGGTACACCCTCTTGAAGGATGTTCTAATGTGGCCTCTGGGACAGAGTTCACAGGTTCACAAGATACTGCAGGGACTCACACAGGGGTACTTCTACCTTCCCTTTCAAAGCAAGCATAAAAGGTGTTGAACTCATCTGGGAATCAAACATCACAGTGATTCATGATGTTAGGTTTTGCTTTGTAGGAAGTAATGGCTTGGTTATGTCTGGTATGCTCACATGGTGTGAGCAGAATTATCTGCAGCTTAATGTGAAAAAGACTAAGGAGCTGGTGGTAGACCTGAGGAGAGCTAAGGTACCGGTGACCCCTCCAGGAGGTCAGTGTGGATATGGTGGAGGATTACAAATACCTGAGGATACGAATTGACAATAAACTGGGCTGGTCAAAGAACACTGAGGCTGTCTACAAGAAGGGTCAGAGCTGTCTCTATTTCCTGAGGAGACTGAGGTCCTTTAACATCTGCTGGACGATGCTGAGGATGTTCTATGAGTCTGTGGTGGCCAGTGCTATCATGTTTGCTGTTGTGAGCTGGGGCAGCAGGCTGAGGGTAGCAGACACCAACAGAATCAACAAACTCATTCGTAAGGCCAGTGATGTTGTGGGGATGGAACTGGACTCTCTGACAGTGGTGTCTGAAAAGAGGATGCTGTCTAAGTTGCATGCCATCTTGGTCAATGTCTCCCATCCACTACATAATGTACTGGGTGGCCACAGGAGTACATTCAGCCAGAGACTCGTTCCACCGAGATGCAGCACTGAGCGTCATAGGAAGTCATTCCTGCTGGTGGCCATCAAACTTTACAACTCCTCCCTTGGAGGGTCAAACACCCTGAGCCAATAGGCTGGACTTATTTCATAATTTACTGGCATAATTTACATATTACTATTTAACTATTTATGGTTTTATTACTATTTATTATTTATGATGCAACTGTAACGAAAACCAATTTCCCCTGGGATCAATAAAGTATGACTATGACTATGAAAGCACACACTCACCTACACAGGTCTTGATGAAGTCAGTGACAACTGTGGTGTATTCATTCAGACTTGAAGATGAATCCCTGAATATTGTCCAGTTCACTGACGCTACACAGTCCCATAAGCACCTCTCTTAACCGTACCTTCTTGCTTGCCACCACCATCTTTGCCTATGCGCTGGGAGTAGTTCAGCCTGATGATCGGACTTTCCAAAGTGTGGGCATAGGGTGGTATGGTAAGAGTTCTTGATGATGGTATAACAGTAGTCAAGTGAGTTGGCTCCTCTGGTTCACCAGGTAATACGTTGGTGGTAGTTCTTCAGACTAAAGCATCATACAAAGCTTTAGACAAATGCATCCTCCAATTCTTCATTTGCATGGCAACACTCAAGATGATTGTCGATACTTTCAAATTCTTCATAATTCCTAAGTTGGTGAAGTCATGAAAGCATTTTATGTTCAACCTGGGCCGTTTCTGGCGTCTGCAAGCCTGAATGCTTGAAACCACGGCAAACAAAATAGTTCCGAATTGTCTTACTGTTTATTTCTCACCAATGATCAGTGACAAAAATCACTCTTTTTTGAACACAAACACATGCTGTTTAAAAACTGATCACTCTAAGCGTCTAAGAGCCATGCAAGTGTACACAACTGATGATAGTTAGAAACTGTTTGTCAACCATCTCCTACCCCAACTAAACAGCATCATGCCCCAAATAAACAAAAGAAAATCTGGCTATTTTCTCAATTTAGGTTTTGTTTTTTAAGAGTTGTCCCAACTAAGTGCTATCTCAATTAACTGATGGCCCACTTAATTGGAATCCACTATACATGAATCTTGTCTCATTCGATTGGTTTATTTAAGGCCAGTGGAAAAGAAAATGATATATGCTAATAAGTTTATCTTGATTCAATCTCATGATTAATTTTTCCTAGACAAATGGATTGTAAATTGATTGACAAGAGAAATGCTTGCATTGGCGATAGTGCGAGCCCTGTTGTTCAGCTGTCCATTAAAGTCCAGGGGCAGCACTTTATGAGGTGAGCTGTTCACTACACTGAAGCCATAAAACTTAGATCCAAAATGTCTGTTGTTCTGAGTCATGCCAGCTACCATATCTGTAGGTGAGTTGGCATACAATGCTAACATTCAAATGAAACATAAGGCATAAGTAGATAGTAACTTAAATTAGTGTGACACAGTTCTGGCAAAATGCATCATATTGAAATTCAACAAGTACTGTCTCTTAACATCTCAGAGCTGAAGATATATTCAATAGTAGGAAAGTTAGCAATTCTGCTTGATGCAGCCAGCATTTAAAGATCACCCGTTAACTCCAGGTGAGGATGCTTGATTTCTATCAACTATTCCAGCTCAGAAAGAAACTGCTCTGTCTTACTTCTTCCCCGGCACTCACTCTCTATGGCCCAATTATGATGATGATATTCATTTTGTCTGAGGTTCAATGAATTCAGCATGTCTACTCTAAACCTCAGCAATTTTTATAGATGCACCATTGAGAATATCCTATCCAAATCCATCACAGCTTAGTATGCAAACTGCTCTGCCTGATGTTCTGTTTTAACATAAAACTCATCTAAAGGAAAAGAGCAGGTCTTAGTTTGTTCTTTAGTTCAGTGAGACGCACATGTATCACGTGGTGGCGTCTTGATGCACACAATTCACTTATTTTTAAGTAGAACCTGCAATTAATTATTTAAATGAACAAGAATGTACAATTAAGCACTATATCACAAGACTCTGCAGCAGATAGTGAGGACAGCTGAGAAGATCATCGGGGTCTCTCTTCCTGCCATCAAAGACATTTACACCACACGCTGCATCCGCAAAGCAAACAGCTTTATGAAGGACCCCACGCACCCCTCATATAAGCTCTTCTCCCTCCTGCCATCTGGCAAAAGGCACCGAAGCATTCGGGCTCTCACGACCAGACTATGTAACAGTTTCTTCCCCCAAGCCATCAGACTCCTCAATACCCAGAGCCTGGACTGACACCAACCTACTGCCCTCTACTGTGCCTATTGTCTTGTTTATTATTTATTGTAATACCTGCACTGTTTTGTGCACTTTATGCAGTCCTGGGTAGGACTGTAGTCTAGTTTAGTTTTTGTGTTTTTTCTTACGTGGTTCAGTATAGTTTTTGTATTGTTTCATGTAGCACCATGGTCCTTGAAAACATTGTCTCATTTTTACTATGTTCTGTACCAGCAGTTATGGTTGAAATGACAATAAAAAGTGACTTGACTTGACTTGATTTACAATATTGCTCAAATACTACTGAAATATTAAATACACAGCACTCCTCGCCACTAGCTATAAATACTAACTCAATAAAGAATGCATCTCAACCATATATGAAATATACTATATAGCAACTTCCATTCTAGGCATCCACAGCATAGTAAATTTTAAATTGTCACATTCAGGCCTGAAGATTTCATCGCTGTGGAGGACTTCCTACTGTTGTGGGATAATATCTTTCTTGACAAGCGAATCACTCTGCTTGGCAGGTAAGACTTGTGGCTATAAAACAATCTCAGGTTCTGGGGCCACCTCCTCTGTGGTGGTTGTAGAATTTGACTCCGGGACTGTAGGAAGTTGTTCTGACAGCTCTGGACACAATACTTCTCTAACAATTAACTGCTTACCTCAACTGATCAATGAGTCATCTTCAGACGCAATCTCCACTGTGTAGAAGGGTGGTCCAGTTCTGTCCTTAATCTTTCCAAGTACCCACTTTTGATCACCTCTGTAATCCCTTGACAGGACTGCTTGCCCAGGAATGAAACATTGAACCACTTTGTTTGAGAAACCCTTAATTTGTCTCAAATGTTTGTCCTGCATTCTCTTTCTGAGATTGGGTCTGAAGAGATCCAAGCGTGATTGCAAGGAACGACCCAGGAACAGCATAGCTGTTGAGTTGTTGGTTGTGGAATTTGCTGTATTGTGATATGCAGGGAGGAAATTGGTGCAAACCTGTTTCATCATCAATGTAGTGTGTTCTGCTGACGTTGCTCATCGTGCGTTCTTTAGATGCTGGACAAACCTTTCCACCAAGCCATTTGTAGTTGGGTCGTACGGTGCAGAAGTCATATTCCATTCATTTTTAGTAATGACTGAAACTGTTCCGCAACAAACTGCAGTCCATTGTCACTGACTAAGTGTTCTGGAACACCAGTCCTTGAGAAGAGGATTTTGAACACATCAATAGTGTACAATGCTGTAGTAGAGGCTATTGAGAAGACTTCTGGCCACTTTCTATCTGCGTCCACCACTACCAAGAAATTTGGAGGTGTTCTTTTTTATCTTTACTGATACAATGATGTAGTCCAGGTAGCACTGATTACCTATGCAGTCTTGCAGCTCCTGGTCCATGGCTTTCTGCTATTCAAATTTTTTTGTAGAATGATTGAAACAGTTGAGATAATGTCCAATACCATCTTAATTAATTTTCTGTTCACTTCTGATGAAAGCCATATTGCTTGTCTCTTGTGTAGATGCAGATACCACTCCATAAAATAAAGCAATGAAGGTCTTTGTGAGTGTTTATGGTGAGAAACATTTTGGACTCCTCTTCCAGCTCCATGTGTAGGGAGGTGTCAGTTAAGTCCATAGTACTCAAACGTTTCCCTCCAGAAAAGTTCGCAAAGATATCTATCCTGGGCAGAGGGTATTGATCTACTTTCGGCACTGGGTTGATGGTGACCTTAAAATCACAACAGATCCTGGCAGACCTATTATTTTTGACTACTGGGACCACTGGCATTGCCCATGGGCTCCACAAACTTTGGAAAAGATTCCTTCAGCCCCCACATGATCTAGCACACTGGCTACTTTATCAAGGATAGTATAAGGAACCAGGTGGTCTTTGCAAAACTACGGTGTGGCACAATTTTACCCTTGATATGTTTGAACTTTTCAATGCTATCCTCGAACACTGCTGTAGCATCATCTAGTACCCCTCTTAATTCACTTTCAATTGACTCTATCACAAAGAAACGTGCAAATGGTTTATAGATCTCCAATCAAGTTGTAGTTTTCTCAGACAATTATGGCCCGGGAATGCTTGCCCTTCTGCTTTTACAACTACAAGCCTGATGTGCTTTGTTGGTTGTGTTATCAATGACATTCCCATAGGAGTTACCTTTACTCTTGCATAAGTTCTTAATTGGTTATCTGCAGGTTTCAGTTTAATATCTTTGAAATTCTATTCAAATTAATTCTGCGGAATGATTGAAATAGATGAGACTGTGTCGAATACCATTTTAATTACTTTTCTGTTCACTTCAGGTGGAAGCCATATTGCCTGTCTCTTGTTAGTCTTCACATTTTAAGTCTCAAGGCTACCCAATCCTGTGTCACTCTCATCATTATCAGATTTTTTTTTAACCAACAGCATGCAGATTAATGGTCTTTTTGAAACTGCAACTTGAGTTTTTTATATTTTTCTTTTCTCTGTGGAATCTATTTATTTGTGTCTGCCCAACATGATCGTTGTCTAGTCTGTGTCCTTCTTTGTTGCATTTTCTGCAAGGTTCAACTTTAAACCTACACTGGTATTGTGTATGTGAGACCCTGCCACGACAATAACACAATTTGTTCAGCCTGGCTGGTTTCCGTTTAGATGTTGCAATTTTGTTCACACTCACTTTCATTCAAAGGTTCAAAGATTCATTTATTATCAAAGTATACAACTCGGAAATTCTTCTTCTCTAAATAGCCGCAAAACCAAGAAGCAGCATGATCATTAACCCACAAATCCCTCTTCCCACACAAACAAAAACAAACAAAAATGGAACAGGCACATTGACCCCCAAATCCCCCACCCCTACACACACAAAAAAAGAGAAAGATCAGGCAAAAAACACAGATGTGACAGAAGACCAAGTTATCAGAAGATTGATGCTGATAAGAGAGACAAAGAGAGAAACATTCCAAATGTTAATGAGAGACGAGAGAGATTAACGAAAAGAGACACAGTTCCGAGTATTGTCAGACCGGTTGCTTTGAACCTGAACTGTTTGAAGTTTGATGGACAGGCGATACCCCAGCAGGGGGATAAAAGGCAAACAACAGGAATTCTGCAGATGCTGGAAATTCAAGCAACACACATCAAAGTTGCTGGTGAACGCAGCAGGCCAGGCAACATCTCTAGGAAGAGGTACAGTCGACGTTTCAGGCCGAGACCCTTCGTCAGGACTAACTGAAGGAAGAGTTAGTATGAGATTTGAAAGTGGGAGGGGGAGGGGGATAAAAGGAACAGGTTCGCTAAGGCAAGACACACCACGACACCACGAGATAACGAGACCCTGGAAGTGCGTTGTGCCCCCCCCCCCACAAGTTGGTGGAAGTTTTGGAGGTCTGGTTGCGGGACCGACCATAGACGCACAGGGTAGAAAGGTATGATCGGCGGGAACCTGGTGTGTGTGTCCGCCCTTGCCTGGGTGCCGGGTTCACCGCAGAAGAACGATCGTATCCGGAATGGAGGGGTCACAGTCGGTGACCTCAGAAGACATTACAAAGGGCTCGCCCGAAAGCTAACTGCGAGGAATATCAAAGGTCTGTTTGAATCCGATTTGAATATCATCATTCGCTCTCTCTCTCTCTCTCCAACGGCACAACAGCGATTACTGCGTACTATACTAAGCTGAACTGAACTCTGCGTCACTTGAGACTGATCATTTTACCCCTAGACTGCGATAGAGCTTGATTGATTCCTATTATCCTAGTTCTGTGTACATGTGTGTTTTACCATTGCTAACCTGTTGCATTTATATCCTTACTGTTAGAGTACTGTGTTACTTATTTCTTTAATAAAACTTTCTTAGTTCCAGTAATCCAGACTCCAACTAAGTGGTCCATTTCTGCTGGTTTGGCAACCCAGTTACGGGGTATGTAACACAGGATATTAAAAAAACTGTCAGACTGGAAAAAGTCTACAGTCCAAGTCCACATCCAAAAATGCAGAAAACCTGGGTAACATTTTCCGGGCACAGTGGCAGACCTTTCCTTCTCCGGCAGCAAGCGATTAAAAGGCAGTGTCCCCTCTCTGTAGCAAGCTACCTCAGCAGCAATCAAAAGGCAGTCTCTCCTCTCCAGCAGCAGAGAAATCGTACCGGTGTTCAAAAGGCCGTCTACCCTTTCTGTCAGCAGAGTGAACCCCCAGTGATAAAAAGGCAGGCAGCTGGTGCTCACTTTTCACATTCGCCTCGCTGTTTCAGTCTCCTTTGTTGCTTTGATCAGTGAAGTGAAGTTGAATGTCGCCACGAGTTTCGTGATGTTGCCTCTGCCCCCCCCACCCCAATCTTCCTGGAGACTGCAGAGTGCTGAAGCACACAAATGATCTCCAAACTGCAAACCACAGGTTCCTACAGTTCTGGAATCACATTCAAGATGAAAAAGAAACCGAAGAGACATAAAAGTACTGATATATATGGTTTCACGATCTATCCAGAAGATGTTGACCAAAGACCCATTGTATGCAGGTGCCATTTAGCGTAATTGAGTTGCATTCATAGAAATATAGAAACATAGAAAACATACAGCATAATACAGGCCCTCCGGCCCACAAAGCTGTGCCGAACATGTCCCTACCTTAGAACTACCTAGGCTTTACCCACAGCGCTCTATTTTTCTAAGCTCTATGTAGCCATCCAGGAGTCTCTTAAAAGACCCTATTGTTTCTGCCTCCATCACCACCACCGGCAGCCCGTTCCACGCACTCACCGCTCTGCGTAAAAACTTACCCCTGACATCTCCTCTGTATCTACTTCCAAGCACCTTAAAACTACGCCCTCTTGTACTAGCCATTTCAGCCCTGGGGAAAAGCCTCTGACTGTCCAACATGATCAATGTCTCTCATAATCTTGTACACCTCTATCAAGTCACCGCTCATCCTCCGTCGCTCCAAGGAGAAAAGGCCGAGTTCACTTAACGTATTCTCATAAGGCATGTTCCCCAATCCAGGAAACATCCTTGTAAATCTCCTCTGCACCCTTTCTATGGCTTCCACATCCTTCCTGTAGTGAGGCGACCAGAACGGAGCACAGTACTCCAAGTGTGGTCTGACCAGTGTCCTATATAGCTGCAACATTACCTCTTGGCTTATAAACTCAATCCCACGATTGATGAAGGCCAGTACACTGTATGCCTTCTTAACCACAGAGTCAACCTGTGTGGTAGCTTTGAGTGTCCAATGGACTCGGACCCCAAGATCCCTCTGATCCTCCACACTGCCAAGAGTCTTACCATTAATACTATATTCTGCCATCAAATTTGACCTACCAAAATGAACCACTTCAGACTTATCTGGGCTGGACTCCATCTGCCACTTCTCAGCCCAGTTTTGCATCCTATCAAAGTCCCGTTGTAACCTCTGACAGCCCTCCACACTATCCACAACACACCCAACCTTTGTGTCATCAGCAAATTTACTAACCCATCCCTTCACTTCCTCATCCAGGCCATTTATAAAAATCACAAGGAGTAGGGGTCCCAGAACAGATCTCTGAGGCACACCACTGGTCACTGACATCCATGCAGAATATGACCCGTCTACAACCACTCTTTGCCTTCTGTGGGCAAGCCAGTACTGGATCCACAAAGCAATGCCCCCTTGGATCCCATGCCTCCTTACTTTCTTAATAAGCCTTGCATGGGGTATCTTATCAAATGCCTTGCTGAAATCCATATACACTACATCTGCAGCTCTACCTTCATCAATGTGCTTAGTCACATCCTCAAAAAATTCAGACAGGCTCGTAAGGCACAACCCACCTTTGACAAACCCATGCTGACTATTCCTAATCATATTATGCCTCTCCAAATGTTCATAAATCCTGCCTCTCAGGATCTTCTCCATCAACTTACCAACCACTGAAGTAAGATTCACTGGCCTATAATTTCCTGGACTATCCCTACTCCCTTTCTTGAATAAGGGAACAACATCCGCAACCCTCCAATCCTCCAGAACCTCTCCTGTCCTCATTGACAATGCAAAGATCATTGCCAGAGGCTCAGAAATCTCCTCCTTCACTTCCCACAGTAGCCTGGGGTACATCATGTCCGGTCCCGGTAACTTATCCAACTTGATGCTTTCCAAAACCTTCAGTGCATCCTCTTTCTTAATATCTACATTCTCAAGCTTTTCAGTCCACTGCAAGTCATCCCTCCAATCACCAAGATCCTTTTCCGTAGTGAATACGGAAGCAAAGTATTCATTAAGTACCTCCGCTATTTCCCCTGGTTCCATACACACTTTTCCATTGTCACACTTGATTGGTCCTATTCTCTCACGTCTTATCCTCTTGCTCTTCTAGATTCATATCATAACCTAGTTCTTGAACCTTTCGTAAGCTCTTCTTTTCTTCTTGACTAGATTTACAACAGCATTTGTGCACCACGGATCTTGTACCCTACCATTCTTTCCATGTCTCTTTGGAATGTACCTACTCAGAACCCCACGCATATATCCCCTGAACATTTGCCACATTTCTTCCGTACATTTCCCTGAGAACATCTGTTTCCAATTTATGCTTCCAAGTTCCTGCCTGATAGCCTCATATTTCTCCTTACTCCAATTAAATGTTTCCCTAACTTGTCTGTTCCTATCCCTCTCCTTTGCTATGGTAAAGGAGATAGAATTGTGTCACTATCTCCAAAATGCTCTCCCAGTGAGAGACCTGACACTTGACCAGGTACATTTCCCAATACCAGATCAAGTACAGCCTCTCCTCTTGTAGGCTTATCTACATATTGTGTCAAGAAACCTTCCTGAATACACCTAACAAACTCCACCCAATCTAAACCCCTCACTCTAGGGAGACGCCAATCAATATTTGGGAAATTAAAATCTCCCACCACAAAACCCTGTTATTATTACTCCTTTCCAGAATCTGTCCCCCTATCTGCTCCTCGATGTCCCTGTTAATATTGGGTGGTCTATAAAAAACACCCAGTAAAGTTATTGACCCCTTCCTGTTCTGTAGACCAGTGGTCCCCAACCTCTGGACCGCGAAGCATGCAGGGGTGCAGTGGTAGTCGGAATGCACCCAGCACATCTTTAAGGAAAAAGCTGAAATAAACAAGCTAATTAATTAGGTGCCGCCTGGCACATAAATTTCTGCCCAGATCAGAGGCGATTACCGATTTCACTTGCTCGACGTGATGTTCTCTCCTCTTTCCAGGGCGCTGGAGCCTTTAGCTGTTCCATTGTTTGGTCAATTTAAACGCCAGCCCAGACAGGCTGAAAAGACAGGGCTGTCAGGATCAAGGTGACATGCTGAATCTACACAAACTTCCAATAAAGTATAGGCACTACCATGCTTTCTTTGTAATGACAGTTACGTGCTGGTCCCAGGACGGATTCCCTGACACTTTTCAGAGAGAGAAACATCGATCCTTAATGCCGAAGAATTTAAAGTTATTGACTCTCTCCACCTCAGTTCCTCTAATGAAGACTGGATTCTGGGTGGCACCGAATTAATTAGTTTGTTTATTTCGGCTTTTTTCTTAAAGATGTGCTGGGTGCGCTCGGGCTACCACTGCACCCCTGCATGCTTCACAGCCCGGTATCAGTCCGTGGCCCAAAGGTTGGGGACTACTGCCATAAACAACCCCTCCATGACTCCCTCTTTTTCTGCAGCCATGACACTATCTCTGATCAACAGTGCCATGCCCCCACCTATTTTGCCTCCCTCCCTGTCCTTTCTGAAACATCTAAAGCTTGGCAATTGTAGTAGCCATTCTTGCCCCTGCACCATCCAAGTCTCTGTAAAGGCCACAACATCATAGCTCCAAGTACTGATCCATGCTCTAAGCTCATCCGCTTTATTCATAATACTCCTCACATTAAAATAGACACATCTCAAACCATTGGACTGAGCGCGTCCCTTCTCTATCACCTGCCTATCCTCCCTTTTGTAATGGCTCCAAACTTTCTCTATTTGTGAGCCAACGTCCCTTCCTCCATCACTTCAGTTCAGTTCCCGCCCCCCAGCAATTCTAGTTTAAACTCTCCCCAATAGCCTTAGCAAATCTTCCCGCTAGGATATTCGACCCCCTCGGATTCAAGTGCAACCTGTCCTTTTTGTACAAGTCACACCTGCCCCAGAAGAGGTCCCAATGATCCAGAAATCTGAATCCCTGCCCCTTGCTCCAAACCCTCAGCCATACATTTATCCTCCACCTCATTCTATTCCTATGCTCACTGTCATGTGGCACAGGCAGTAATCCCGAGATTACTACCTTTGAGGTCCTGCATCTCAGCTTCCCTCCTAACTCCCTGTAGTCTTTTCTCAGGACCTCCTCCCTTTTCCTGCCTATGTCATTCGTACCAACATGTACCACGACCTCTGGCTGTTCTCCTTCCCACTTCAAGATATCGTGGATGTGATCAGAAACATCCCGGACCCTGGCACCTGGGAGGCAAACTACCATCCACGTTTCTTTCCTGCATCCACAGAATCGCCTGTCTGACCCCCTAACTATAGAGTCCCCTATCACTGCTGCCATCCTCTTTCTTTCCCTACCTTTCTGAGCCACAGGGCCAGACTCTGTGTCAGACGCATGGCCACTGTTGCTTCCCCCAGGTAGGCCGTTCCCCCCCCAACAGTACTCAAGCGGGAATACTTATTGTTAACTGCAACTCAGTTATGTCTCTGTCTGCAGTTTCCATTGAAACCACAATTTCAACTGCTCTTAAAAATGTAAGTTGTGCTTCAGTTAGGAGCCATTTTTGAATGCTTTCCCGTAAGATTCCACAAACTGTACAATCTCTCAGTGTATCATTAAACCCATCATTGAAAAGGCAATGATAAAACATCCTCTTGAATTCAGCCATGTATGCTGGAATAGACTGCCCTTCCTTTTGATTCTGCCTATGGAACCTAAAGCGTCCTACAATCAACAATGGCTTCAGTTCTAATGTTCCTGCATTGTCAACTCGGTATCAGCTCATCCCTCTGCAATTGGACCTTGGGCTTTCTGACTAACAGACCCCAATCAGTTAAGTTAGACAACCTCCCCTCCTCCACTCTCACCCTGAACACTGGCGTGCCTCAAGGCTGTGTGCTGAGTCCTCTTCTGTACTCCCTTTTCACCTATGACGGCATTCCTGTACATGGTACTAACTCCATAATCAAGTTTGCAGATGACTCCACAGTGGTTGGCCTGATCAGAGGGGATGACGAGACGGCCTACAGGGACGAGGTCCAGCACCTGGCTGCGTGGTGTGCTGACAACAACCTGGCCCTCAACACCCAGAAGACCAAGGAGATCATTGTGGACCTCAGCCATGCTAGGAGCCACATTCACATTCCCATCTACATCAACGGAGCTGTAGTGGAGTGTGTATCAAGCTTCAAATTTCTTGGTGTCCATATTTCCGAGGATCTCACCTGGTCCCTGAACTCCTCCATTTTGATCAAAAAGGCGCAACAGTGCCTTTATTTTCTGCGGAGCATCAAGAAAGCTCACCTCTGTCCCAGGATGCTGACGGACTTTTACCGCTGTACCATTGAGAGCATACTCACCAACTGCATCTCAGTGTGGATGGCAATTATCCTGTATCGGACCACAAAGCACTCCAGCATGTGGTGAAAACTGCCCAGCGGATTATTAGCACCCAATTGCCCACCATTGAGAACATCAACCGTAAACGCTGCCTGGAAAGGGTGAAAAGCATTATCAAGGATGCATCTCACCCTAACCATGGACTTTTTACTCTCCTCCCAGCCAGTAGGCGCTACAGGAGCCTCCGCTCCGCACCAGCAGGCACAGGAAGAGCTTCTTCCCTGAGGCTGTGATGCTGCTGAACCTCACATCACAGCGCTAAGCAGTATTGCATCCGTATTGTATTGTCTCAGTACTTTTATATTTGTGTGCTGTAGCACTTACTTTTTATTCACAGTTATTTTGGAAATAACACTATTCTTTGCATTTCTGGTCAGATGCTAACCGCATTTCATTGGCTTTGTATCTGTACTTGGTACAATGACAATAAAATTGAATCTAAGATAGAGTGGATAGCCAGCACCTCTTCCCCAGGGCACCACTGCTCAATACAAGAGGACATGGCTTTAAGGTAAGGGGTGGGAAGTTCAAGGGGGATATTAGAGGAAGGTTTTTTACTCAGAGAGTGGTTGGTACGTGGAATGCACTGCCTGAGTCAGTGGTGGAGGCAGATACACTAGTGAAATTTAAGAGACTACTAGACAGGTATATGGAGGAATTTAAGGTGGGGGCTTATATGGGAGGCAGGGTTTGAGGGTCGGCACAACATTGTGGGTCGAAGGGTCTGTACTGTGCTGTACTATTCTATGTTCTATCTTCTAATCTAATTACTTTCATGATATTAGCAAAGCTCATTTTGCCTGTTTTGGTTGGAACAGTCAAACTGATTAACATAGAAACATAGAAACATAGAAAATAGTTGCAGGAGTAGGCCATTTGGTCCTTCGAGCCTGCACCACCATTCAGTACAATCATGACTGATCATCCAACTCAGAACCCTGTATCTGCCTACTCTCCATACCCCCCGATCCCTTTAGCCACAAGGGCCATATCTAACTCCCTCTTAAATATAGCCAATGAATTGGCCTCAACTGTTTCCTGTGGCAGAGAATTCCACAGATTCACCACTCTCTGTGTGAAGAAGTTTTTCCTCATCTCGGTCCTAAAAGGCTTCCCCTTTATCTTCAAACTGTGACCCCTCATTCTGGACTTCCCCAACATCGGGAACAATCTTCCTACATCTAGCCTGTCCAATCCTTTTAGAATTTTATACGTTTCAATAAGATCCCCCCTCAATCTTCTGAATTCCAGAGAGTATAAGTCTAGTCGATCCAGTCTTTCATCATATGAAAGTCCTGCCATCCCAGGAATCAAACTGGTGAACCTTCTTTGTACTCCCTCTATGATAGGGATGTCTTTCCTCAGATTAGAGGACCAAAACTGCACACAGTACTCCAGGTGTGGTCTCACCAAGGCCTTGTACAACTGCAGTAGTACCTCCCTGCTCCTGTACTCGAATCCTCTTGCTATGAATGCCAGCATACCATTCGCCCTTTTCACTGCCTGCTGTACCTGCATGCCCACTTTCAACGACTATGGGTTTTCACCCAATGCACTCAGCAAAACTGGTACTTTTTTTTCCTCATTAGTTTTCCCTTTTCTTTAAAATATTGCTGAATTAACTCCATATACAAATTACAGTTTTCTGTTGTGTAATCAAATATGTCAATCTTTTTGATGGAACCAGCTATTTCTGCTCTTTTTTAATGATCATTATCTCCCAGTACTCAGTGTTTATAAACCTGTGAATTTAGTCCATTTTCTGCCTTTTGTTATACTCGATCATGTTTCCTCTTATGAAGAAAATGTGCTGCTCTGAAGAAAAAAATGTGTTGCATTATTTTTTACTTGACCGTTTCTCATTGCACTTTTTAAAACTCAAATGTCTTGCTGCACTTCAACAGGTAGGTAGTTGCCTTGGGTTCGTATTAAAAATACGTCATTGCCACTGTTATGTTTTGTAACTCCAAAACATAAAACTAATTTAAGTGAAAATTTGGAAGCTGGGGAGAATGAGTCTTTGTTTGTTCTTTACTTTCGTGAGATGTGTGTATGTCACGAGGTAGCGTCAGGTTGTATGCAATTCACTGGTGTTTACATATAACCCATAAGGAATTATTTAAATAAACAAGAATGCTTAATTGAACAATATAGTAGTCATAGTCATACTTTATTAATCCCGGGGGAAATTGGTTTTGGTTACAGTTGCACCATAAATAATAAACAGTAATAGAACCATAAATAGATAAATAGTAATATGTAAATTATGCCAGTAAATTATGAAATAAGTCCAGGACCAGCCTATTGGCTCAGGGTGTCTGACCCTCCAAGGGAGGAGTTGTAAAGTTTGATGGCCACCAGCAGGAATGACTTCCTATGTGTTGCATCTCGGTGGAATGAGTCTCTGGCTGAATGTACTCCTGTGCCCACCCAGTACATTATGTAGTGGATGGGAGACATTGACCAAGATGGCATGCAACTTGGACAGCATCCTCTTTTCAGACACCACCGTCAGAGAGTCCAGTTCCATCCCCACAACATCACTGGGCTTACGAATGAGCTTGTTGATTCTGTTGGTGTCTGCTACCCTCAGCCTGCTGCCCAGCACACAACAGCAAACATGATAGCACTGGCCACCACAGACTCGTAGAACATCCTCAGCATCGTCTGGCAGATGTTAAAGGACCTCAGTCTCCTCATGAAATAGAGACAGCTCTGATCCTTCTTGTAGACAGCCTTAGTGTTCTTTGACCAGTCCAGTTTGTCAATTCGTATCCCCAGGTATTTGTAATCCTCCACCATGTCCACACTGACTCTCTGGATGAAAACAGGGGTCACCAGTACCTTAGCTCTCCTCAGGTCTACCACCAGCTCCTTAGTCTTTTTCACATTAAGCTGCAGATAATTCTGCTCACACCATGTGACAAAGTTTTCTACCGTAGCCCTGTACTCAGCCTCATCTCCCTTGCTGATGCATCCAACTATGGCAGAGTCATCCGAAAACTTCTGAAGATGACAAGACTCTGTGCAGTAGTTGAAGTCTGAGGTGTAAATGGTGAAGAGAAAGGGAGACAAGACAGTCCCCTGTGGAGCCCCAGTGCTGCTGATCACTCTGTCGGACACACAGTGTTGCAAACACACGTACTGTGGTCTGCCAGTCAGGTAATCAAGAATCCATGATACCAGGGAAGCATCCACCTGCATCGCTGTCAGCTTCTCCCCCAGCAGAGCAGGGTGGATGGTGTTGAACGCACTGGAGAAGTCAAAAAACATGACCCTCACAGTGCTCGCTGGCTTGTCCAGGTGGGCGTAGACATGGTTCAGCAGGTAGACGATGGCATCCTCAACTCCTAGTCGGGGCTGGTAGGCGAACTGGAGGGGATCTAAGTGTGGCCTGACCATAGGCCGGAGCAGCTCCAGAACAAGTCTCTCCAGGGTCTTCATGATGTGGGAGGTCAATGCCACTGGTCTGTAGTCATTGAGGCCGCTGGGGCGTGGCATCTTTAGCACAGGGACGAGGCAGGACATCTTCCACAATACAGGAACCCTCCGGAGCTTCAGGCTCAGGTTGGATACATGGCGAAGTACTCCACGTAGCTGAGGGGCACAGGCTTTGAGCACCCTGTTACTGACACCATCCGGTCCTGCAGCCTTGCTTGGGTTGAGACGTTTCAGCTGTCTTCTCACCTGTTCAGCTGTGAAGCCCACCGTGGTGGTTTCGTGTGGGGAAGGGGTATAGTCATGAGAGCAGGGTGGGGGACTGTGAGGAGAGGTAGGAGGGGAGAGTGGAATATGTGTTGGTTGGGGGCCGACAACAGATGGCTCATGTGGGGGATGGGCAGGGATCACAATGTCAAATCTGTTAAAGAACAGGTTAAGTTCATTGGCCCTGTCCAAACCGCCTTCAGCTCCTCTGTTGCTAGTTTGCCAGAACCCAGTGATGGTCCTCATCCCCCTCCAGACCTCTCTCATGTTGTTCTGCTGGAGTTTCCACTCAAGCTTCCTCCTGTACCTGTCTTTAGCCTCCCTGATCCTGGCTTTCAGGATCCTCTGTACTGCCCTCAGCTCCTCCCTATTTCCATCTCTAAACACCTTCTTTTTAGCGTTCAGGATGTCCTTAATGTCCTTTGTTACCCATGGCTTGTTATTTGAACAACAAAGGACAGTTCTTGTCGGAACATTGCAGTCCACACAGAAGTTGATGTAATCAGTGAGTGAGTCCATCAGTATCCTCTCCATGTGGCTCACAGAGTGCCTGCCAGTCTGTCACCTTAAAACAACTCTGGAGTGCCTCGTAAGCCTCCTCTGACCATTTTCTCACTGTCCTGGAGGTTGCAGGTTTACTCTTCACCAGAGGCACGTAGCAGGGTTTTAGATGCACCAGATTGTGATCTGACCTTCCCAGTGGGGGGAGGGGAGAGGAGCTGTATGCATCCTTAACGTTAGCGTACATCAAATCCAGAGTCCTCTCCCCTCTGGTTGTACAGCTCACAAACTGCGTGAAGTTGGCAGTGTTCTAGCCATGGTAACCTGGTTGAAGTCACCCGAGATGGTAATGAGGGCACTCGGGTGCTGAGTTTGTAATCTGGCTATGACAGTGTAAATGCTGTTACACGCTGACGTCGGGTTGGCAGAGGGAGGGATGTACACAACAACCACAATTGCATGAGAGATTTCCCTTGACAAATAACATGGCCGGAGTCCAACAGCAAAAAGTTCAATATCCAGGCTACAGACACGTTCCTTGATCGTAATATGCCCAGGATTGCACCATCTGCTGTTTACCAGAACCGCCAGCCCCCCTCCTTTACGCGTACTGAGTGCAATTCCGGTCGGCTGGAACGGTCTGGAAGCCCTCTATGGAAACACTTTGATCGGGTATGTCCTCGTGCAGCCACGTCTCAGTAAAGCACATGACACTGCTCTCCCGAAATGTTCTCTGACTCCTGACAAGCGCAGTCAGTTCGTCCATTTTATTCCCCAGCGATCTCACATTTCCCATGATAAGAGAGGGGAGACACGGCTTATAACTTCTCTTCTCCATAAGCCTCTGTTGTCTCGACCCGGTCCTCTTCCCTCGCCTTTTTGATCCCCCTCTGCAACCTCTGTGTGTTCTCCTCCAGATTTCAGCCGGGATGTCCGCTGCTCTGTTCGCTAAACCGGCCGGCATGAGCGCAATCAGCTGGTCCCTGGAATAAACAATGCGACCATCCTGCTGCCACGCCAACGAGACGTGTCCGAATGTAACTAATTCCAGCGCTAAAAAAACAAGTAAAACTCTCTCCACCAGTACGTTAGAGAGGGTGCAGTTTCAACATGTTACCGTGAGAAAAAAATACAACAAATAACTAAGTTAAAAAGTTTAAAAGTAAGACACTACGGAGCAACTGTAACAGGCTGTACGCACGACCGGCGCATGTGCAATATATTTATAATATTGCTCAAATACTACTGAAATATTGAATACACAAATCCTGAGATCCCAAGAAGTTGTAGTGGGTTGTGGATACAGCTCAGCACATTACAGAAAACATCCTCCTCTCCAAGGATTCTGACTACACTTCTCATTGCCTTGGTAAGACAGCCAACATAATCAAAGATCCTATGCACCTCAGGCATTCTCTCCTCTCTCCCCCTCTCAATGGGCAGAAGATAAATTAAAAGCATGTACCACCAAGCTCAAGTACCAAGTTCAAAGTAGAATTTATTATCAGAGTACATACTTGTCACCACATACAACCCTGAGGTTCTTTTACTGAGAACCTACTTAGCAAATCTATAGAACGGTAACTGCCAACTGTAAACATCAGGAACTGTAAACTGTAAATAAACTGCAAATGCAAATATAAATAAAATGCAATAAATAACGAGCATGACCTAACAATATAACAGAATCCTTAAATGAGTGTAGTTATCTCCTTTTGTTCAAGAGTCTGATGAGTGAGGCGTAGTAAATGTTCTTGAACCTAAGGCTCTTGTACCTTCTACCTGATGGCATCGGCAAGAAAAGAGCATGGTCTGGGTGGTGAGGATCTTTGATAATGGATGCTGCTTTTCTACAGCAACATTTCATGTAGAGTTGTATAGGGTTGAGTGGGATCCGGGATTAGCCATGATGGAATGGTGGAGCAGACCCGATGGGCTGAATGGCCTAATTGTGCTCCTATCTCTTATGGTCTTATGGTCTAAGACTTAAGAGAATTGTCTGCAATGAGCAACATGCATTGCCTGAATCACATTTTCTGTAATCTGAATCCATCTTATTCATTGCCCAGTTGATCAGGCCTGTCAGGGACTTGTGGACTCCTTCAAGGGTCTCTATGTCTATAGAGTGTTAATCTGTGGGTTCAAACCTGCCCCTAAGTTCTCCGATAAGTAAAAAGCTTTTGGGGTTTTCCTACCGATGTGTAATGAAGCCAACATCCTCATCACAATGAAGCGCTACCTAGAGCTGACCAGACCTCACCAATATGATAGGATCCTGAAGCACAGTGAATGGGTGATTATGAAATAGTGTATTTAATGGTTAAGGTGAATAAAGACGGGGTAATGGAAGTCAACAACAAAACTGTAGGTGCTGGAAATCTTAAATAGAAACTGAAAATGTTCAAGGTACTCAGGCAGTGTTGGTAGAAAGGGAAACAGTGATTGTTTTCATCTGAAGAGCAGAAGATATAGTGGCAGTAGTGCTGAATTTGAGAGAGAGAATAAATCTTCTAGAGCTGTGTTCCTTCTTCAGCCTGCTTCATTAATCTGCTCCAATTCTACAGAGAGCTTTCTGATGGGATGCATCACCACTTAGAATGGACATAATTGATAGAGGTTGCCAAGGACTGCAGACTCAGCCAATTCCATCACAGACACAACCGTCCACACCATCAAAGACATCTTCAAAGGGTGGTGCTTCAGAAAGACGTCTTCCATCATGAAGAACTCTCACCTTTCAGAACATGCCTTCTTCTTGTTTCTACCATCAGGGAGTGGGAAGTGAAAAGGATGGGAGTGCCCAGTGGCAGAATTATCTGGAGGAAGTGATCACCATGAACAAGAATGCTAAATCAAAGTGGTTTTACAGAGAGGTGGAAGGGAAGTAACTCCCAGTATCCCAGTACCCAGAGAAGGGCCAGGGGACGGCTGGTGGGTGAGAAGCAAGGTGAAACCTATACCATTCTGAGAGTCTAGAGTGAGGAAACCTGGGTTCTGTTAAATCTGTAATCACATCTATATATAAATACATATTTTGGCCTTCTTCAGCAGGTCTCCATTTTGACTACCTTGTTTCTTGTTTTATTTGGTTTTAGAATAAGTTTACTTAAAGCAAATATAAAACTTAAACTAATATGTTTCCTTCACTGCCTAAGAACACTCCAGTCCCTGCAGTGCCCACCAGTTCTGGAGCACCCCTAGTGAGCCAGCGGTCTCTTCAAGGCTACCTGGGCATGGGCAGAACCTTGGAACAGGGGAAGGCAATTCGATTCCTTGATAGCCCACTGTGCCACAATGTGGGTATGTAACAACATTCACCTATCTATTGCTTTCAGACCAGTGAATTCTCAAGAACTATAAAACATTGCTGTACTATAATTGTAGCTTTTGTCTGAGCCCTGAAAACAGGCTACACTGCTCTCTTGGTGTTCTTGAGTTATCTGACACTGCAACTCATCCAAGGAGAATCCAAATACAATGTAGAGATACATTGCTGTAAAAGTAGGCACATGACGAAGGAAATAAAGTTGTCCAATTAAGAAATATGCATTGTTCTATGATTTTAAGTACCTCATGAGCATGTTCATTACTGAGCAGCCACTGGGGATGGCTCAAAGTTTGGGCTAATTGGACTATCGCATCCTATTGCCCTTCAGTTCTTATTTAATGTTAATAATTCTTTACTTTATAAATGTGTTTCTGGTATTATCTCCCTTACGTCCACAGTCTATGTCAACCCATCAACCATAATTACCATCGTCCCAATGTAAAATGGCAGCACTAATGCAACAAGAGGCCATAGTTACAGTGATGAGTTTTCACAGGTATTCTCCATAACGATGATTAAAAAAAGAGTTCTCTTGGAAGAAACTAACAAATGATGCATTAAAATCTTGATTATTTAAGTGGAGAGAACAATAATTTCTGAAGCATATTAGTCTATATCTGGACTGATGGAGAAAAACTAAAGTATGAAATATATACTTGGTGGCTACTTTATTAGGTACACCTGTACACCTGCACATCAATGCAAATATCTAATCAGCAACTTAATGCATAAAATCATTCAGACATGGTCAAGAGGTTCAGTTGTTCAGACCAAACACCAGAATGGGGAATAAATGTGATTAAGTGACTTAACCGTGGAATGATTGTTGGTGCCAGACTGGGTGGATGGAGTAGCTCAGAAACTGCTGATCTCCGGGGATTTTCATGCACAACAGTCTCTCCAGAGAGTGGTGCAAAAACAAAATAACATCCAGTGAATGGCAGTTCTGCGGGCAAAAATCTCTTGTTAGTGAGAGAGGTCAGAAGAGAATGGCCGGACTGGTTCAAACTGACAGGAAAGTGACAGTAACTCAAATAACCACATTTTACAACAGTAGTGTGCGGAAGAGCATCTCTGAATGCACAACACAGTCCCTTCTTTCGATGGCAGAGTGAGGATGAATGGGATTGGGAGGCTACTTCAAGTCTTCAGACTTTAGGCTTTCACACAATCCAGCTGCGAATATAGAACACCTTCTCTAATTATCTTTGGATCAGACTGACAGACAAACACTGTTGCAGTGTTTCCAAACATAGCAGGGCCTCTGTGCATGTCAATTGCAAATTACTCTGAGTCTTCGCTGTTAAAATAATAAGGACTTGAGTGGAGTATGTTGACCCAGTGTCCACTGTTAGTGGTGTCGGTGATATGAGACTTGAGATAACTGACAAAGAATGAGAGCGGAGAGGGAATTTGTTTTACTCTGTGAGGTTTTCTTATTTGGAATCACCTGAAACAGTAGTAACATCTAAAGCTGAGTTGTGTACTGTAAATCACAATGAGGCGGAGAAAGAGCAGAATTTGGGACTGACTGCATAGGCTTTGCAAAGAGCTGGCATGTGCACAATGGCCAAAGGGACACTTTCCTGCAGTAAGCTTCTATGGTTATACATAATCAGAATCAAAATCTGAGTTACCATCACTGGTGTATGTTGTGAAATTTGTTAACTTTACAGCAGCAGTACAATGAAATACATGATAAATAAATACAGAGAAAATAAAGCTGAGTTACATTAAGTATATATTTGTCTATTCAGTAGTTAAGTGAAAATAAGTAATGCAGGAGAACTTAAATAATAAATCGTGAGGTAGTGTTCATGGATTCAATGTCCATTTAGAAATCAGATGGCAGAGGGGAAGAAGCTGTTCCTGAATCACTGAGTGTGTGTCTTTAGGCTTCTGTACCAGCTTCCCACCCATGTCCTAGGTGGTGGGATTCCTCATGACCGATGTCGCCTTCCTAAAGAACCGCTCTTTGAAGATGTCTTGGTCACTACGGAGGCTAGTACCTATGATGGAGCTGACTAATTTCACAACTTCTTGCAACTTACTTCGATCTTGTGCTGTGCTCCCCTCTCCCATACCAGACAGTGATGCAGCCAGTCACAATGGTACATTTGTAGAAGTTTTCGAGTGTTTTAGTTGACAAACCAATTCTCCTCAAACTCCGAATGAAATATAGCCACCATCTTGACTTCTTTATAGCTGCTTCAATATGTTGCGTCCAGGTTAGTTCCTCAGAGATCTTGACACCTAGGAACTCGAAATTGCTGACTTTCTCCACTTCTGATCCCTCTACGAGGATTGGTTTGTGTTCCCTTGTCTTACACTTCCTGAAGTCCATAATCAGCTCTTTGGTCTTGCTGACACTGAGGGCAAGGTTGTTGCTGTGACACCACTCCACTAGCTGGTACATTTTGCTCCTGTATGCCCTTCCATTATCATCTGAAATTCTGAAACAATGGTTGTATCATCAGCACATTTATAGATGGCATTTGAGCTATACCTAGCCACACAGACATGGGTGTAGAAAGCAGTGGGATAAGCACACATCCTTTTGACGCACCAGTGTTCATTGTTAGCGAGATTGAGATGTCATTTCTGATCCATACAGATTGTGGTCTTCTGATTAGGAAGTCAAGGATCCAGTTGCAGAGGGAGGTACAGATGGCTAGGTTCTGTAGCTTTTCAACCAGGACAGTAGGAATGATGGTTTAAATGCTGAGCTGTAGTCAATAAACAGCATGCTGACATCGGTATTTGCATTGTCAGGTAATTGTGGAGAGCCATTGAGATTGTGTCTGCTGTGGACACATTGTGGCAATAGGCAAATTAAATTAGTAGTGCAAAAATAGAGCTAGAAAAGAAAAAAATAGTATACATGTGTTCATTGTCCATTCAGAAATCTGATGGTGGAGAGGAAGAAGCTGTTCCTAAAATGTTGAGTATGTGTCTTCAGGCTCCTGTATCTCCTCCCTGATGGTAGCAATGGGAAGAGGGCATGTCCTGGGTGAAGGGGGTCCTTAATGGTGGATGCTCCCGTTTTGAGGCCTCACCTTTTGAAAGTGTCTGGGATTCTGGGAAGGCTAGTGCCCATGATGGAGCTGGCTGAGCTTATAACTTTCTGCAGCTTTTCCCAATCCTGTGCAATGTCCTTTCCATACTTGATGGTGATACAGCTAGTAAGAATGCTCTCCATGTTACACCTGTGGAAATTTGCTAGAATATTTGGTGACATACCACGTCTCCTTAAACTTCTAATGAAATATAGGCATTGCTGTGCCTTCATTGTAACTGCATCAATATGTTGGGCCCAGAATAGATCTTCAGAGATGTTGACACCCAGGAAATTGAAACTGCTCATCATTTCCACTGCTGTTCCATTGAATAGGACTAGTATGTATTCCCTCATCTTACCTTCTTGAAGTCTACAATCGATTCCTTGGTCTTACTAACGTTGACTGCAAGGTTGCTGTTGTAACACCACTCAACCAGCTTATTTATCTCATTCTTGTACTCCCCTGGTCATCATCTGAAATTCTGCTATCACTGGCAAATTTACAGGTGGCGTTTGATCTGTGTCTATCCATCCAGTCAAGGGTGTAGAGAGAGTAGAACAGTGGGCAAAGCACGTACCGTGAGGTGCTCCAGTGTTGACTGTCAGCGAGGAGAAGATGCTTTTCTGATCCACATTGACTGTGGTCTCCTGATAAGGAAGTTGAAGATCCAGGGGGGTACAGAGGCACCTGTTTTGGAGCTTGTTGATTAGAACTGAGTGTGTGATGGTGTTGAACGCTGAGCTGTAGTCAATACACAGCAGCCCAACATAGGTATTAGTATTGTCCAGGTGATCCAAGGCCAAGTGGATAGCCAGCGAAATTGCATCCATTGGAGACCTACTGTGGCAATAGGCAAATTGCAGAGGGTGTAGGCCTTTGCTTAGGTAGGAGCTGATTCTGTCTTTGGCCAGCCTCTCAAAGCATTTCATCACAGATTCATCCTCTTGAAAGATGTTCCAAAGTCATTCTCTGAGACACAGATCACAGGGATTCACACAGGCGTAGTTTTATTCTCCCTTTCAATATATGCATAAAAGGCATTAAACTCATCATGAAATGAAGAATCATAGCTATTCGTGATGTTAGGTTTCACCTTGCCACGTGTAGCAGCCTGCAAACCTGGCCAGAGGCATCATGCGTTCAATTCTATTTCTAACTTCAATTGGAATTTTTTTTGTCCTTAAAATAGCCTTCCATAGGTTGTACCTGCTCGTCTTTTATAGTTCTGGATCACTGATCTTGAATGTCATAAACCTAGCCCTCAGCAGACTGTGAATCTCCTGGTTCATCCATTGCTTTTGGTTTGGGCGTGTCTGGTATGTTCCCGAAGGTGTACACTCAACCACACAGGTCTTTAAGAAGTTGTTGGCAACTGTGGCATATTCATTCAGATTCAAAGATAAATCCCTGAATATTGTACCGTCTACCAACTCAAAGCAGTCCTATAAGCACTCCTCTGCCTTCCTTGATCTTCCTTTTTTGGTTCTCACCAGTGGTGCTGCAGTCTTTTGTCTCTGCTTGTATGCCGGGAGTAGAAGTACAAGCCAGGTGATCAGACTTTCTTGAGTGTGGGCGTAGAATCGCATGGTAAGCATACATACGGGTGGTTCAACAGTGGACAAATGTGTCGGGCCCTCTGGTTCCAGAGGTGATATATTGGTGGTAGTTGTCAGAGACTTCTTCAAGCTGGTCTGGTTGACATACAATACAATGATAGGGAAGGCCTCAGGGTGCACTGTTCCACGACTGCAGATCACGGTATTCAGCTTCTTCAAGGCCTGCCTGACGTGGAATGTACATCACTACCGGGATGATGGTGGAATACTCCCCTGAATTATAAGGAAAAGTTGGGCAAACTTGGGGTCATGTTCTCTGCAGCAGTGGAGATGGAGAGGAGACCTGATAGAAGTTTATAAAATTATGAGAGTCATAGGTAGTGTAGATAGTCACTATCCTTTCTGCAGTATGAAAATTCCAAATACTAGAGACATGCATATTGAAAGCAGGAAGGGGAATATTTGAAGGAAGTGTGTGGTGCAGGGTTTTTTTTACACAAAGAGTGGTGGGTGCCTGTAGGTGCCTGGACCAGGCTGCCAGGAGTACTGGCAAAAGTAGATATGATAGTGATGCTTTAAGATGTTTTTAAATAGTCGCATGAATATGCAGTGAATGGACAGATAGGAATCAGACAGGAGGGACTTATTTTAATTGGAATTGTCTTTGGTGCCGATATTATGGGCCAAAGGACCTGTCCCCTGTGCTGTACTCTTCGATGTCTAAGGTGACAATAATGGAATAGCTGAGGTAGGTAGAGTCCAAGGGCGTGGCAGTACCACTGGGAAGAGGATATGAAAGAGGTGATGGGGGGGGGGGAGGGGGGAAGCTGGTGTTTAGTTTCAAGCTCCTCAATCTTGATCAGAAGTGATAAAAGGGAATGGCCAGGATGAGAGGGATTCTTGACATTGGACAGCCTTTCCATGAATATTTCTGCTGTGCCCCATGCCTTCGTTAAGCTATATTGATCTGTTTTATAATTTTTTGTATCCACACACAGAATCGTAGAAGCGCACGGCTGCAGGAAGGAGTGCCTTTCGCTAATCGTGCACAGGCCAGCCCAGGCAGTCAGTCCCAGGTGCTGCTCTTTCCCCGCCTCACTGTCAGTTACCGTATACAGCTGCATTTTACATATTACCATTGTTTCAGGTGAGTCCAAATCAGAAAACATCACAATGTATAAAAAATGCCCATCCCTCTCTCTGCCTTGAGACTTATCGCAAGTCTCTCGTCACCAACGCCACTATCAGTCAACAAACTTCACTTAAACCCTTCACAATAATAATAACGGCGAAGACTCGAAGTTGCAGTTGACATATACAGAGACCCTATTATGTTTGGAAATGCTGCGACGATATTTGTCTGTCCGACCCAAAGGCAATTGTAGAGAGCGTTCTGTAACAGGAGCTGGGTTGTGTAAATTCTGAAGACTTGAAGTAGCGTCCCCATGCAGCTCACCCTCGCTCTGCCGCCGAAATAAAGCACTACAATGCAAGAACTGAATTTACAACTCCTCAACCGGGAGCTTCACAATGGTAAATATCACACTGCAGCCTCATTGGACGGTAAAGCGAATCTGTCTTTCCGTGCAGTAGATGAAGTCCACTTTATTGAGCGGTTCAGAACCATACACGAGGGGAGACGGAAAGTAACGTGCCACTTTTCCAGCGGATCCGGTTCAGAAATAGGTGGGGCTCCGGCGTCTTCCGAGTTTTCACACAAGCGGTGCATATATTTGCGGCATCCTGCGGGGCTTTCGCACGGATCCTATGTGCATGTGTGTTCATTGCGACGGGAGGCGGGACTCGGTACAGCCAAATCGCACCCCTCCGAACGTCATCTCTGGACCATCTCAGTATAAATAGCAGGGTTGCGGAGCCTTGCAATCCCTGGATTATGAGTGGTGTGAGGATTGCGAATCGCTTCGTTGGCAGGACCGCTTTCTCGTTTCGTTGCGCGCAGATATGGCACTGTCTTTCTGTGGCAATGACACCGCCAGTGCTTACAACGTCGACGACGGCGTCTTAAACAACGGCTGCTTCGTGGATGCGCTGAATTTAGTCCCCCACGTCTTCCTGCTTTTCATCACTTTCCCTATATTATTTATCGGTGAGTAGGTGGATGTTACTGGGGATGGGAGAGGGTTCGCCCACAGCGCGAGATATTTGGTCGCTTAGCTCACGGATTTGGGTGCGTTTGTAATCCAGGTTTTCTCTGCCTGCTTTCTTTAAGAAGCAAGGTCCCAGTCTGCCTCGGGAAGTCCACGACTCTTGGAGCTTTGTCTGGTCGCATTAACTCAACTGGGGTTCGGGGGAACGATTCTACAATTCCCTTCACAGCTATCTGTTCGGGATTCGTGTCCACCTGTGCGTTTGACGGACAATTTCCTCCCAAGTAGCGAGTTGTGGGAGCAGTTGGTGGAACACTAGCATCTTCTCGCTGGAATCGGCATGGTCTGCACAGCCTGCCACTGTTCCACCAAAGAGAATGTTTTAGCGTTGCGTGGTCTAAACAGGGAGATTATAGAGGGACCAGTGGAAAAAGCGACCGTGATAGTTAGGCCTTCAGTGTAGGTTCAAGTGCTTCTCCAAACGCTCCTCATCTGTATCATGGTGTACGAGGAAACGATTATATAACACGATCTCACTTGTAATTAGATTTTTCAGTCCACGTCTGTTGCTTCCAGGCACAATTCTTGTTTCATCTACCGAGAGATTTCCTAGTGCACAGACTAAGCAATTTGTTTAATTGCAACCGGATTAAATATACCTGATGTGCGATTCGATAATCGCACTGTTTAGCAGTGGTTTTATTGATTGATTTTCGAAAGACAATGTCACAAAACAGAGTGTTTTGTTTAGTAACAGTCACTTCGGGTCTGCTGGAACATCTTGAGGGCTCAAATGTTTTTATACATTTAGTTGGATGAAATTTAATAGCGTTTCTATTGGAGTATATGAGAAAAATAGACTGCTGTTTATAAATATAATATTTCAGTGTTGAGGAAGTATATTATAACGGTTTGGTTCCGTCCAGTGAGTAAAAACCGCATGCTTAAATGCAATTAACTTATTTTGACTGATTCACCTGGGTTGTTCTATTTTGGATGTAAGGCTTTGGTGGAATCTTGCCAAGATACCTTTAAGTCTTCATTTTAATCTTGGGATTTTTGAGAAATCTGGAAATAAGGTATATATTAGGAGGGGCTTGTTCTAAGGAGCGGATTTGGAAGCAGATGGAATATGGATAGGGTGGCATTAGGTACAGATCAGTACATCAGGCAGTTTCAGCCTAGTTGGATAGGGCAAACAAGATTAATTTTGTTTTTAGAAGCAGTGGTTCTCAATGCTCAAGTGCACATATTATGCAGTGTTTTTTTAAAAATAAAAGGCTCTTCCTGCATTAATTGCTATGTATAAATTATGGGGAGACTGTCCAGCAGCTGCATCTAGTTAGAATGCAAACACCTTGTTCATCCTTCTCGCTTCTGATTGAGCATCCTGACAATGAGTGGTAGAGTGGAGAGCTGGCAAAGATTGCCCAACATCTTGGAGTTGCGCCAGTGAGTTGGCATAAATCCAGGTGAACATATTGCCCAACATTTGCACAAATAAGGTATGGCTGGTAATTGAGAAAGCCACATACTTGTGAAAGATGGGCTACAACAACTTTACAGTTAACAAGAGCAAAATAATTGCAATTTAGAACACATAAGTGATAACTGGAAAACGGTGTGATATATCCATGGTGATTTCATTGGCAGGCAGATGTAATAGGTGATGAACAGAAAACATGTGCAAACTGTCAGGACAATAGTAAACTTAAAAAGAAGGCAGTGTGAGACATACAACACACAAAATGTTGGAAGAACTCAGCACATCAGGCAGCACCTGTGGAAATGAATAAAGAGTTGACGTTTCGGATCGAGATCCTTCACCAGGACTGGAAAGGAAGGGAGAAGATGCCGGAATAAAAAGGGGAAGGGAAAGGAAGAAGGACAAGCTAGAAAGTGATAGGTGGAGCCAGGTTGTTGGGGAGGGGGTATGAAGCAAGAAGCTGGGAGGTGATAGGTGGAAATTGCAAAGGGCTGGAGAAGAAGGAATCTGATAGGAGAGGAGAGTGGAACATAGGGGAAACGGAAGGAGGAGAGACACCAGGGGGAGGTGGAAGTGTTAGGCATGTGGGAGAAGAGGTAAGAGATGAGAGTGGGGAATAGATGAAGAGGGAAGGAGGAGGGAAAAATTAGCGAAGGAAAAATCAATGTTCCTGCCATCAGGTTGGAGGCTACCTAGACTGAATGAGATGTTGCTTCCGCACCCTGAGAGTAGGCTCATGATGCCAGACGAGAAGGCCATGAACCAACATGTTGCAATGGGAATGGGAATAGGATCCTATTCTGCTACAATGAGGCCACTCTCAGGATGGAGGACCAACACTTCATACTTCTTCTAGGTAGTCTCCTAACAGATTCATTTTTCTCCAGCCCTTCACCTTTCTCACACACGTGGCTTCACCTATCACCTTCCAGGTTGTCCTTCTTCCCCTCTGCACACTTTTTTATTCTGGCATCTTCTCCCTTCCTTTCCAGTCCTGATGAAAAGCCTTGGTCCGAAACATCAACTGTTTGTTAATTTTCATGGATACTGCCTGACCTGCGGAGTTCTTCCAGCATGTTGTGTGTTGTAATGGAGGA
Organism: Mobula hypostoma; assembly: GCF_963921235.1. NCBI lineage: Eukaryota > Metazoa > Chordata > Chondrichthyes > Myliobatiformes > Myliobatidae > Mobula > Mobula hypostoma. The sequence goes on from NC_086116.1 coordinate 9,861,107, forward strand.
TAGGAATTAAAATGTTTGCGCACTGGGGAATTCTGCTTTTGCAGATGGAATAGAGGTGCTCGATAAAGCAGTCCCCCAATTTATGTACGGTCTCTCACTGTAGAAGAGGCCACACCAGGCGCTCCGGATACAATAGATAACCCCCAACAGATTCGCAAGTGAAGTGCTGCCTCACCTGGAAGAACTGTTTGGGGCCCTGAATGGAGGTGAGGGAGGAGGTGAATGGGCAGGTGTAGCTTCTGCCTCTTGCAGGGATATGTCAGGACAGAGATCGGTGTGGAGGGAGCACTGAGGGAGCGATCCAAGCAGAAAATGGAGATTGGCCAGGGATGGTGGGAGGGTGGTAAAGGTAATTTTGGTGGTAGGATCCCATTGAAGATGGTGAAAGTTGTGAAGAATGGTGTGTGGGATGCAGAGGCTCATGGGGTGGTAGTCTGTTCAGTCAGCGTGAAGCTGGATTGAGTGCTGATGTCCAGGAAATGGAGAAGATGTGTGTAAGAGCAGCATCAATGGTGGAGGAACATATATAGGTAAGAGATCCGGGTATGGACTAGATACTTTAATGTAGAAGGAATTAGGTAGCCAGATAGCAGAGCTATCTGTTTGGGCCTCGTCTCAGAACACGACATTGTCCACTTCATTCCTTGCCTACTTGCTTCTGCAAGGAAACCTGCAAAGATTAAGGAATATCTTGAGGAAATGAAAGGAGCCACTAGCTGAAGGCGTCAACAACAGCAATGACAACACCAAAATCACATGAAACAGACCAGAGAAGCCGTGTTTAGTTGATGAGTGCATTGAGTATTTGTCTTCTGGCCAGGACTCTCAGATAAACCACAAGTAATTCTATTGGCGGATAAGATAAAGCTCCTTAATTTCTAGAGGGGTAGTCATTATTAGATTAATGTAGTCCACAGCAATAGGAGATGTGCACAGGCAGAAAGGAGGGTTCCTCCCAGACTTATTTAAACTGTCGAGAGCTGTTGTAACATGGTAGAAGATTTTAATCCTTAGTGAGTTTTAAGCATGTTGTGGGTGAAGAGTAAGTGGGAAATCTATTTGACAGTCCAGACTTCCTAGGTGGGATACTTTAAGCCCTTGACCTCAACCCTGGACAGTCAGCTGTTTGGTGAATGTCACAATTCGTTGGTTAGAGGCTGAATTCAATTTAAAGTTAAAACTACGTTTATGAATTTATTATCAAATGGCATATGTGTCACCATATACTACTTAGAGATTCATTCTTGCAGGCATTCCAAACAGTAGTTGGGATGTGGAGTACAGATTACAACGGGAATTAGAAAAAGCATGTCAAAAGGGTAATGTTATGATAGGCACAGTAGATTTTAATATGGAAGTAGATTGGGAAAATGAGGTTGGTAATGGATCCCAGAAGAGTGAGTTTATTTGAATGCCTACAAGTTGGCTTTTTAGAGCGCTTTGTCATTGAGCTTACTAGGGGATCAACTCTACTGGATTGGGTGTTATGTAATGAACTGGAGGCGATTAGGGAACTTAAGATAAAGGAACACTTGGGAGACAGTGGTAACAATATGATTTGAGTTCAACTTGAAATTTGATAGGGAGAAAATAAAATCTGATGTAGCAGTATCTCAGCAGAGTAAAGGAAATTACAATGGTATGAGAGAGGAGTTGGCCAAAATAAATGGGAAGGAGTTGCTGACAGAGATGTCGGCAGAGCAGAAATGGCTAGATTTTCTGGGAAAAATGAGGAAGGTGCAGGATAGATATATTCCCAAAACAAAGAAATACTCAAATGGCAAAATAGTACAAATGTGGCTGACAAGGGAAGTCAAAGCTAATGTAAAACCAAAAGAGAGGGCAAACAACAATGCAAAAATTATTGGGAAGATAGTGGATTGAGATACATTTAAAAACCTACAGACAACAACTGAAAGTATCATTCAGAAGGAAAAGATGAAATATGTAAACAAGCTTGAAAATAATATCAAAGTGGATAAAAAAGCTTTTACAAGTATTAAAAAATAAGAGATGAGAGTGGATATAGGACCACTAGAAAATGAGGTTGAAAAAATAAAAAATTGGGACAAGGAGATGAACTAAATAATTATTCTGCATCACTGCCCACTGAGGAAGACACTAGCAGTGTACCAGATGTGAAGGGTGTGAGGGAAGAGAAGTGAGTGCTGTTACTATTACAAGGGAGAAGATGCTCCAAAAGCTGAGAGACCTAAAGGTACATGAGTCACCCAGAGCAGATAAGCTGCACCCTAAGGTTCTGAAGGAGGTAGCAGAAGAGATTATTGGTGCATTATTAATGATTTTTCATGAATCATTGGACAGAGTCCAATGACTCTGGCATGGTTCCGGAGGACTGGAAAACAGCAAATGTCACTCCACTCTTTAAGAATGGAGGAAGGCAATAGAAAGAAAATTATAGACAAAAAAATGCTGGTGAACACAGCAGGCCAGGGAGCATCTATAGGAAGAGGTACAGTCGACATTTCGTGCCGAGACCTGTCGTCAGGACTCACTGAAAGAAGAGATAGTAAGAGATTTGAAAGTAAGAGGGGAAGGGGGAGATCTGAAATGATAGGAGAAGACAGGAGGGGGAGGGATGCAGCTAAGAGCTGGAAAGTTGATTGGCAAAAGGGATATGAGAGGATCATGGGACAAGAGGCCCAGGGAGAAAGAAAAGGGGAGGGGGGGAAGCCCAGAGGATGGGCAAGGGGTATAGTGAGAGGGACAGAGAGGGAAAAAGGAAAGAGAAAAGAATATATAATAAGAATAATAAATAAATAAATAACGAATGGGATACGAAGGGGAGGTGGGGCGTTAACAGAAGTTGGAGAAGTCAATGTTCATGCCATCAGGTTGGAGGCTACCCAGACGGAATTTAAGGTGTTGTTCCTCCAACCTGAGTGTGGCTTCATCTTGACAGTAGAGGAGGCCATGGATAGACATATCAGAATGGGAATGGGACGTGGAATCCTGGGAGATCATGCTTTCTCTGGTACATCTTTCCCTCCCCCCCACCTCTGCTTTCCACAGGGATCACTCCCTACACAACTTCCTTGTCCATTCGTGCCCTCCATCCCTTCCCACCGATCTCCCTCCCAGCACTTATCCTTGTAAATAGAGCAAGTGCTACATATGCCCTTACACTTCCTCCCTCACCACCACTCAGGGCCCCAGACAGTCCTTCCAGGTGAGGTGACACTTCACCTGTGAGTCGGCTGGGGTGATATACTGCGTCCAGTGCTCCCGATGTGGCCTTCTATATATTGGTGAGACCCGATGCAGGCTGGGAGACCGTTTCGCTGAACACCTATGCTCTGTCTGCCAGGGAAAGCAGGATCTCCCAGTGGCCACACATTTTATTTCCACGTCCCATTCCCATTCTGATATGTCTATCCACGGCCTCCTCTACTGTCAAGATGAAGCCACAATCAGGTTGAAGGAACAACACCCTATATTCCAACCTGATGGCATGAACATTGACTTCTCTAACTTCCGTTAATGCCCCACTTCCCCTTCGTACCCCATCCGTTATTTATTTATTAATTATATATATTTTTCTCTCTCCTTTTTCTCCCTCTGTCCCTCTCACTATACTCCTTGCCCATCCTCTGGGCTTCCCCCTCCCCCTTTCTTTCTCCCTAGGCTTCCCGTCCCATGATCCTCTCATATCCCTTTTGCCGATCAACTGTCCAGCTCTTGGCTCCAACCCTCCCCCTCCTGTATTCTCCTATCATTTCGGATCTCCCCCTTCCCCTCCTACTTTCAAATCTCTTACTATCTCTTCTTTCAGTTAGTCCTAACGAAGGGTCTCGGCCCGAAACATCGACTGTACCTCTTTCTAGAGATGCTGCCTGGCCGGCTGCGTTCACCAGCATTTTGTGTGTTTTGCTTGAAATTCCAGCATCTGCAGATTTCCTCGTGTTTGCTAAAGAAAATTATAGTCCAGTTAGCCTGACCTCAGTGGTTGAGAAGATGTTAGAGAAAATTGTTAAGGATAAGGTTATGGAGTACTTGTAGACACAGGACAAAATAAGACAAAGTCAGCATGATTTCTTTCAGGAAAAATCCTGCCTGACAACCCTATTGGAAATCTTTGAGGAAATCACAAGTAGGATGGATAAAGTGGATGTTGTATATTTGGATTTTCAGAAGGCCTTTGACAAGGTACCACACATGAGGCTGTGTCGATGTTAAGGTCCCATGGTATTACAGGAAAGTTACAGACATGGTTAGGACATTGGCTGATTGGTAGGAGGCAGCGAGTGGGAATAAAAGGGTCCTTTTCTGGTTGGCTGCCAGTGAGTAGTGGTGTTCCGCAGAGATCAGTTTTAGGACCACTTCTTTTTATGCTGTATATCAATGATTTAGATGATGGAATAGATAGCTTTGTTGCTAGGTTTGCAGATGATACAGAGATTGGCGGAGTGGCAGGTAGTGTTGAGGAAATGGATAAGCTGTAGAAGGACTTAGACAGATTAGGACAATGGGCAAGAAAGTGGCAAATGAAATACAATGTTGGAAAATGCATGGTCATGCACTTTGATAGTAGAAATAAATGTGCAGACTATTTTCTAAATGGGGAGAAAATCCAAAATCTGAGATGCAAATGGGACTCGGGAGTCCTTGTGCAGAACACCCTAAAGGTTAACTTGCAGGTGGGGTTGGTGGTGAGGAAGGCAAATGCCATGTTAGCATTCATTTCAAGAGAATGTAAGAGCAGGGATGTGATGCTGAGGCTTTATAAGGCACTTGAGAGGCCTCACCTTGTGTATTGTGAACAATTTTGGGCTCTTCATCTAAGAAAAGACGTGCTGGCATTGGAGAGGGTTCAGAGCAGGTTAACAAGAATGGTTCTGGGAATGAAAGGGTAATCAAATGAGGAATATTTGATGGCTCCATGTCTGTGCTCATTGGAATTTAAAGGATGAAGGGAGAGCTCATTGAAACCTTTCAAATGTTGAAAGGCCTACATAGAGTAGATATGGAAACTGTGTTTCCCATGATGTGGGAGTCTAGGACAAGAGCGCACAGCCTCCAGATAGAGAGGTAACCATTTAGAAAAGGGATGCAGAGAACTTTCTTTAGCCAGAGGATGGTAAACTTGTGGAGTTTGTTACCATAGGCAGATGTGGAGTCCAGGTATTTGGGTATATTTAAGGCAGAACTTGATAGGTTGTTGACTGGCCACAGCATCAGGGGTTACGGGGAGAAGGCCAGGGAGTGGGGCTGAGGGGGGTGGTGGGGTGGGGGGAAGGATCAGCCATGATCGAATAGTAGAGCAGACTCAATGGGCCAAATGACCTAATTCTGCTCCTATGTCTTATGATCTTATTTACAGGAAAATAAATAAATACAGGAGGATTTATGTAAAATGATACATAACAAAGACTAACAAACTACCAGTATGTAAAATAAGACAAATTGTGTGAATAAAAAAAAAATACTAAGAACATGAGTTGGAGAGTCTTTGAAAGTGAGTCCTTGGTTATGGACGTAAACACGAGGAATTCTGCAGATGCTGGAAATTCAAGCAACACACATCAAAGTTGCTGGTGAACGCAGCAGGCCAGGCAGCATCTGTAGGAAGAGGGGCAGTCGACGTTTTGGGCCGAGACCCTTCGTCAGGACTAACTGGAGGAAGAGTTAGTAAGGGATTTGAAAGTGGGAGGGGGAGGGGGAGATCCAAAATGATAGGAGAAGACAGGAGGGGGAGGGATGGAGCCAAGAGCTGGACAGGTGATTGGCAAAAGGAATATGAGAGGATCATGGGTTGGGAAGCCTAGGGAGAAGGAAACGGGGGAGGGGGGAAAACCCAGAGGATGGGCAAGGGGTATAGTCAGAGGGACAGAGGGAGAAAAAGGAGAGAGAGAGAGAAAGAATGTGTGTATATAAATAAATAACGGATGAGGTACGAGGGGGAGGTGGGGCATTAGCGGAAGTTAGAGAAATCAATGTTCATGCCATCAGGTTGGAGGTACCCAGACGGAATATAAGGTGCTATATCGATGACTGCATTGGCGCTGCTTCCTGCACACATGCTGAGCTTGTTGACTTCATTAACTTTGCCTCCAACTTTCACCCTGCCCTCAAGTTTACCTGGTCCATTTCTGACACCTCCCTCCCCTTTCTAGATTTTTCTGTCTCTATCTCTGGAGACAGCTTATCCACTGATGTCTACTATAAGCCTACTGACTCTCATAGCTATCTGGACTATTCCTCTTCTCACCCTGTCTCTTGCAAAAATGCCATTCCCTTCTCGCAATTCCTCCGTCTCCGCTGCATCTGCTCTCAGGATGAGGCTTTTCATTCCAGGATGAGGGAGATGTCCTCCTTTTTTAAAGAAAGGGGCTTCCCTTCCTCCACCATCAACTCTGCTCTCAAACGCATCTCCCCCATTTCACACACATCTGCACTCACTCCATCCTTCCGTCACCCCACTAGGAATAGGGTTCCCCTTGTCCTCACCTACCACCCCACCAGCCTCCGGGTCCAACATATTATTCTCCGTAACTTCCGCCACCTCCAACCGGATCCCACCATTAAGCACATCTTTCCCTCCCCCGCTCTCTCTGCTTTCCGCAGGGATCGCACCCTACGCGACTCCCTTGTCCATTCGTCCCCCCCATCCCTCCCCACTGATCTCCCTCCTGGCACTTATCCGTGTAAGCGGAACAAGTGCTACACATGCCCTTACACTTCCTCCCTTACCACCATTCAGGGCCCCAGACAGTCCTTCCAGGTGAGACGACACTTCACCTGTGAGTCGGCTGGGGTGATATACTGCGTCCGGTGCTCCCGATGTGGCCTCCTATATATTGGCGAGACCCTACGCAGACTGGGAGATCGTTTTGCTGAACATCTATGCTCTGTCCGCCAGAGAAAGCAGGATCTCCCAGTGGCCACACATTTTAATTCCACATCCCATTCCCATTCTGATGTGTCTATCCACGGCCTCCTCTACTGTAAAGATGAAGCCACACTCAGGTTGGAGGAACAACACCTTATATTCCGTCTGGGTGGCCTCCAACCTGATGGCATGAACATTGACTTCTCTAAGTTCCGCTAAATCCCCACCTCCCCCTCGTACCCCATCTGTTACTTATTTATATACACACATTCTTTCTCTCTTTCCTTTTTCTCCCTCTGTCCCTCTGACTATACCTCTTGCCCATCCTCTGGCTTGTTTCCCCCCTCCCCCCTTTCCTTCTCCCTGGGCCTCCTGTCCTATGATCCTCTCATATCCCTTTTGCCAATCACCTGTCCAGCTCTTGGCTCCATCCCTCCCCCTCCTGTCCTCTCCTATCATTTTGGATCTCCCCCTCCCCTTCCCACTTTCAAATCTCTTACTAGCTCTTCCTCCAGTTAGTCCTGACGAAGGGTCTCGGCCTGAAACGTCGACTGTACCTCTTCCTAGAGACGCTGCCTGGCCTGCTGCGTTCACCAGCAACTTTGATGTGTGTTCCTTGGTTATGGAGTCAGTTTAGCACCCGAGTGAAGTTATGCTGGTTCAGGAGCTTGTTGGTTGTAGGGAAACAACTGTTCCCGAACCCGGTGGTGTGGGACCTAATGCTCCTGTACCTTCTGCCTGATGATAGCAGTGAGAGGAGAATATGTCCTGGATGATGGGGGTCTTCTTTGATGCTTTCTTGTGGCAGTGCTCCTTGTAAATGTGCTCAGTGATGGGGAAGGTTTTGCCTCTGATGGACTGGGCTGTATCCACTACTGTTTATAGACTTTTTTGTTCAAGGGCTTTGGTGTTTCCATACCAGTCAGTGATACTAGTCAGGATTGCCTCCACTGGGCACCTGTAGAAGTTGAACATTGGACTTAACTGACCAGCAGCAGTGGGAGGCTCTTCAGCAGGTAGGTAATTGGCAAGAAAGGAGCTTCACTTTAGGTTTGAGGGTTTATTTCTGTGGTAGAGCAGGCTATAACATTTCTGATAGATGTGACTTATTGTCAGGATATCTTTACCTCCATAACGAGACTGCCACCATCCTGTCCAGGAACTTATAGAGACTTTATGCCCAAGCTAATATCCAACTAGAGTTCTGTTGAAATATTAGACCCCGCACTTGGCATTAATGTGTGAGACTCTTGCCACTGTCAGATGAGCACCCCAGCAGGCACCCTTCAGTGAAGAACAGGCACAACCCCACCGGATTTCATCCACATGGGATGCGATAGATTTGAATTTCCCCCAGCAAGGAATATTCATGTAAAATTTGGATAGAACATTCTGTAATGCACATAGGTTGGTACCTTTGTGGAGTGTTTTCTTGTAGCATCATGTTCTAAGTTACAAAGTAATAACTGAGATTGTATCTGACCAGCGACTTCCGAAGAGCAAAGGGAGGCTTATAGAAAAATGCTTGTTGGGATTGTCAACCAAAAGCAGGCAGCTCTTGTGGGCTTCAAGGTTTTCATAGTTGGTTTGAATATCTTGATTAAATGTATTGAGCTGCTGATATTAAGTCACCTGAATGGGGAGCCATCAGGTGTATAATAATCACCTGTGGCAAAAAGTGACAAACTGTTTGCAGTCTGAATCTGAGCTCCTTTCTCCTCTGAAGTCCATGAAGGTCAAAGCTTGAGGCCACCATCTTCACAAAAGAGTAGGAAAACCAGATGGATGTTTGCGAGAGTCTTAATTTTAAAGTTGAACTTGAAATGCCAGGATGTATTGCAAGAGGATATAATTGTTTATTACATGGAGATGATGTTCATTAAGTCTGGCATTCATTCCTATTTGGAATTTTGTAGATTGTGGAAACCCTCAACCTTAGATCAACATATATAATTTTGAAGGGAATCCATTTGCCTGTCTGAAAGGAGCAGATTATTTACTGCACTAGAAAGGGAAGTAAGAACATTGGTTAAAGTTTTCTGTGGAAACAGCAAATTTCTCTTTCCAGTGGTAGATCCTTTCTGAGTGAACATATGCAGACAGTAGAGATTTAACTGAATAGTGAAAACCTAGAAATGCAGCAACATCGACAGCAATAACAACAATGTGCAGTTAGTTAGTGCTTTGGAGTGCTAGATATCACTAGACAGTTCACAGAAGTATGACCAGGCTAAGAATTAGCACCAACCAAAAAAAAAATATACAGTGCATTCCAGTTAATTGGACTAGCCGCTTATTTGGGACAATTCTTAAAGAACAAAGAACTAACTGAGACAATAGCCCGGATTCCCTTTGTTTATTTGGGACGCTATGCTGCTGAATTTGGACAGTTTCTAACTATTGTCAGTCACATGCAGTTGCTTCGAGTGAACAGTTCGTAAATAGCATCAGTTGCATGTGTTTGTGTTCAAAAAGCAGTGATTTTTGTCTCTGATAGTTGGTGAGAAATAAGCAGTAAGAGAACTCAGAACTGCTTTGCTCATTGCGGTTTCAGGCATTCAGGCTTGGAGGTGCCAGAAACAGCCATTACATGTTATAGAGCAAACAGTTTTTAAATAGCATCGGTTAGTTATGTGGGCTTGTGCTGTGTTATCCATTTGGGCTGATGGACACCTATTCAAAAAGCAGTGATTTTTGATCGTTTTCTTTTTTCTTTTGAATTTTGCTGGAATGCAATGAAGGTAGTCCATTGTCTGCACTTGGTTTCTGTGCAGATCTTGTTTATTTCCAGTCAATCAAAAGAACATAGCAGTGATGAATTTCATCTGTCGATAATTATTTGGAACAAATACAGTTTTATAATACTGTGGTGGTATTGGTAGTGTTCTGATTTGTTCTGTGTTTTATTTAAATGCATGATTTGTTAGTCAGTTAAATGGTAGTTTGGCTTTGCTATGCCTTTTAACTGTTTCCATGAAACTTCAGCTAATTGGGGCAGCCACTTAATTGGGTTAAAATGTACTGGTTACGATGTGTCTCAGTTAACAGAAGTCCACTCTATTGGGATCTAGTCAGCGGGGGTTTGTTTGGAGAATTCTGGAGAAGGAAGGGATGGAGAGGCAATGTGGTTCAGTGGGAGAATTCAAGAGGAATGGAACTGGAGAGTGCTCAGAAATGATTCACCTGGATGGTGCCTGGATTGGAGGAGTTTAATGATGGAGAGGGATTAGATAGTCTGAGTTTATTTCTCTCAAGTGAAGGGTGACTTGTTGGACAGAATGAAATAGCTTCAGTAATCAAAATCGGGGTATCAAAAACAAGAGAGCAGAGTTTTAAGAAGAGAGAAAATATTTCTAAAGGGGATCTGAGGGGTGGGTTTTGGAGAGTAAGTGACTGGTTGATATCAGAGGAGGTGGTGGAATCGAGTGCACTCACCATGATTAAGAGCCTTTTTAGACAGGCACGGGAATAGACGAGCTGTAGAAGGATAATGTGGGCAAGTGGCAGTAGTGTTGGTGGGCAATCGGTTGGCATGAATGAGGTGGGCAGAAGGGGCTGTTGCTGTGTTGTGACCATGGAGAGCATTCTAACTGGCTGCATCACCGCCTGGTACATGGGGAGGGGGCACTACACAGGGGCGAAGCGAGCTGCAGAAAGTTGTGAGCTCCATCATGGACACTTACCTCAATAGCATCCAGGACAGCTTTTTCAAGGAGCAAGGCCTCAGAAAGGCAGTGTCCATGATTAAGGACCCCTATCCCTCAGGAATAGCTTCTTCCCTTCTGCCACCAGATTTCTGAATGGACATCGAATCCATGAACACTACCTCACCCCATTTTTATTTCTCTCCTTTACACTACTTTGTTAATTTAACTGTATATATATTTCTCGCTTTAATTTAGTTTTATTATTGTGCATTGCAATGTACGGCTGCATAATAACAAATTTCATGACATATGGTATGAGGGCATTCAGAGGAAACCCACGTGGTGACGGGGAGAATGAACAAGCCCGTTACAGACAGTGGTGAGAATTGAACCCCGATCATCTGATCACTGGCATTGTAATAGCTTGGCAGTTAGCAGAACACTATCATGCCATCAGCTCTAGAGCAGGCCAACTTTATGCTTATTCTCAAACCCTATCGTTTCTTGGGTTCTTTTTAATAAAAAGATTTAAAAAAGATTAGCTTTGCTTGTTATTATTATATCGAAACATGCAGTGAAATGCATTGTCTGCATCAAATCAAGTCCACAACGATGCTGCTGGGCGGCCTGCAAGAGCTGGCGTGTTTCTGACGTCGACATAGCATGTCCACAACTCACTGATCCTAAGCCATGTGTCCTTGAATGCAGGAGGAATCTGGAGCAGCCAGTGGCAACCCAGACAGTCATGGGGGGATTGTACAAACTCCTTACAGACTGCGGCAGGAATTGAATCCTGATCTTAGAGCCGGAATTAGAATGGTTACGCTCACCACTACATCCATAGAAGGTGAAGAGGCAGATGTTACAACTCCTATGGTTACAGGGGAACATCCCATGGAGTGGGGAGTGATGAGCAGACCAGGAAGTTGGGAAGAGATGCAACTTGACCTGTTGAGTTCTTCCGGAGTTTTGTTCAACTCCAGCATCTGCAGTGGGTTTCGACTGTAGTCTTCAGCCTATGTCCTGCTCAGCTGTGGGGATGAGCCTTGAGAAGCTGTTTTGTTGGGATTACTGTACCTTGCCTTGGGACTAACTGAGATAAATAGGCATTGGTGTTTATCATGATCAAGACAGATTAAAATCACTGAAAAGCTTGAAGCCCATTATCATTAGCAAAACCTAAATTAAGCCTCAGCAAAACAAAATGTTGTAATCTCATACTCACTTGCCTTCTCCCCCCTCACATGGTCTCACCTTCAAGCTTGTGCTCCTTCCACTCCCCGCATCTCCTCAGTCTGACTTCTTCCCCCTTCCTGTTTAGTCCCGATGAAGGAACTTGGCCTGAAATGTTAATTCTTTATTCCTCTCCATAGATGCTGCCTCACCAGTTGAGTTCCTCCAGCACTTTCAGTGTTACTTAGAATACCTGGAATACAAAGTTCGAAGTGAGGAAACATCTCAAGGTTCAAATCTCAGTGCACTTGGTGTTTCCTGGAAGATTTCTTTCCCACCACTGCCTGTAAGGAGTTTGTACGTTCTCCCCATGGCTGCGTGGGTTTCCTCTGGGTGCTCAGGTTTCTTCCCACGTCCCAAAGACGTTGGTGGGTGTAGGCATGCTGCGTTGGTGCTGGAAGTGTGGGTACACTTGTGGTCTGCCCAGCAGAGCTCTCGCTGATTTGGTTTGATGCAGAACGATACATTTATCTGTATGTGACAAATAAAGCCAATCTCTCTAATCTCTTTATCCTCCTCCTTTACTTCTGTCCTGGGACTAAAACACTCCTTCCAACCAGAGCAGAGATTCATCTTACCTCCTCCAACCTTCTCGACTGTATCTGCTGCTCATATGTGGCCTCCTACAGACTGATAACACCAACTGTAGACCAGGCTAACTGATCTGTGGAGCACCCATGCTTCGTCTGCAGTCTTGAGCTCCAGCTGCACACGATGTTAACTCTGCTTCCCACACCCACACCAAATGGTCTGCTCTCAGCCTTCTCCATTGCTGTAGAGAGGCCAAATGCAACTTGAAAGAACAACGTCTCACATTCCACTTAGGAAGTTTTCACACTCCTGGTGTAGTCCTCCCACACACACCTGTCCACTCTCTTTCTCTCTTCACCTTTCCCATCCTTTTTTCTTCCTCACCAGTTTCCATTTGCCACCCCCCCCCATCTCTGCTGGCCTGCCACTCCCCTCGCCACCTCAAACTGCCTGTCACTCACCAGCCTCAGCTTCACCCACCCCTCTGGTCTAACGGCCTAATTCTGTTCCTATAGTCTAAAATCTCTTGTACTGCTCTGAACTCGTAAAGTTTCCTCTTCCCTCTCAGTGCCGTTGCAGGGTCTTGCCCTGAAATGCCAACTTGTACCTTTTGCCTTGATGCTTGACCTGCTGTATATCTCCAGAAATCAGATGTTGCAGGTCCCCTCATGACTTGCTTGTGTCTGAAGCTTTAAGCAGGGCCCTGTTCCAGTCGCATCCTCACTAAATGGGCCCCGTCATTCCCCTGCCATTCCCTACTGTGTATACACTTAATTGGAGCCTTTTGCCGGAAGCACTTGTTATCACTGTTATGACTGTGTTTAATTTTTAAACAACAAGCTACTTGTTAGGAGATTGGGTTGGCCAGCGGACAAGGGGAAAGATCAGAGGATTGGAGGGAGAGAGCGATCAAAACGGAATTAGAAAGAACCATTCAAACTCCACAAACTGTGTGCCTACAACACGTATCATTCATGTAGCCCGCAGCGCTCTTCAGTATCCAATAGCACAGGACAGTCAGAATGGTGAATCTGAAATTCCTTTGCACAGACCATCTGAACCCCAGACATCCCACCCTGCAAAAACTCATTTCAGGGAGGTAGCACCATCAATTTGCAGGAGACTCCCGGAACTTCCGGGAGAGGTGGGATGTCTGCAATAGAGTCGCTCCTTAGCAGCTAACCAGCTAGTTTAAATAACGTTAGCTATGCTAATGAACGAATAACACCTGTTAAACTCACCTCAACATGTCTTTTACAATCTTAACCCACCATGGGCAATAGAATAGTCACTGTTGCAAACAGTGCAGCGAGCAACACTGTCATTATATTTGGCCCTATTAGGCAGGGGTACACTTTAGTGTAGTCTGGGGTGACGTACGTTTGATATTTTCTTTTTTTGGAATACTCTGCCATGGCGTGCGTGCGCGCTCTCTCTCTCTCTCTCTCTCTCTCATGCTCTCTTGCTCTTTCTCTCTCTTTCTTGTGATCGCTGTCACGCTCGCTCTCTCTCACGCTCTCTCTCTTGCTCTCGCGCTCTCTCGCTTGCTCGCTCTCAAAGAAATTGATTTCCGGGATATTGTATATAAATTGTAGGCATCAGGGAGCCACTATTAATATGCAGGAGACTCCCGGAACTTCTGGGAGAGCTGGGATGTCTGGAACCCAGTTCACCAGACTGATGCAGCAGCAGAAATTAAGTGCATAATAATTTTGCCGTTTACAGAGGACTTTTTAAATGTTAAAATATTTTGCTCTCTAGTTTTGCTTTGTTGTGGATGCGTGTGCGTGTGGCAATTTAGAAAACATCTTCACTTAGTTTTTTTTATCAACTACGGAAGTGGTGAACTCCCTGAAACTTTTGGCAGCAATCAGTCACATCCTTAAATTTTAAAGGTCAAGACATACTTGATCACCTAACCTGTTCTTTTATGTTCTATGTAAGAAAGAACAGTCACCTGGCATCACAGCAGCAAGGCATACGATACAGATGTTTAAATAACGCTTGACGTATGGCATATCAGGGTCAGATTCAGATTTATTTATCACATGTATATCGAAACGTACAGTGAAATGTGTTATTTGTGTTAACAACCGATGCTCCTAGGGATGTGCTTGGGGCAGCCCGCAAGAATGGCCACCCATTCCAGTGCCAACATAGAATGCTCACAGTGCTTGTCAGAATAACATGGAACACAACAGCTAACAGAACAAGGTCTTTTCCTCCCTCCTATTCACCCACACATGGACAGCTCTCCAAATCCAGGACCAGGCCTCAGTCTCCAGACTTCAGCAATTGGGATTCGACTTCCAAACTTCCGAATGACCTTCAAGCTCTGATCTTTGGTATTGACCTCTAGACTAGCCAGCTCGTAAGATTATGGCCCCGAGACAATTTTAAAGCCAATGGTATATCCTCCTTGGTACCTGTGTTAAACAGAGGAATATTTTGAAAACTAATCTTAGTTAAGATTGAGAGAGAACCATCAGGAGACAGACTACATAACAGAAATGAACATGTGGTTTGACTTCGTTTACCAGACAATTCTTGCCTCTTGCTTTGATCCTTATGAATTGCTCTGAGTTAATAAATAATTGTCCCAGATTATGAAAAGGAAGATAACAGTGATCTCAAGAGATTCCGAAGATTATGCCTACTTCAAAAATATAACACTGCAGATGGCTTTTATATATTCAAACAATGATTCATTAGTTATTTTCCAGTTTATTTAGCAATATTTCACTGTTGTAGTGAGAGCGAACTCTATTAGTTCTCTGAATATGAGGTAGGTGTTTAAAAACCTGTAGAGATGCAGCTGTCAAACAAGTGAAAGGCTGCTGCAATGTATTTTTCAAATTCTTTTGATAGTGAACCAAATAATTTTCCCACAGAGTGGATTTGAAACATATGTTATTTTTACAGCAGCTTTTTTATTTTAGAACTGAGACGATAAATGTTTAAAGCCGAGATATTATACTGTCTTACCATAGTCAGTAAATAATAAGAAATATGGGAATCTAAATAGGCAAATCTATAAAGTGCTTTACACTCATTCTGTTGGGAAGTTCCTCATGTCCATAGCAACAAACAGGAAAAAATCCTCCATTTTGCCACTGTCAGTCCAGGGAAGTTCTGAAAATAGGATGATGCAGAATATTTCAATAACATTTTAAATTCTAACGTTAAGAAGTATTGCAGATTCATTTTTATTTCATGTGTAGTGACTTGGTTTTTGCTCATTTGTTCCTAAAGACAGCCATAGAATTTTTACAGAGGCCATTCAGCCCATCAAGTTTGCGCTCTTCCTTGCAGTGCAATCCTGCTAGTTACATTCCCTTTGCTCTTTCTCCATAGTCCTCACTGAAGTGTAAATCCAAAATCCTTTGAAAGCCCTGATGACTCATTATCATTGAGGGAGTGATATTACAGGTTATAGGTAATTTTCTATATAAGATCCTCTTTTTCTCAAAACCTGCCTTTAAGTCAGGGGTTCCCAACCTGGATCCACGGTGTAAAACTGTTGAGACCCCCGATAACTGTTGCCTATCACATTGAAGCTGTGTTTTCTGTTTCTTGAATGATCTGCTCATGTTTCCCTATCTAAACCTGACATGCCAACTCTCCTCCTGGGATCTTGCTCCAAAAACCCTGCCTATTCTTGCAGAGGGGAAAAGCTGTTCCTAGAACATTGACTGTGGGTCTTCAGGCTCCTGCACCTCCTCTCTGATGTTAGTGATGAGAAAAGGGCATGTCCCAGAGAGTGAGGGTCCTTAATGAAGGATGCCAATCTCTTGAAGCACTGACTTTTGAAGATGTTCTTGATGGTGGGGAGGCTTCTGCTTGTGATGGAACTGGCTGAATCTACAAGCCTTTGATGCCTCCTATAATCTAGCCCATCGGCACCTCCAGACCAGATGGTGATGCAACCAATCAGAATACTCTCCATGACACATCTACGGAAATTTAAATTTGCTTGACCATATAGCAAAAGGTCTAAATATAAGAGCAACAAACAAAGTTAATAGGAATAAATTAAGAAAAACGCATTGGAGGCCCTGGACCTTCTAGCATCCTCATAGCTTCTCCAGTCATGAGCTGGAGAGGATTTACATCTATTTTACCAATTTATCTCTTGTCATCCTTTATGCAATGTCTGTGCTTTGCAGCTGCTTATGAAGGTGAATAACAGAGACTGCACTGCCAATAGTCCTGCTCCTAGTGGAGTGTAAGTGTCTGCTACAACAATGTCGCATATCATATTCTCATCAGCTTCCTTTAGATTCTGCCACATGATTGGGCACTCAGAACAATATACAGTGCCAAATAACCTATCAGCTTCTGGTTCCTTGGGATGTGGGAGGAAATCCCTGTTGCCATGGGGAGAACAAGCAAACTCCACACAGCCAGCACCTGAGGTCAGGACTGAATCTCTGTCTCTGATGCAAGGGAGCTGCTCTACCAGTTGTGTCAATGTGCTGCTCTGATTTAATGATGACTTGGAGCCCAAAGTCCGAACATCCATAAGTACAAGGGGACGTGGGCTGAGTCATTTCAGTTCCCGTTTGTCCTATGGATTAACTGCATTCTAATGGGAAGCTTGTCAGAGGTGAGATGCAGGTGTGCAGTGAGAAAGCTTGGAAAATGTTTTGTGTCGAAGAAGTGAGTCTACACAGAAATTGCCTCTGTCGTGAAGAGCACGGCTCACATTGCCAACATGAAACAGGCATGACATGAGCATGAATTTCCACAGATAACTGGATTTGAGAAATGTATTCCACAGAGAGTTCAAGAGCTGTAACAGCAATCCAACTATACTGTACTGCTTCCAAGTGTAGTACTCAGCAGAGCGGGCCAGATACGCTAACAGTTACTATTCTACCTCCACCAGGATTGATTTTTGTTTAACATATTACCACTGATGGTTTCCTGAATATAGAACACAGAACAGTACAACAGAGGGGCAGACACTTCAGTCCGCAATGTGTACATTAAGCACAATGCCAAATTGGACTAAATCCTTTCTGATCCATATCCCTCTATTCCTTGCATCAGGTATGTATATGTCACCATATACAACCTTGAGATCCATTTTCTTGCAGGCATTTACAGGAAAATAAATACAATAGAATTTAAGGATATGTAGAGACTTTAAAATTAAGTCTGTAGGTTGTGAAATCAGAGTTGTAGCAGTGAAGTTATCCACGCTGGTTTAGGAAGCTCATGTTTGCAGGGTGATCACTGTTCCTGAAGCTGACTGTGTGAGACCTAAGGCTCCTGTATCTTCTTCCCAATGGTCGTAGTGAGAAGAAGGCTTGGATGGTGTGGGTCTTTGATTATGGATGCTGCTTTCTTGTAGCAGTGCTCCTTGTAAATGTGCTGAATGGTGTGTCTTCCTGATAGCTAATTAAAGCTTTTTACGGTCATTTTCTGGTCTGTGAGCAGAAAAAAACACATTTTACCTGGAAATGTCAGCGTAGAGAACTTCAAAAATGTCCAAATTGTTCTGCACCTACCATCAACACCTCCACATACCAACTGCGATCATCCCGATCTTCACCTCCCCCAACTCCCACCTTCCACCAGCTCCCCAATCTTCATGGACTCACCTTCACTACTAAGCAGGTGAGGAGGGCTCTGGGGAATCTCAGACATGGCAAGGTATTGGGACCGGATGGTGTGAACCCCTGTCTTCTGAAGGAGTGTGCCGAGCAGCTGTGTGGAGTTCTCTAGAGCATTTTCAATATGAGTCTCAGCCTGGAAAGGGTCCCAACTCTGTGGAAAACATATCATGTGTGGTGTCAGTATCCAAGAAGGGCCAACTGAAAGTCTTGAATGACTACTGTCCAGTGGCCCTGACCTCACATACCATGAAGACCCTAAAGAGGCTGGTCCTGACTCACCTCCGACCCCTGGTCAGATCAGCCCTCAATTCACTGCAGTTTGCCTACCAGGAGTACATTGTAGTTGACGATACTGTCACCTACACTGAGCACGGGGTCCCCCCAGGGCTGTGTGCTCAGTCCACTGCTGTTCACTCTACTGACCCTCGACTGTGCTGCAACACACAGCTCGAACCACATCATCAAGTTCGCCGATGACACGACCGTGGTGGGTCTCATCAGCAAGAACGATGAGTCAGCATACAGAGAGGAGGTGCAGCAGCTAATGGACTGGTGCAGAGCCAACAACCTGTCTCTGAATGTGAACAGAAC
The DNA here is from genome assembly GCF_963921235.1 of Mobula hypostoma. Taxonomy (NCBI): domain Eukaryota; kingdom Metazoa; phylum Chordata; class Chondrichthyes; order Myliobatiformes; family Myliobatidae; genus Mobula; species Mobula hypostoma. The sequence continues at coordinate 9,879,580 of NC_086116.1, forward strand.
AAAATAGATGGTTGTTGACTTCAGGTGGACACGGAGCGACCACTCTCCACTGAACGTCGATGACTCCTCCGTAGAGATCGTTAAGAGCACCGAATTTCTTGGTGTTCACCTGGCGGAGAATCTCACCTGGTCCCTCAACACCAGCTCCATAGCAAAGAAAGCCCAGCAGCGCCTCTACTTTCTGTGAAGGCTGAGAAAAGTCCATCACCCACCCCCCCCCCCCATCCTCACCACATTCTACAGAGGTTGTATTGAGAGCATCCTGAGCAGCTGCATCACTGCCTGGTTCGGAAATTGTACCATCTCGGATCGCAAGACCCTGCAGTGGACAGTGAGGTCAGCTGAGAAGATCATCAGGGTCCCTCTTCCCACCATTACAGACACTTACACCACACGCTGCATCCGTAAAGCAAACAGCATTATGAAGGACCCCACGCAAACTCTCATACAAACTCTTCTCCCTCCTGCCACCTGGCAAAAGGCACCGAAGCATTTGGGCTCTCACGACCAGACTATGTAACAGTTTCTTCCCCGAAGCCATCAGACTCCTCAATACCCAGAGCCTGGACTGACACCAATCTATTGCCCTCTACTGTGCCTATTGTCTTGTTTATCATTTATTGTAATGCCTGCACTGTTTTGTGCACTTTATGCAGTCCTGGGTAGGTCTGTAGTCTAGTGTAGTTTTAGTGTTGTTTTATGTAGCCCAGTATAGTTTTTGTATTGTTTCATGTAGCACCTTGGTCCTGAAAAACATTGTCTCATTTTTACTGTCTACTGTACCAGCAGTTATGGTCGAAATGACAGTTAAAAAGTGACTTGACTTGACTTGATCTACCTGCTGAACAGAGCCTACTTCCACTTGGATAAGCAAGGAAGCACTGTGTGGATCATGTTTTTTGATTTCTCAAGTGCCTTCAATACCATACAGCCCTCTTTGCTGGGAGAACAGCTCCGTTCAATGCAGGTTGACACTTCCACTGTATCCTGGATAATGGACTACCTGATTGACAGACCACAGTTTGTGTTGCTTCAGAGCTGTGTGTCAGACATGGCTATAAGCAGCACTGGGGCCCCACACTGGACTGCATTGGCTTCCATCCTGTTTACCCTGTACACCTCGGACTTCAGATACAACATGTCATCAGCAGAAATTCTCTGATGTCTCAGCAATGGTTGGGTGTATAAAGGGAGGGCAGGAGGATGAATACAGGGCCCTGTTGGAGGACTTTGTCAAATGGTGCAAGATGAATCATCTGCAGCTCAACATCAGTAAGACAAAGGAGATGGTGACGGACTTCAGGAAAACTAAGTCTGCACTGCTCCCTGTTACTATTGATGGTGGGGATGTGGATGCAGTGAGGACCTACAAGTACCTGGGGGTGCACCTGGATGACAAACTGGAGTGGAGCATGCAGGCCCCTCCTTCACCTGTTCTACCAGTCTGTTGTCACCAGTGCAGTCTTCTATGGGGTGGTGTGCTGCAGCAATGGCGTCAACACGGGTTATGCCAGCAGGTTCAATAAACAGATTAGAAAGGCTGGCTCTGTTTTTGGAGTCAAAATGGACCCTCTGGAGACTGTGGTAGAACAAAGGACCCTACGGAAAATCCTGGCAATTCTGGACAATGTTTCTCACCCTCTGTATGCCACCTTGGCTGAACAGGGGAGCACTTTTAGTAATATACTCCAAAGAGCGGTCTATGAGGTAATTCTTACCCTCAACCTTTAGGCTCTATAATGAGTCAACCTATAGCTGGGGAAGTGATGACTCCTTCCTGTTAGACTGTTTGAGATAACTTATATTTAATTCTTTCTACTTCTCTTCTTTTGTATCATTTCTCCTATTGTATCATTTCTTAATGCATGCATTACAAAATGACAATAAAAGGGGACTGCGTGTCTTCATAATCTAATCTAATATTTATACCTGTACACTTGTTATGTTACTGTGACACTGTAATTTCCTTTGGGATCAAGAAAGTATCCAAACCTTTTCTTCATTCTGCATAGTTTTTGTCAGTGAGGTTTGGTGGCTGGTCCAACAATGCACGAGTAGGCATATTCCATAGTACACACAGTTCTTAAAGGTACACTTACTGTTATAGGAATTACATTTTGAGAACAGAATTAATTTTGAAGTCCTGTTGATTGGGATCAATTGCTCTAAGAGATCATTCCCTTCCTGGCATTAGCAGAGTGAACAACACACAAGGCAGTGAACTGAAGAAGGCAGAAGAGATTTTAAGCCTCTGCTCAGTTAAGTCTAGCTCTGAGACTCTCCCTACTGATGGGACTTGAACTGTGACAGACGCCAACACAGCGTTCACCTTACTGGGGGTGGAAAGTTATTTCCCTGGCTTCCTGCTCCTTTTCCCAATTCCTTTTGTAGGGATTGCAAGTGTAAGAAGATACACTGATGGACTTCCTCTAAGAAGCTCTCAGACAAGACATTTATGAGTATCCCAGTGGCGGATCACTGGAGAAGCGAAGCCATGAGGAAACCTCGATTTGAATATACATATTCCCCTTGGAATGCGAATAATGTGTGCACACATCCCTCCAAAAGTAGGTCTGTTACAAATTGCTGAGCCTGGTTTGAAAGGTTCAGTGGAGCTCCACCTGGCTGTGACTAACAGGTGATCCCCAGACACTTGAAGAGCAGATCTAATCCCTAATTTTGTTTGAAAAATGTCATAATTATTCAGAACTTTATACATAGAATGGTACAACATAGTACAGGCCCTTTGGCCCACATCGTGCTGACCTTTTAACCTACTCTAAGATCAATCTAATCCTTCCCTCCCATATAGCCTTCTATTTTTCATTCGTCCATGCCCCTGAGTTTCTTGAATGCCTCTAATGTATCTACTTTACCACTAACCTGCCACTCTCTGTGTAATAAAACCAACCTCTAACATCTCACCTGTACATTCCTCAATCACCTTCAAGTGATGCTCCTCGGATTAGCCATTTGTGACCTGGGAGAAAGTGTCTGCCTGTCACTCCATGCCTCTTATCATCTTGTACGCCTCTTTATCAAGTCATCTCTCAACCTTCTTCACTCCAAGGAGAATAGCCTTAGCTCACTCAACCTATCCTCATAAAACATGTTTTCTAATCCAGGCCGCATCCTGGCAAATATACTCTGCACCATGCTCTTCCAATAATGAGGCAAACAGACAGAACACAATATTGTTCTAGCCAGGATTTTATAGAGCTGCAACATTATCTCGCAGCTCTTGAACTCAATCCCCCGACTAATGAAGGCCAACACATCATGAAATATTCTTAAATATCAACTTGTGCTGCAACTTTGAGGGATCTATGAACCCCAAGATCTCTCTGTTCCTCCACACGGTTAAGAATCCTGCCAATCTCCCTGAATTCTGCCTTCAAGTTCAACCTTCAAAGGGGAGTCACTTCTCACTTCCCCTGCATCCTATCAATGCCCAATGTAACCTATGACAACCTTCTACACTATCCATAACACCATCAACATTTCATGACATCTGCAAACTGGCCCTTGCACTTCCTCATCCAAGTCATTTATACAAATTACAAAGGGTAGTTGTTGCAGAAGAGATCCTTGCGGAACACCTCTGGGCGTTCCAGACTGACCTCCAGGCAGAATATGCTCCATCTGCCTTCTTTGGGCAATCCAGTTCTGAATCCATTCAGCCAAGTTTACATGGACCCTATGCCCTTTATAACTTGCTAAATGTGGCTTTCATGGGCAACCTTCTCAAACACCTTACTAAAATTCATTTTCACTACTTCCACTGCTCTACCTTCATCAATTTGTATTGTCACTTCCTCAAAGAATTCAATTAGGCTCGTCAGGCATGAGTTGTCCCTCACAAAGCCATGTTGACTATCCATAATCAGGCTATGCTTTTCCAAATGCTCATCAATGCTATCTCTAAAAATCCTCTCCAGTAGTTTTCCCACCACTGATTAAGACTCAGTGGCCTATAATTCCCAGGGTATCCCTCTTTCTTTTGTTGAACAAAGGAATAACATTTACCAATCTTCTGGTGGTACTCCTGTGTTTAGTGAGGAGACAGATAATCCCCAAAAGTAGAGCAATCTCTTCCCTCACTTCCCACATTAACCTGGGGTATATGTTGTCCTGCCTCAGAGACTTATCTATCCTATTGTTTTTCAAAAATTACAGCACATCCTTGTAATGTCAACATATTCCAGAATATCAACCTGTTCTACACTGACCTAACATCCTTCAAAGTCCTTCTCACTGATGAATACCGAAGCAAAGTACTTCTTAGGGACCTTCCTACTTCTTCTGACTAGATTCATATGTTTCCTTTCTTACAGTCCTATTCTCACTGTAGTTATTTTCCTGTTCTTCATGTGGAATGCTTTGGGGTTTCTCTTAATCCTACCTGCCATGTCCTCTTCTAGATTTCCTTATTCCATTTGTAGGCTCCTTCCTTGCTTCCTTGTAACACCCTAGATCCCTGTCTGATCCTTGCTTCCAAAACCATGAGTATGCATCCTTCTTCCTCTTGAGTAGATGTTCCACATCTCTTGTCAACCATGGTTAGTAGTAAAGTAGTCATACTTTATTGATCCCGGGGGAAATTGGTTTTCATTACAGTTGCACCATAAATAATAAATAGTAGTAGAACCATAAATAGTTAAATAGTTATATGTAGATTATGCCAGTAAATTATGAAATAAGTCCAGGACCAGCCTATCAGCTCAGGGTGTCTGACCCTCCAAGGGATGAGTTGTAAAGTTTGATGACAACAGGCAGGAATGACTTCCTATGACGCACTGTGCTGCATCTCGGAGGAATGAGTCTCTGGCTGAATGTACTCCTGTGCTCTCCCAGTACATTATGTAGTGGATGGGAGACATTGACCAAGATGGCATGCAACTTAGACAGCATCCTCTTTTCAGACACCACTGTGAGAGAGTCCAGTTCCATCCCCACAACATCACTGGCCTTCCGAATGAGTTTGTTGATTCTGTTGGTGTCTGCTACCCTCAGCCTGCTGCCCCAGCACACAACAGCAAACATGATAGCACTGGCCACCACAGACTTGTAGAACATCCTCAGCATCGTCCTGCAGATGTTAAAGGACCTCAGTCTCCTCAGGAAATAGAGACAGCTCTGGCCCTTCTTGTAGACAGCCTCAGTGCTCTTTGACCAGTCCAGTTTGTCAATTCGTATCCCCAGGTATTTGTAATCCTCCACCATGTCCACACTGACCCCTGGATGGAAACAGGAGTCACCGGTACCTTAGCTCTCCTCAGGTCTACCACCAGCTCCTTAGTCTTTTTCACATTAAGCTGCAGATAATTCTGCTCACACCATGTGACAAAGTTTCCTACCGTAGCCCTGTACTCAGCCTCATCTCCCTTGCTGATGCATCCAACTATGGCAGAGTCATCCGAAAACTTCTGAAGATGACAAGACTCTGTGCAGTAGTTGAAGTCCGAGGTGTAAATGGTGAAGAGAAAGGGAGACAAGACAGTACCCTGTGGAGCCCCAGTGCTGCTGATCACTCTGTCGGACACACAGTGTTGCAAGCACATGTACTGTGGTCTGCCAGTACTTCACTTTATTACCTTTTTCCTGCCTCAATGGGATAAACCTTTCCAGAATCCCATGCAAGTGCTCGGTGAACAACCTCCACATTCCTGTCGTGCATTTCCCTAAGTATATCTGTGTCCAATTTACACTCCCAATTTCCTGCCTAATAGCTTCATATTTCCCCTTCCCCAATTCAATACTTTTCCATACCGTCTGCTCCTACCCCTGTCCAAGGCTATGCTAAAAATCAGGGAGTTGTGGCCATTGTCTCTGAAGTGCTCACCGGCTGAGCGGTCTGTCACCTGACCAGGCTCATTACGGAGTGGCAGATCCAGTACGCCCTACCCTCTAGTCAGCCTATCTACAGTGCATATATTATCAGGAATCCTTTCTGGATGCACCTAATAAATTCCGTCCTACCTAACCTTCTGAACTAAGGAGGAGCCAATTAATATTAAGGAATCTGAAGTCACCCATGACAACCACCCTATTATTTTTACATCTTTTCAAAGATTGCCTCTCAAACTGCGCCTCATTCTCTGTAGCTACTGGGTGGTCTATAGAGTTCTCCCAATAGAGTGCTTGCTTCCTTCCTGCTTCTGACTTCCACTCGCACTAACTCAGTAGATAATTCCTCCACGACATCCTCCCTTTCTGGAGCCATGATACTATCCCTGATTAGCAATACCTCTTCCCGCCTCTTTTACCTCATTCCCTGTCACTTTTGAAACATCTGAACTCTGGAATATCCAGTGGCCATTCCTGCCCTTGTGATAGGCAGTCTCTGTAATGGCTGCGACACCATAGTTTCATGTAGTCACCCATGTTTTAAGTTCAGCATCCATGATCCTGATACTTCTCACACTAAAATAGATACATTGCAACCAATCCAACCCATCCTTTTCACCGACCATCTATCACACTTTGTTTCCCAACCTTTTTTACGCCATGGAACAATACCATGAAGCAAGGGGTCCATTGAGCTCAGGTTGGGTACCCCTGCTCTGCATGCTGTATTAACCTCTACCCTAACTGCCCCATCATCTGACCTATCACCCTGATTCCTATTCCCATGCCAAACTAGTTTAATCCCTCCACAACAGCTCTAGAAGGATACACAAGGATATTGGTCCCCCTCAAGGTCCTTTTGTACAGTCCATACATTCTCCAGAAGAGATCCCAATGATCCACAAATCAGAAACCCTACCCCTCTACATCAATTCATCAGCCACACGTTCATCTGCTAAGTCATCCAACTCTTAGACTCACTAGTGAGTGACGCAGGTAGAAAGCCAGAGATTATTACCTTTGATGTTCTGCTTTTCAGCTCCTACCGAGCTCCCTGTATTCTCTCTTCTGGACCTTATCTCTTGTGCTACCTATGTCTTCGATACCAAAATGTACCACAACTTTGGTTGTTTATTCTCCCGATCGGATTCTGACACCTATCTGGGAGTCTCTTTCACATCCATAAAATCACCTGTCTTTTCCCCTAACTATCGAATCCCCTAGCACCACCACTCTTTTCTTCTTCCCACTTCCCTTCTGAGCCACAGAGCCAGATTCAATGCCAGGGACTTGGTTGCTATGGCTTTTTCCTGGTAGGTGGTCCAACGTATCCTCAATAGTATCCAAAGTGATTATTGTGGAGAATGGTCACACAAATACTCTGCCTATTCCTTTCCCTCTTCCGACAGTCACTCAGCTACCGACTTCCAACAATTTAGGAGTGGCCACCTCCCCATAGCTCTTAACTATCACCTCCTCATTCATATGAGTAAGCCAGTGGTCGTCCAGTTCCAGATCAAGTTCCCTAACGTGGTTTGTGTGGAGCTGCACCCAGATGTAGTAATCGGGTAGATTAATGGTCTCCCACATCTCCTGCATCTTGGATGAGGAGCACGCCAGGGTGCTGGGATCCATACTCACTACATAGGCACTAATAGACAAAGAAAGAGAAACCTGACAGTAACCACAACCTAGCTTCTGCCTTTCCTTGCTGAAGCCTCTTGAGCCAAAGTCTCAGTTCCCCATTCTAACTCTGTTCCACTCACACGATGCCCAGCCCGCCTAAACCTAACTTCTTATCAATGGCACTTGCCAAGTGCCTATTAACCGAAACAATCTCAATCTACACAGAAAATCCTGAAAAGCCCTGCTGACTTTTTAAATTTGGCACTTAAACTCCATAAACAATTATCTCTGTGATCTCAATCATGCCGAAAGTCCCGACATGCTTGACTGGCTTTTTAAGTTTGGTGCTGAAATTCCAAACCAAGTGTCTCTGTGATCTCAGAGAATTCCACTCAAGTTTCCCCCAGAATTTCCAGTGCACAAGTGTAAAGGAGAATGAAATAATTGGTGTCTCGTGAGCACAAGTTGAATGAGCTGGAGCTTTTCTCTTTGGAGCAAAGGAGGATGAGAAGTGATTCTATAGAGGTGTACAAGATGATAAGATATGTGGATAGTGTGGACACCTCTTCCCAGAGCAGAAATGGCTAATGCAAGGGTGGAGAAGTTGAAAGTGATTCGAGGGAAGTTTGAGGGCTGGGATCTGTCAGCGGTAAGTTTCTTATGCAGAGAGTGAGTGTGGAACATCCTGCTGGGGAAGGTGAAGGCAGAAACATTAGGGGCATTTAAGAAATTCTTAGGTACATCGATGATGGAAAAATAGAGAGCTATGTAGGAGGGTAGAGTTAGATTGATCTTAGAGTTGGTTAAAAGGTCGGCACAACATTCTGGGTGAAATGGCTTGTATTGCGCTGTAATGATCTGTTACTCCAGATCCAATGCAGCACAAAAAAAAACAAAGTAAGAAAAGGAACACAATAATCCGTCTCCCCTTCCCCCACCACCACTCCGCAGCCCTGTCTTCCTCAGATCCCACCGTCAACTCCTGGGCCCTCAGAGGCTCCATCTTCCTCTCACCCCAACCCTCCCCGCTCCCCCCTCTGATCCCAGCTCTCATCCGTGCCGGGTCTTTACCATCCCCTCCGACCTTCAACTGTCGGAGGCAGAACGCTCTGTTCTCAGTAAGGGCCTCACGTTTGTCCCCCTTCGCCCACACCTCAGCGAGTTCCGCATTCGCCACGATGCGGAACTTTTCTTCCGCCGTCTCCGTCTCCGAGCCTACTTCTTCGGCAAGGACTCTTCCACCCCCACCGATGACCCCTTCTCCCGTCTTCAACCCTCCTCTTCTTCATGGACACCCCGCTCTGGTCTTCTGCCTGCTCTGGATCTCTTTATTGCTAATTGCCGACGGGACATCAACCGTCTCGACTTCACCGCACCTTGTCCCCATTCGAACCTCACTCCTTCTGAACGCTCTGCTCTCCAATCCCTCCGCACTAATCCTAACCTTATTATTAAACCCACCGATAAGGGGGGTGCTGTTGTAGTCTGGCGTACTGACCTCTACCTTGCCGAGGCACAGCGACAACTCGCGGATACCTCCTCTTATTTACCCCTCGATCGTGACCCCACTAATGAGCACCAGGCCGTTGTCTCCCACACCATCACCAACTTTATCCACTCAGGGGATCTCCCATCCACTGCTACCAACCTTATAGTTTCCACACCCTGCACTTCCCGTTTCTACCTCCTACCCAAGATCCACAAACCTGCCTGTCCTGGCCGACCTATTGTCTCAACTTGCTCCTGCCCCACTGAACTCGTTTCTGCATACCTCGACACGGTTTTATCACCCCTTGTTCAATCCCTTCCGACCTATGTTCGTGACACTTCTCACGCTCTTAAACTTTTCGATGATTTTAAGTTCCCTGGCCCCCACCGCTTTATTTTCACCATGGATGTCTAGTCCTTATATACTTCCATCCCCCATCAGGAAGGTCTCAAAGCTCTACGCTTCTTTTTGGATCCCAGACCTAATCAGTTCCCCTCTACCACCACTGTGCTCCGTCTAGCGGAATTAGTCCTTACTCTTAATAATTTCTCCTTTGGCTCCTCCCACTTCCTCCAAACTAAAGGTGTAGCTATGGGCACCCGTATGGGTCCTAGCTATGCCTGCCTTTTTGTTGGGTTTGTGGAACAATCTATGTTCCGTGCCTATTCCGGTATCTGTCCCCCACTTTTCCTTCGCTACATCGACGACTGCATTGGTGCTGCTTCCTGCACGCATGCAGAACTCGTTGACTTTATTAACTTCCTACTTTCACCCTGCCCTCAAGTTTACCTGGTCCATTTCCGACACCTCCCTCCCCTTTCTAGATCTTTCTGTCTCTGTCTCTGGAGACAGCTTATCCACTGATGTCTACTATAAGCCTACTGACTCTCACAGCTATCTGGACTATTCCTCTTCTCACCCTGTCTATTGCAAAAACGCCATCCCCTTCTCGCAATTCCTCCGTCTCCACCGCATCAGCTCTCAGGATGAGGCTTTTCATTCTAGGACGAGGGAGATGTCTTCCTTTTTTAAAGAAAGGGGCTTCCCTTCCTCCACTATCAACTCTGCTCTTAAATGCATCTCCCCCATTTCACCTACATCTACTCTCACTCCATCCTCCTGCCACCCCACTAGGAATAGGGTTCCCCTGGTCCTCACCTACCACCCCACCAGCCTCCGGGTCCAACATATTATTCTCCGTAACTTCCGCCACCTCCAACGGGATCCCACCACTAAGCACATCTTTCCCTCCCCCGCTCTCTCTGCATTCCGCAGGGATCGCTCCCTATGCAACTCCCTTGTCCATTCGTCCCCCCCCATCCCTCCCCACTGATCTCCCTCCTGGCACTTATCCGTGTAAGCGGAACAAGTGCTACACATGCCCTCACACTTCCTCCCTTACCACCATTCAGGGCCCCAAACAGTCCTCCCAGGTGAGGCAACACTTCACCTGTGAGTAGACTGGGGTGATATACTGCGTCCGGTGCTCCCGATGTGGCCTTTTATATATTGGCGAGACCCGACGCAGACTGGGAGACCGCTTTGCTGAACATCTATGCTCTGTCCGCCAGAGAAAGCAGGATCTCCCAGTGGCCACACATTTTAATTCCACATCCCATTCCCATTCTGACATGTCTATCAACGGCATCCTCTACTGTAAAGATGAAGCCACACTCAGGTTGGAGGAACAACACCTTGTATTCCGTCTGGGTAGCCTCCAACCTGATGGCATGAACATCAACTTCTCTAAGTTCCGCTAAGGCCCCACCTCCCCCTCGTACCCCATCTGTTACTTATTCTTATGCACACATTCTTTCTCTCACTCTCCTTTTTCTCCCTCTGTCCCTCTGAGTATACCTCTTGACCATCCTCTGGGTCCCCCCCCCCCTTGTCTTTCTTCCCGGACCTCCTGTCCCATGATCCTCTCATATCCCTTTTGCCTATCACCTGTCCAGCTCTCGGCTCCATCCCTCCCCCTCCTGTCTTCTCCTATCATTTTGCATCTCCCCCTCCCCCTCCAACTTTCAAATCCCTTACTCACTCTTCCTTCAGTTAGTCCTGACAAAGGGTCTCGGCCCGAAACATCGACTGCACCTCTTCCTACAGATGCTGCCTGGCCTGCTGCGTTCACCAGCAATTTTGATGTGTGTTACAATAATTTAAAAAACACTATAAATATAAATACATAAGATGGTTTATATACATATATTCATTGTATGTCCACAAGTGACAGTAGGCATAGGAATGTCTGTACCTAAGGTGACAGGACATGATAAAGTCGAGGTGGTCGGGGGTATGGAGAGGTGGCGTAGTGGGTGGAGGTGTTGATCTGTCTCACTGTCCGGGGAAGGTAGCTATTTTTGAGACTGGTGGTCCCAGTGTGGATACTATGTAGACTCCTCCCTGACGGGAGTGAGATGGACAGTCCATGAGCAAAGTGTGTGGGATCTTTCATAATGTTACTGCCCCTTTTCTGGCACTTTTCTGTATTTACAATATTTCTTTGGTGGGTAGGCTCGTGCTGGTGATGTGTTGATTCATAACATATTCAGAAAATGCAATCAAGACATGTCATTGTCTACATCCATCATACCAATACATTCTCCTACAGTGCGTTCATATCATGAAAGCTTAACCAATTTCCCCCGGGATCAATAAAGTATGACTATGACTATGACTTCCTCCTTAAACAATACCCCTGTAAAGCATTAAAAAGGCTGCTACACAGCGTTTAGTCATGGCTGGGCACTGAACTATGGTCCTTCCCCACGGAGACTTTGTTGGCTGCCTTCATATAGAGCAATGCTGAAGTCAAAAGCAAGATGTGATCTTTTTGGTTGTGGAGAACATTGCTGTTGTTGCTTCATTAGACCTCCTTTCTGACAGGCACTTTTAACGAAGTAAATATAAAACTCTCCTTTAACCACTTTGTATGGACGCACTGTCGCTTTACAGCATCGACTGTAAGATCAGGGTCCGATTCTTGAAGTCTGTAAGGAATTTATACGTTCTCCCCATGACCACATCGGCTTTCTCCGGGTGCTTCAGTTTCCTCCCACATTCAAGAGACGTCTGACTGGGGTTAGTCAGTCGTGGGCATGCAAGCTGTTACTGGAAGCATACCAACACTTGCAGATTGTCCAGCACAGTTCATGCTGACTTGATTTGATGTAAGTCACAGATTTCACTATATGTTCTGATGTACATGTGACAAATAAAGCTTGCCTCTTCATTCTGCCTTGTCATATTTACTCTCAACTGGATGGACTAAAGCAATTTGATGCAGAGATGCAGTCTGATATTTGGATTGTGGGAGCATTAGTACAATATCTTGTGTAAATAAACTTGAGGCCAGCATTATCTCCAGGTTATGGCTGGAGTTGGTCCTGCAAATGATATGTAGTTTGGACAAGATCCAGAAGGTCTCAGAGGATGTTTGCACTAGTTTATGCATATTTCAGGCCGAGATCAGAACCAGAATCAGGTTTACTATCACTAATATGTGTTGTGAAATTTGTTAACTTAGCAGCAGCAGTACAATGCAATACATGATAATATAGAAAGAAAAAAATAAGTAAATCAATTACAGTAAGTATATGTATGTATATTGTGTAGATTAAAAATAGTGCAAACCCAGAAATAATATACACAGTGGTATGCAAAAGTTTGGATACCCTGGTCAAAATTTCTGTTACTGTGAATAGGTAAGTGAGTAAAAGATGACCTGATTTCCAAAGGCATAAAGTTAAAGATGACATATTTCTTTAATGTTTTAAGCAAGATTACTTTTTATTTCCATCTTTTACAGTTTCAAAATACCAAAAAAGGAAAAGGGCCCGAAGCAAACATTTGGGCACCCTGCACCCTGCAGTACTTAGTAACACCGCCTTTGGCAAGTATCACAGCTTGTAAATGCTTTTTGTAGCCAGCTAAGAGTCTTTCAATTCTTGTTTGGGGGATTTTCGCCTATTCTTCCTTGCAAAAGGCTTCTAGAGCTGCGAGATTCTTGGGCCATCTTGCATGCACTGCTCTTTTGGGGTCTATCCACAGATTTTCGATGATGTTTAGGTCAGGGGACTCTGAGGGCCATGGCAAAACCTTCAGCTTGTGCCTGTTGAGATAGTCCATTGTGGATTTTGAGATGTTTTAGGTTCATTATCCTGTTGTAGAAGCCATCCCCTTTTCATCTTGAGCTTTTTTACAGACAGTGTGATGTTTGCTTCCAGAATTTGCTGGTATTTAATTGAATTCATTCTTCCCTCTACCAGTGAAATATTCCCCGTGCCACTGGCTGCAACACAAGCCCAAATCATGATTGATCCACCCCCCGTGCTTAACAGTTGGAGAGGTGTTCTTTTCATGAAATTCTGCACCCTTTTTTCTCCAAACATACCTCTGCTCATTGCGGCCAAAATTCAGCATCAGAAGTTTAGAAAGGAACATCTAAACAAGCCTGATGCATTTTGGAAACAAGTCCTGTGGACTGATGAAGTTAAAATAGACCTTTTTGGCCGCACATCTTTTCTAAGATGAGGAGCCCAAAACTGTATACAATACTCAACGTGAGGTGTCACTAGTACCTTATAAAGCCTCAGTGTCACATCCTTGCTCTTGTATTCTAGATCTCTTGAAATGAACGCTAACATTGCATTTGGCTTTCTCACCACCAAGTCAACCTTCAAGTTAACCTTCAGGGTGTTCTGCACAAGGATGCCCAAGTCCCTCTGCACCTCAGATTCCTGGACTTTCTCCCCATTTAGAAAATAGTCCCAACATTTATTTCTACTACCAAAGTGCATGACCACGTATATAGCTGCAGTCATACCTTCTTTATAGAGGCATTGATATGTTGGGACCAGGTTAGGTCCTCAGAGATGTTGACACCCAGGAACTTGAAATTGCTCACTCTCTCCATTTCTGATCGCTCTATGGGGATCGGTTCACGTTTGCTCGTCTTGCCCTTCCTGAGTTCTAATATCAGCTCTTTCGTCTAGCTGACTTTGTGTGCACAGTTGTTGCTGCAACACCACTCATCTAGCTGGTATACCTCACTCCTGTATGCCCTCTCATCTCCTTCTAAGATTCTACCAACAATGGTTGCATCATCAGCAAATTTATCGATGGTATTTGAGCTATGCCTAGCCTCACAGATGTCTTTCATGGACCTCTGAATGAATGTGGATGAAAGAAACTCAGGGTGGGATGATGTTACAGAGGTGAGCAAGCTGGTTGAGAAACCACAGTAGTGGTGAATTCACTATGTATCTTTGTCATTGTTCTGCTGGCGATGGAGACTTGATAATAGGTATATTAAGAGTGTTTGATGACTCTTGGAGTTCAGAAGGTTGAGGTAAGATTTCATTGAAATTTGCCGGATACTGAAATGGCCCGGGTAGAGTGGATGTGATGAGGGTCTTGGCATTAGTGGGAGAGTCCATAACCCAAGGGCGGAACCTTGGAATAAAGTGGCATCTCTTTAAAACTGAGATGAGGATGAGCTACTTCCTCCAGAAGGTGGTGAATCATTGCCACAGAGCGATGTGGCATGCAAAGCATTGGTATATTTATGGCAAGAATTAATAGGTTCTTGTACGGTAATTGAGTTAAGGATTAAGGGAGAAAGTGTGGGAATGTGATTAAAAAATAAATCAGCTGTAGTTGAATGTCAGAGCGGATTTGATGGGCCAAACGTCTTAATTCTGCTCCTATATCTTATGACCTTGTAGCCATAGATTAGATTCAACTTTATTGTCATTGTGCCGAGTACAGATACAAGGTCAATGAAATGCAGTTAGCATCTGACCAGAAATGCGAAGAATAGTGTTATTTACAAAATAACTGCAAATAAAAAGTAAGTGCTACAGCACACAAATATAAAAGTACTGAGACAGTACAATACGGATGCAATACTGCTTAGCGCTGTGATGTGAGGTTCAGCAGGGTCACAGCCTCAGGGAAGAAGCTCTTCCTGTGCCTGCTGGTGCAGGAGTGGAAGCTCCTGTAGCGCCTACCAGATGGGAGGAGAGTAAAAAGTCCATGATTAGGGTGAGTTGCATCCTTGTTAATGCTTTTCGCCCTGTCCAGGCAGTGTTTATGGTAAATGTTCTCAATGGTGGGCAATTGGGTGCTGAAAATCCGCTGGGCAGTTTTCACCACACGCTGGAGTGCTTTGCGGTCCAATACAGGACAATTGCCATACCACACTGAGATGCAGTTAGTGAGTATTATTCAATGGTACAGCGGTAAAAGTCCGTCAGTATCCTGGGACAGAGGTGAGCTTTCTTCATGCTCCGCAGGAGATAAAGGCACTGTTGTGCCTTTTTGATCAGGATGGAAGAGTTCAGGGACCAGGTGGGATCCTCGGAAATGTGGATACCAAGGAATGTGAAGCTTGATACACGCTTCACTACAGCTCCGTTGATGTAGATGGGGACGTGAGTGTGGCTCCTAGCATGCCTAAAGTCCACAATGATCTCCTTGGCCTTCTGGGTGTTAAGGGCCAGGTTGTTGTCAGCACACCACGTGGCCAGGTGCTGGACCTCGTCCCTGTAGGCCGTCTCGTCATCCCCTCTGATCAGGTCAACCAGCGTGGTGTCATCTGCAAACTTGATTATGGAGTTAGAACCATGTACAGGAATGCAGTCATAGTTGAAAAGGGAGTACAGAAGAGGGCTCGGCACACAGCCCTTGAGTGTTCAAGGGTGTTCACCTGCATGCTATAAATGATTAAAAGAATTATGTGTATTAATAATAGTCATGTGAGTCCAAGAGATAAATACTTCAGAATTAGCCCAAAGTAAATGAGTTATATCAGCATGAGTTTCACGCTCCATTTCACTTTATCTGTTGTGAATTGGAAGATGTCACAGTAACAGCTAGATTAATATTATTGCACATGCTGTATGTGGATTTGCAGTTAATGTAAGCAATTGGATCTGTGTTATGATTTTCAAAATCAGTAAATGAAAATCACACCCAGAAGGAATAGAACAAAGGTACGTTTGGTTTTCAAAGGGCAACATCGACAGATTGAAACTAAAGCAAGGAACGTTGGAAGCACTCAGCAGGTCAGGCAGTATCAGTAGGGAAAGCGATAGAGCTGATGTTTCGGGTCAAGGCCCCTTCTTCAGAACTGGTTCATTGAAGCTACAACTGTTTGAATTTGCAGGGCAGAAGGGTAGAGAGAACAAAGGAAATTTTTGCAGAACATCACCTTCACCACCAACTTCCACCCTGCCCTCAAATTCACCTGGACTACCTCTGACACTTCTCTCCATTTTTTTTTGTATCTCTGTCTCCATCTCGGGAGACAGACTGTCCACAATTTTCTACTACAAACCAATGGACACCCACAGCTATCTCAACAATCCCTCCTTCCACCCTATCTCCTATAAGGATGCCATTGCCTTCTCTCAATTCTTCTGTCTCCACCTCTTCTGTTCTTAAGATGAGGATTTCTACTCTAGGACCAATAAAATGGCCTCCTCCTTCAGGAAACATGTCTTCCTCTCTGTCTTTGTTGATGGGCCACTTGAACATACTTCCACCATTTCCTGCATGTCTGTTCTCAGCACCTTCTCTCCCGAGGAGAAGAGAGATAGGGTTCCCATGGTTCTTGTCTTTTACCTCACTAGCCTCTGCTTCCAGCATTATCATCCTTCACTACTTCTGTAAGATTCTCACCACCAGCCACCTCTCCTCCTCCCACCCTCTGTTTTGTCATCTAGACATCACCCTCCCTATCTGGTTCCATCTTCCCATCATCCGTCCCTTATCTATTTCCACCTGTCACCTTCCAACTTCTCACTTTACCTCCTCCCTCCCCTCCCCTCCTCCCCTCCCCTCTCTACCTACCTGAGATGTTCTTCTGTTTCCATCTATCACCCACCAGTCTCTGTCTCAACACTTCCCACCCTTCTCTGCCTGGCTCCATCTCCCACTCATCTTCACTGTCCAGCCTCTATCTCACCCCTCCCTCTCATTTCTATATACCAGCTATCTTCCCTCTGCACTCATGCAGGGTCTCAGTCCAAAACATCAATCATCCCTTTGCAATTCACAGATGCTGCTTGACCTGCTAAGTTTTTCTAGTGGTTTATAGTTTTGCTCTAGATTCCAGCATCTGCCATCTTTTATCTCTAGATCAGAGGAAATGCCTGTGATAAGATGCAGAGGCTGCCCAGGTTGCAAATAATACAGTGTGCACAATAATTTTCTTTTAGTCTTTAACATTGTATTCCATTATTGGTAATTATTAAAGGAAAATAATATTTTGAATTTCAGGTTGGGGAAGTCAAAGTTCAAAGGTTCAAATCCACCACAACACATGGTTACACTTCCCGGGACACAGTTTCCGATGGATCCTCACTTTTATACTACTCTTCGTACTTGTCTGTGAAATCGCAGAGGGTATGGTTTCAGACAGGTATGGCTTGGATTTCTTACATTGTTAATTTTCTAAAATTGTCTGTTTTTAGCAAATTGAAATGTGATCATTTGACTACAACTGAACTTGTTTTGACTACACTGATGTCAGAATGAGTGAAGAGATGTTTTTGGAGGTCAAATTTCCAGCCTTTAGTATTTCTGTGAAAAAAAACAGTTGTGTGGAAATAGGTGTTGGGGAATCAGTAATATTGTTAATCCTGATGTAGTTTTTCAATGATCTCATCTCTCCCTATTTCCATTATGTATCCTACAAGTGTTCCTCACTGTCCATTCCCTACAATCATTTAACACTTACTCCTGTTCTTACCTCTTCTGTTGATAACCTCCCCTTGAGAAATACTCTTCACTCTCCAAAATGCTCCTTCACCATCTATAACCTACAGCAGACTGCTTTCCTATTTTCCTTTTGTCAATCTGCTGCTAAAGGTGCCCCTCATGAGCAAGACAGCCTTCCAATCCATTCTTTTCTTCTTCATCCTCTTCGTCCTATATAATCATCTACTAAAAGTGCCCCTCAATCCACATTCTCCATTCTCTTTGTCCTAAATTGTACAGGGTAAGTCAGTAGTAAGGAAGGCAAGTGCAATGTTAGCATTAATTTTGAGAGGCCTAGAATATAAAAACAAAGATGTACTGCTGAGGTTTTATAATACATTGGTCAGACCACACTTGGAGTATTATGAGCAGTTTTGGGTCTCTTATCTGAGAAAACATGTGCTGATGTTGGATAGAGTCCAGAGAAGGTTCATGAGAATGATCCTGAGAATGACGGTGTTAATGAATGAGGAGCATTTGATAGTTTTGGCCTGTACCTGCTGGAGTTTTGGAGTTTAAAAGAATGTGGGGGTGGGGTGACTCATTAAAACCTATAGAATGTGAAAAGCACAAGATGGACTGAGACTGGAGAAGATGTTTCCTGTAGTGGGAGAACTCAGAGCAGGTGGCGAGCTCAGAATACAGAGATGAAGAGAAGCTTCTTTAACCAGAGGGTGGTGAATTTGTTGCCACCGATGGCTGTAAAGGCCAAGTTATTGTGTATATTTAAAGCAGAGGTTGATAGATTTTTGATTATCAACAGAGGTGTATAAGATGATGAGAGGCATTGATCGTGTGGATAGTCAGAGGCTTTTCCCCAGGTCTGAAATGGCTAGCACGAGAGGGCACAGTTTTAAAGTGCTTGGAAGTAGATACAGAGGAGATGGCAGGAGTAAGTGTTTTATTCATGGAGTGGTGAGTGCGTGGAATAGGCTGCCGGCAACAGTAGTGGAGGTGGATATGATAGGGTCTTCTAAGAGACTCCTGGATAGGTACATGGAGCTCAGAAAAATAGAGGGCTATGGGTAACCCTAGGTAATTTCTAAGGACGTGTTCGGCACAGCTTTGTGGGCCGAAGGGCCTGTATTGTGCTGTAGGTTTCTATGTTTCTATTTTGGTGGAAGGCTGGAGAACAGGTTTGAGAGCGATAAGCATTCAGCCATGATGGAATGGTAGAGCAGATTTTGATGGGCCAAGTAGCTTAAGTTCTGCTCCTATGTCTTGTTAATTTGAAAATATGAGTACTGAGCTGCTAGTTTGAAGCAAGAATATGATTTAGGCTGTGTTTTTCTGTCACTGTGCTAGTTCAAAAGTCAAAGTAAATTTATTACCAAGGTATGTATACGTCACGATATAGTACCCTGAGGTTCATTTTTTGCAGGTATTTACAGGAAAATAAATTCTATTTATTTCTTTATGAAAAAATATATGTAAGCAAAGAGTAACAAATAATTAGTGTGCAAAAGAAAACACATTGCGCAACAAAAAATGATACCGAGAACATGAGTTGTAGAGTCTTTGAAAATGAGTCAATAGGTTGTGAAATCAGTTCAGAGCTGAGGTGAGTGAAATTGTCCACACTGGTTCAACAGCCTGGTGGTTGTAGGACAATAACTGTTCCTGAGCCCGGTGGCGTGGGACCTAAGCCTCCTGTACCTTCTGTCCAGTGGTAGATATGAGAACAGAGTATGGCCTAGGTGCTGAGGGCAGTGACAGGGACCAAGATTAAATCTGGGTGTCTGGAGTTTTGTACCACTGTACCAATTTATTGTAAACGATGCTGGATGAACTCAGCAGGTCAGGCTATGGAAAGGAATCTACCCTGCAATTTGAGAAGGAGAAGCTAAAGTCAGATGTTTCAGGATTATAGTAGAGTAAAGGGAATCATAGAACCATGAGGAGCTGGCCAAAATCAATTGGAAGGAAACTCTAGCAGGGATGATGGCTGAAGTTTCTGGGAGCAATTCAGAAGGTGCAGGACAGACACTGCAAGAAAGAAGTATTTTAAAGGCAGGATGATAAACCAGTGGCTGACAAGAGAATCAAAAATCAACATAAAAGCCAAAGAGAGGGTATATAATAGAGCAAAAATTAGGAGAAATTAGAGGATTGGGAAGCTTTTAAAAACCAACAGAAGGCAACTAAAAAAATCATTAAGAAGGAAAAGATGGAATTTAAAGGTAAGGTAGCTAATAATATTAAAGAGAATACCGAAAGTTTCTTTGGATATATAAAGTATAAAAGAGATGCGAGAGTAGATATCAGACCTCTGGAGGGCAAAGAAATGGCAGATGAACTGAATAAGTATTTTGCAGCAGTCTTCACTGTGGAAGACACTAGTTGTATGCTAGAAGTTTGAGAATGTAAGGAGGTAGAAGTGAGTGAAGTTGCAATTACTAGGGAGAAGGTGCTTGGGGAAACTGAAAGGTCTGAAGGTAAATAAATCACCTGGACCAGATGGGCTATATCCTAGGGTTCTGAAAGAGGTGGCTGAAGAGATTGCGGAGGCATTAGTAATGATCTTTCAAGAATCAATGGATTCTGGCATGGTTCCAGAGGACTGGAAAATTGCAAATGTCGCTCAAGAAAGGAGAGAAGCAGAAGAAAGGGAATTGTAGGACAGTTAGTCTGACCTCAGTGATTGGGAAGATGTTGAAGTCTATTGTTAAAGATGAAGTTTCAGGGTACTTGGAGGCACGTGATAAAATATGCTGAAGTTAGCATTGGTTTCCTTGAGGGAAAATCTTGCCTGACAAACCTGTTGGAATTCTTTGAAGAACTAATAAGGAAGATGAACAAAGGAGAATTGGTGGAGGCTGTGTATTTGGATTTTCAGAAGGCCTTTGACAAGGTGCCACATATGAGGTCAGCTAACAAGTTAAAAGCCCATGGTATTACAGGTAAGAAACTAGCATGGATAGAGCTTTGGCTGATTGTCAGGAAGCAAAGAGTGGGTTTAAAAGGAACATACATCAAAGTTGCTGGTGAACGCAGCAGGCCAAGCAGCATCTATAGGAAGAGACGCAGTCGACGTTTCAGGCCTGACGAAGGGTCTCGGCCTGAAACGTCGACTGCGCCTCTTCCTATAGATGCTGCTTGGCCTGCTGCGTTCACCAGCAACTTTGATGTATGTTGCTTGAATTTCCAGCATCTGCAGAATTCCTGTTGTTTGGGTTTAAAAGGAGCCTTTTCTGGTTGGCTGCCAGTGACTTGTGTTCTACAAGGGTCTGCCCTGCAACTGATTCTTTTTACATTATATTTAAATGATTTGGATGACAGAATTGATGGCTTTGTGGCCATCTTTGCGGTTCATTATAAAGACAGGTGGAGGGGCTGTTAGTGTGAGAGAGGCTACAGAAGGACTTGGACAGATTAGAAGAATGGGCAAAGAAGTGGCAGATGGAATACAGTGTCATTAAGTGTATGGTCATGCACTTTGGTAGAAGAAATAAAAGAGCAGACTATTTTTTAAATGGAGAGAAAATTCAAAAATCTGAGGTGCAAAGGGATTTGGGAGTCCACATGCAGAATTCCCGAAAGGTTAATTTACAGGTTGAATCGGTTCTGAGGAAAGTGAATGCAATGTTAGCATTCGTTTCAAGAGGACTAGAATATTAAAGCAAGGATGTAATGCTGAGGCTATATAAGGCATTGGTGAGGCCTCACTTTTGTGAGCCGTTTTGGGCCCCTTTTGTAAGAAAGGATGTGCTGTCATTGGAAAGGGTTCAAAGGATGTTCATGAAAATTATTCTCAGATTGAAAGGCTTATCATATGAGGAGCATTTGATGGCACTGGGCCTATAATCATTAGAAGTCAGAAGAATGTTGAATGTTCAAAGGCCTTGATAGAGTGAATGTGGAGAGAATATTTCTAATGGTGGGGGAGTCTAAGAACAGAGAACAGATTCTCAGAACAGAAGGACTTCCATGTAGAACTGAGGTGAGGAGGGTTGTGAATCTGTGTGATTCATTGCCACAGGCTGCGGTGGAGGCCAAGCCACTGGGTATATTTAAGGCAGAGGTTGATAGATTCTTGATTAGTCAAGGCATGAAGGGCTACGGGGAGAAGGCAGGAGATTGGGGCCGAGAGGGAAAATGGATCTGCCATAATTAAATGGTAGAGCAGACTTGATGGGCCAAATAGGCTAATTCTGCTCTTCTGTCTTAGGGTTTTATGGACATGTTGGAATGTGAATGGAGATTGGAATTAAAATGGATGGCAACCAGAAAATCATGCTTGTTGTGGACGGTGCAAAGGTGATTGCAGGTGTAAACAAGATTTGTCACAAAACCACTTTTTCCCACTCTCTGAACAGAAATGATGTGTGATAGAAGAAGATAATCAATTAAAGCAATAGCGAAGATACTGCATCATGATATACAATTTACTAGATTACCATTAGGATATTGTGGTGTTGGTTATTAACCAATCACTGATTACTGGACAGTGAAATCAATCCTAATGACATCTCTCCCCCATGTGTGAAATCTACTGCACGAAATTTACTACTTCTTTTGAATTAACATTCAGTTTTTGGTAATCAGCATATGAAACTAATTTAGAAACCAGATGTGGCTGATTGTAACCCTCATCATTAAGTGATGAATGAGCGAAAGAAACTGTCATTGGGCCAGCAATCTCATTCTTTGCATGCGCACAGTCCATCCATACAAACTCCAACCACTTTGAGCACTTATTGCTGACCTAAACTACAAAAACGGAGTCTGGTGCAGGTGTGGAGACCACAAACTGCCTTGTGAGTTTTGTTAAGTATTTTGCATAAAATCAGCCTATGTTAGTATCTTAACGGCCAATAATAATAATAATTTATTTATAGAGCACTTTTCACGCAGGCAATGTAATTCTAAGTGCTTTATAATGGGATAAAATGCAAATGTGAAAATGAAAAGTAAAAAGATGTTAGTTAAAAGCAAGGTTAAACAAATAGGTTTTGAACTAACTTTTCAAAATTTTAAAACTTCCTCTGCATGCATGATAGTTTTGGGTAGTTTAGGAGAGCAGCTTAAAATAAGCTGACCAGCCAATTACCTTTTGACTTTTAAATTTAAGAGACCAGGGGAAGAAGACCTAAGAACTCGAGCAGGGTTATAAAACAAGAGCAATTCTGGTCCCAGACCATTGAGAGCTTTAAAATCAATTCTAAAAGATACGGGAAGCTAATTCAGAGTAGCTAGGAGAAGAGTGATGTGCTCCCTCATCATACTTCAAAGTCTGGCAGTAACGTTCTGAATGAGTTGAAGTTTATCAATACATTGCTTCGGAAGGCCAGTATAAAGTGCATTGTGGTTATCTAGTCTATTCAATATAAAGGCTTGAATTAGTTTCTCAGCATCATTACATGACAGAAATGGACGTACTGTTGAAGTATTTCTTAAGTGAAGAAATGTTGCTCTGGTCACCTTTTATGTGGGAATTAAAATTTAATGCTGAATTAAGGATAAACACCCAAGATAGTTGCTTCTGAGTTTACAATAATTTATTAATAAATTTATATCTTTTGGCTTCAGTTTTATGTTCATTTAGTTTGAGGAAATTATCGCTCATCCATTTGTTTATTGCAGTCATAGTGGAAATCAGAGAAGATAGGGTGTTATCATCACGAGGCTCAACTGAGATGTACAACTGCGTGTCAACTGCCAAACTGTTGTAATCATGGTCCCTAATGGCGTCTCCTAAGGGGAGCACGTACAAGGAGAAGAATAGGGGACCAGGACAGCTTTCTTGAGCAACACCAAATGGCACATTGTATCTCTTAGAAAATTGGTCTCCAAGACAGACAACAAAAATTCTCTCTAAGATAAATGAGTGAAACCAACGACTGAATTACTAAAAGTGGCTGCAACACTATCTATAGATCTGAAACTTTTATTTTGGAAAACAATGTTAGGTACTAATGATTAGAAGTGCATAATTTGACAAATTATATATAATACACAGAATTGTTTATTGAATCATAATTCAAGGCTAAATTCTGGTATTAAATTTGAATAGCCCTCTAGATATTGCCAAGGATAACAATGGAAAAAAGTCTAAAGTAAAACTAAGTGTGTATGCCAGACTCATGAGTAAATATTTTCATGTTATGTCGAGTCATTGGGCAACATCTCTGGCTGGCTCTTACTGTCAGCCAGATACTTAAGCAGAATTTATTCCAATAGAAGTGGACTTTTTCACTAAATAAGGAGGCATTCCTTGTATCTCTATACAACCATCTTATTGTGTTTGAGTTCTTTTATTTTATAAGCACTTGGAACATTTATAACATTCCAGTGTATTTGCTCATTTGCATCGTAATGTTCTTGGTTTCCATAGCTATCCAAAAGAAACTTGCATTTATATAACTTTTTTGTGACCTCTATAGATTATATAATATCTTGGTGCCAATTTTTAAGAGTGACATTGGGAATTGTGTCAGCTAATTTGCACATAAGGTTTCAGCAGAAGAAACATTGGAGGTAAAGCACAAGAATTAGAGAACGCAGAACAGTACAGTGCAGGAACAGGCCCTTCAGCCCATCATGTCCATGATACCCAATTAAGCTAATTATTTTCCATCGATACATGACCTGTATCCTGTCTCCTACCCTTCCCTGCTTTCTAACAGTCTCTTAAATGTCACTGTTACATCTGCTTTCCACTACATGCCCCACCCTGACACCATGTCCCAGGCTCCCACCACTTTTTGTGCTAATAAAAACTTAACGGGCACATCTCCTTAAACTTTCCTCTTCTCATCTTAAATCAAAAGTCACGTTGTTTGTCATATGTACAAGTATGTGTATGCACAGGTGCCATGAAAAACTTACAGCAGCATCAAAGACACATAGCTTCAGACTTGGCATTCATATAAAAATAGTAAATTATATCCCACTTTTACAAGAGAAAACACAATTGGAATTTAAAAAACACACACAACGTCCATTTTAGTGCGAAGCGATCAAAGTGGTCACAGTGTTGTAGTGATTAGGGTTGTGTAGGTTGGTTCATGAACCAAATGGATGAAGGGAAATAATTGTTCTTGAAGTTGGAGGTGTGGGACTTCTGGCTTCTGTAAATCCTGTCCAGTGGTCGTTCCAAGAAGATGGCATAGCCTAGATGATGGGCACCTTCGAAGTTGGAGGTTGCCCTCCGGAGGCAGTTCCTCCCGTTTGGGAGGGACGTGCCTGTGATGTATTGGCCTGAGTTTACTATACTGTGCAGCTTCCAGTGTTTCTGCACAGACCATGCTACAACCAGTCAGGCGACTCTCAACAGTATAAATGTAGAGTTTGTTAGTGTTTGGTGACGAGCTGAATCTCCTTAACCTCAGAAAGTTATGGACACCGGTGTACCCTCCTTGTGATTGTATCTATATGCTGTCCCATGCCAGGTCATCTGCTGTGTTAATGCCCTGGAATTTAAAGCTAGTGACTCTCTCCTCCATCAATTCCCCCCCCCCCCCACTGTAGACTGGAGCTTGTACACCCTCCTGTTTCCTTCCTGAAATCAATAATTAGCTTTTTAGTTTTGCTGATGTTGAGTGAGAGGTTATGGCATGACTCAACCAGGTGTCATATCTCATTCCTGTACGCCATCACCAACAAGAGTGGTATCATCAGCAAATTTTTAATGCCATTTATATGACGTGGAATAGTTGTGTAGAGTCAGGCAGGGGGCTGAGCATGCAGCCTTGCTGGTCGGCAAGGAGGAGGTGTTACTGATCACCACTGATTGAGGTCTGTCAATGAGGAGGGTGAGCATCCTGTTGCAGAGGGAGGAACAGAGGCCCAGTTCTCCAAAGCTTGATAATGAGTTTGGATTGGATGATGTACTGAAATGCATGTCCTCTAGAGCTTGACATTTCTACTCTGAGGAAAAGATTCTGACCATCTACCCTATCTATGTCTTTCATACTTTCGGAGAAAACAGATGAACTTTGCCCAACCCCTTCTTATAGCTTATACTCTCTAATCCAGGCAGCATTCTGGTAAACCTCTGCTGCATCCTTTCCAGGGCCCTCTTAATCTTCCTGTAATGGGGCAACATAATAAAACAGAGATATACAACACAGAAACAGGTCCTTCTAGTTCACCCCACCCATGTGTCCATGATGCCTATCTATGCTGTTACATCATCAGCAATAATGAATATATAATCGAGTCAGGTTTTATAAACAAACCTTTTGTTAAACTCTGCACAACAATAGTGAAAAGTATTCAAACGACTAACTTAACCGGAAGTTAACTGCTATATGGTAACTCTGGAACAGTTCTTAAAGTGGTAAATTCGAAAGTCCAAGTAATTTATACAGTCAGTAAGGAGAGACTTTTCTGAAACTGATTTCTTCGAAGACTTGACATTACTGCTGATCCTAGCTGAGATGTCTTGTCCAAAGAATTCATGACGAAGGAAATAAAATGGCTTAAAGGAACTGACCTTTTCCTGGATGGTGAACACTGCACAAACCTTCCTGATCTTGTAGGAGTTATCTCAGATGCAGGCCACTATTCCTGAATGAAGATTCAAAAAGGTCGATCCTTTATAAAACCGCTGAACGACACCAACTTTACTCAATCCTTCGAGTTCCCGTACTTTGGTAAGGTCTTCACTCTCTAATACTAAACAGTAAAGGTAAATCAAAGGTGCAACACACAGAAACTGGCAGCAATTGGCGAAACTGCCGACACAACGATTTTTACCTTACAATAGAAAGTAAAACTCCACTTTAAAACAAAACTGTGTCATGAGACGAATACGCAGCATAACGGAGTAACTGATGAATTATACAACGAATCAACTGCAACACAACAGGGGTTTCCCCTTTTATATACCTGTAGGGAACATGTCATCACGTGACCTCACACTGGCAGGAAAATTACATCACCCCACCATCACAAGACGATTACATCATGCTCACAAGATACCCAATTACATCTTGGTCATAAGACAGTCACAAGATACCCACGAGGTATGTAACAATGCTAATCCCATTTGTCCACATTAGGACCCGTATTCCTCTACTACTTTCCTGCTAGTAATCTATCTTATTGTTCCTGATTGACAAGGTCCACTCTCTGGCCTTCTGCAGGTAATACAGTGGAAAACCCTAATGCCCATTGGAACGGGTAGAGTGGTTATTGCTTGACTGATGTTATATGTATCTCTGAAATAAAGAACTATAAATGTGGTTTAATCATCATTAAAAAGAGGAATTCCAACAGTATGGCTGTACTGCAACATGGCTCAGAAGTTTCATGCCAGGTGTTGTGTTCAGTGCAGTGGAATGGGTCTTGACGTAAAGTGTAGGAAAGGACCTCTCCAACTCCCACGGGCCCTTTATCAGGGCAAACATTCCTGTAATGTATAGCGAGCTGTAGACCAACTCCCTTTCTAATCTGTTCCCCAAAACATGCCATAGCTCTTTCTAGAGAGGGATGAACTTCCCATGCACTCAGTGAAAGATCTATAATTAGCATTGGTTTTGTAGAATATCCAGATAAGGCCCTCACACCCAGATAGTGGAGGGAACATTCATTTCAAGTGTTCCAGTTACACTTGAATCTGGCTTTAAATATGGAAGGAAAACATTAGACCTACTGGGTAAACTATTTGGCCAACCCATATTTGAGGAAGTGTGATGATGTGACTATCTATAATCCATTCTTACACTTGTGTATGCATTAAGGCAGAGAAGGAAGCCATACAGCTACTTGTTCATACTGTCTGCCAGGTGAGCTGATCCCATCAGGCCTACACCTCTTCCCTTTTCCCTTGCAACCTTGTCTCTCTCACACTCATCAACTCCCCTTTGATCCTTTTGCCTTTGACTTGCATTAAGAGTCAATAAACCTACCAGTGTCATGCTGGGATCGGGGAGTAAAGTGGAGAACCCTGGGGAAACCTATATGGCTGCAGGAAGAATGCAGGCTGACCATGAGGTCAGGGCTGAACCTGAGTTGCTAGAGTTGTAAGGCAGGAGGGCTTAACTACTGCACCACCACATCACCCCTTGTTTGGAGGGGGTCACTGAAACCTAGAAGATACCATTCAATTCAACAGCCATTGACATGTACTCTACCTAATGGTCACACAGTGTGAGAGTATCATTACTAATTCAAACTTCAGCCATGGTTCACATAATTCCCTCACCCTGACCTCGTCCTCTTACAGAGCGCCCCAAGCTCTGCCAGCCCAAACATGCATAAAATGCAGCTTAATCTGCATTCACCATTAAGTCATTTTATAACTGGCACCTTCCGTTCTTAGTAGTTATCCATACAAAGGATTTTGAGGGGAGATCAGGTACATAGGAACTGGGTGAATCACTTGCCACCTAGTGAGCTCTTTCCCCTTCACTGAGATCATGGGAGATTCATGACTCTCTCTTCCTGTTTTTGTCCCTTTCCCTCGGGAATCAAAGATTTATCAATCTCAGAGTTAAAATTAAATTTTGACCAAAAATCATTACTTCCTTGATGACAATCCCCAGGTCTTAACTTCACTTCTAAAAGTTTTGTTTCAAAATTTTGATCTGTACATTTCCCCCACTGAAGAAATATTTTCTCTCTATTTACCCTTTCAATTTTGCTTAACATTTTGAAAATTTTGATCAAATCACAATTTAGCCTTCTAAATTCCAGAGGACAGAAAGCTGAACTAGGTAACATCTCATCATTTACTTTTTATCCAGTGACCATCTTCAGAGTCAGGATTTTTTAAAATGTTGGTGGTGTGACTCCGTGAGTCCTCTGGAGATGAAGGATGCCTGTCCTTGTGTTAGAGAACTGTATACATGTGTGGGTGGGTGGGAAGGAGGGAGGGGGTTTGTTCTACTGTTGTTGTTTATCTGATCTCTTCATTTAGATAGTTTGCTATTTCAAAACTGCATCTAGATGACCGAAACACAACCTCCATTACTGCTTACTTCAAGAATGGTACATTATCTTTGAAGTGATTTCATCATCAAACATAATCACTACTTTTTGTGTATTTAACGTTTGAGTAATATTGTAAAAATATAGTTTAATTAAGAATTCTTTGTTTATTTACATGATTTATTATGAGTTGTATGTGAATGGCATACGTCATAACACCACTACATCATATCTGAGTGCCTCACTAAATTAAAAAAACTAAGTACACACATCCCATGCTCCAGTGTTTTCCTTTCAATTAGTTTCTGGAGTTACAAAACATAACACTATCCTTCCCCTTTCTGTCATCTTCACTACCTTTTCTGTCGCTCTAATAATTTGGTATATTTAATACCCAATCTTGAGCCTCTTTCAGGCAGATGTCACTAAGTATGCACCGGTATTAGCTACAATTGGTGGTGTCACAACTCTTATTTGTCCTATTTTAGTGTACTCCCTCAATTCCTCTCTTCTTTGTTTCTTCTTGTCCATCAAATTTGTTTTGGAACTTTGATCAAGTGCCAGGTTGCAACTGTTGACTCAGCAACTTGTTGAGAGAACACTGCAACTTACTGGTAACTGTTGCTTACTGGAAATAGTTGTATTTGTTGATATATCCTCAATTATTTCCTTACAGGTTTTAGGATTCAAACATAAATACCAAATACTAAATTAGATTTCATTGTGAGTCTCTTTATTGCAGAAATCTGCTCTGAGCAATTCCTCACTGGTTCATTCTATTTATGATGGACAGTGTTTAAAACTGTTTTTTGCACATTGCTTGTTTGCCAGTCTTTGTTTAAGACCACCCGTTTGAGTATAGTTTTTCATAAATTCAGTTATTTATTTTATTTTGCTGTAAATGCCTGCAAGAAAATGAATCTCAAGATAGTGTATGATGACATTTGGCGGGGGGAGAAGATGGCAGCGCGACGCAGCTCTCCGGTGAAATGATATCGTATCTGTTAAATAGGGGCTGTGGACAATTCTGATTTGATGAAGACAGACGTGAGAAGCAGAGGAACATCTGGAGAAATTTCTGAAATGCCTGGTTTGCTGCTGTTCCTACTGTGCGATCCAGAATCTCCGGAGGGAAGGCCCCAAAATCCCCGGCTTTGCCTGCTGCTGGCGACCGAGGCTGAGGTCGAAGCGTTCGGCAGAGATGGTGCTCGGTACTCGGTGTCGGAGGGCTGATCAGAGCTCGAAGTTTTCGGACGACTCAGAGTAGGACTGTGGTCGGGCATGGCAGGGAGAGTTTTCTTCCTTCTCCCGTCTGCATGAGATGTGGGACTTTCGAGAGACTTTGAACTTTTTTACTGTGCCATGGACTGTTCTTCATCAAGTTATGGTATTGTTGCACTGTTATAACTATATGTTATAATTATGTGGTTTCTGTTAGTTTTTCAGTCTTGGTCTGTCCTGTGTTTCTGTGATATCACACCAGAGGAATATTTTATCATTTCTTTTTGCATGCATTACTAAATGACAATAAAAGAGGACTGCGTGTCCTCATAATCTAATCTAATCTAATCTAAATGTACTTTGATAATACGTTTACTTTGACAGCTCTCAGAAACAGGAGGCCATTCAGCCCTCAGCTTTCTCAGCTCTTTGCTGGGCCATGGTTTAACTTTGTCTATCAACCCAATTAAAGCTTGTCACTCTGTTTTGACTAAAGCGTCCAAACCGTTTGTTGTGATGAAGGCAGCACTTGCAACCTTTTGGATATCAGCTATGAAAATTCTAGGGGGGAAAAAAACATTAATAAAAGCCAAACAGATTAGCAAGTTGTCAAAGGCTTTAAATATTTCTGAATATTTTTTGAAGTGAAACCATTCAAACACTATTATTTTAAATTGACAGTAGGAAAAAGATTAGAAACATCAACAATATAACTAAACTCAACTCAAAATTATGCAGATTATTTAATATCTTTTTCTATTTTGACCATTGCTTTCCATGAATGGAAATGCCATTGCTGGCATTTTTTTTGGGTTGATTCACAAATGCTGGCCATTGCCACATCTTCATTGGTTTCCTCCAATGGGTCGTTGGGAAAGTGCTGACAAAGAACAGCCTGCAAGTTCACAACCACCGAATCTTCCGAACTTGGATTGGGCAAGCCATCAAATGCATGGTGAATAATGCTGTCATCTTTGGGCAGAGCTCTTCTGCTTCTTTGTAAAAATCCAAACTCTCATTTCATCTGTAATAAACACTGTGGAAAGCTGAGACCATATACAGATGCTTGGGAGTAATCACTGGTCATGTTCTAACAGTTAAAATAAACACTTACTATCTCCACACCAGTCTCCCGGTTTTTAACCTGTTCCCTGCCCATATCAGCAGGACAAAGTCACGCAATGAAATAGGAACCTGTTGTCTACCTCCTATCACCATCCTGCTAGCCTCCTATCCCCCACCACCTTGTTATTCAGGTGTCTTCCCCTTTCTATTTGAGTCCTGAAGAAGGGTCTCGGCCCAAACCGTTGACTGTTTATTCATTTCCATAGCTGCTGCCTGACCTGCTGAGTTCCTCCAGCATTTTGTATCTGTTGTTTAGATGATATTTTGGTATGCAGCACACCGTGTCCTTCTACCTCTAGAGTCAAATTTACTCTTTCAGAATGATATTGACATTGCTCTATTGTTGTCATGTGTCCTAAGATAAAGTAAAAAGATTTTGTATGCATGCTGTCCAACAGGTCAGTACAGTGAGGTAGTAATGAGAAAACAGAATGCAGAAAACACACATCAAGGAAAAAAAGTAAGAAGTAACCGCTGGTAATGTAAAATTGCCAGAAATATCTCAATTAAAATAAATGCTGATGTGAATCTCAGTTTATCAATCCCTCCCAGTCAGTCAGTCCATCTAGGTGATGCTATCTGTCCTGGTACAGGCTGTTCAGTTCTTCAACTCTTTGTCCTGACCCCATCATATTAATTGTCTGAAGATAACTAACTATATAAAAGGAAGTTAAGGGTACACAGCCAGTGCTCAGAGGAAAGCAGAAACATTAAAATACACTCTCTGGCCACTTTATTAGATACAGCAGTGTATGCTCTGAAGAAGGGTTTCAGCCCAAAGCGTCAACTGCTTACTCTTTCCATAGATGCTGCCTGACCTGCTGTGTTCCTGCAGCATTTTGTGTGTGTTGCTTTGGATTTCCAGTATTTACAGACTTTCTTGTGTTTGGGAGTGTATGTTTGTGGTCTTCTGCTGATGTAGCCCATCCACTTCAAGGCTCGACATGTTGTGCTTTCAGAAATATTCTTCTGCACGCCAATGTGTAGTTATTTGAATTACTGTTACCTCCTGTCAGCTTGAACCAGTGTGGCCATTCTCCTCTGACCTCTCTCATAAACGAGGTGTTTTCGCCCACAGAACTGCTGCTCACCAGATAGTTTTGTCTGCTTTTGACACCATTCTGTATAAAGTCCATAGACTGGTTTGTGGAAAAATCCCAGGAGATCAGCAGTTTCTGATACTCAAATAAATAAACAAAACCCTGTCTGGCACCAACTATCACTCTATGGTCAACCACAAACATGAGAAAATCTGCAGATGTTGGAAATTCAAGGCAAAATATTCAAAATGCTGGAGGAACTCAGCAGATCAGGCAGTATCTCTGGAAATGAAGAAACAGTCGACATTTTGGGATGAGACCCTTCTTCAGGACTGGGGACAAAAAGATGAGAAGTCAGAACAAGAAGGAAACAACCGTTATTCATTTCCATAGATGCTGCCTGATCTGCTGAGTTCCTCCGGCATTTTGAGTGATTTGCCATGCCATGGTCAAAGTCGCTTAGATCATATCTTTTTCCCCATTCTGATGTTTGGGCTGAGCAACAGCCAGACCTGGTAACTATGTGTGCATGCTTTTATGCATTGAGTTGCTGGCACGTGATTGGCTGCTTACACCTTTGCATTAACGAGCTGGTGTACAGGTGTACCAAATAGAGTACTGAATGGCCACCCAAGTTTATTGTCCTCTCATTAACCAAGGTTAACAAATTATTAAATGACTATGTGTTGAAACAACTTTGCTGGGTATCTGAAGGAAAGAAACTAAACAGTTTGTAATACTTTTATAAACTAGTGAGCCATAAGCAATTCCTCATTCGCTGTTCATAATACTTATGTTATTTATTATGTTATATACTTGTAATGTGATACTGTACTCATATTTATCAGTAAAATTTTCTACAGTGGCAGAGTACTTTCGAATTTTTCATGGGGCAATGAAGGATTTTATAACAGTAACTTGGGATTAAAGCATTTCTTTTAAAATTGAAAGGCAGCCAAAAAGGATGACAATATACTAGTCCTGAATTAAGGGCTGGAACATCTAGTTGCTCTGACTGGTAATGAGCACGGAGACTTGTACCGTTGCCTGAAGTGGGGACACTGTCAAAAATGACAGAGACTCTGTCTTGTTAGAGCAATTGGAACATATTGGTTCTTTGCTTCTCGTGTCGCTCCAAAAATAATATTTTTTTCTGAAATGTTATATGTGGTTACAGAGTCCAATATGAAACAAAGCTCCGCACACATGGCAATTTGACTGCTGACCTTAAAGAATGAAATGAGGGTGTAGCTCTGATGGATGATGCAGAGCGAACCTGGAGCCGGGAGGGCTAGATGGAGGTAAATCTGTCGAATTCATTGCCACAGGCAGCTGTGGAGGCCAAGTCAGTGGGTATATTTAAAGTGGAGGTTGAAAGGTTCTTGATTAGTAATGGTTATGGGGAGAACGCAGGGAAATGGGTTTGACAGGGAAAATAAATCAGCCATGATCAAATGGCAGAGCAGACTCGATGGGTCAAGTGGTCCAATTCTGCTCCTATGTCTTATGGTCTTTGGGAATGGAGAGAGGGGTTAACTGAGCAATAAATGTGTACAATTAATCGGGCACAAAGAAATGAGAAGTGGACCTTGGAGAGAATCAAAATCAGGTTTATTATCACCGGCATGTGACAAGAAATTTGTTAACTTAGCAGCAGCAGTTCAATGCAATACATAACCTAGCAGAGAGAGAAAATAATAACAATAATAAATAAAATAAAACATAATAAATAAACAAGTAAATCAATTACATACATTGAATAGATTTTTTAAAAAATGTGCAAAAACAGAAATACTGTAGATCAAAGTGAGGTAGTGTCCAAAGCTTCAATGTCCATCTAGGAATCGGATGGCAGAGGGGAAGAAGCTGTTACTGAATCGCTGAGTGTGAGCCTTCAGGCTTCTGTACCTCCTGCCTGATGGTAACAGTGAGAAAAGGGCATGGCCTGGGTGCTGGAGGTCCTTAATAATGGATGCTGCCTTTCTGAGACACCACTCCCTAAAGATGTCCTGGATAATTTGTAGGCTAGTGCCCAAGATGGAGCTGACTGGATTTACAGCCTTCTGCAGCTTCTTTCAGTCCTGTGTAGTAGCCCCTCCATGCCAGACTGCTCTCCACGGTACAACTATAGAAGTGTTGAGTGATGAGAAGAGAGTGGACTTGACAGAGTGGAGCTCAAGTAGAAGTGAGATGGAGAAGGTAGGGTCTGACTTAAGTGGTCCTGAAAGGAAGATGGAAGCTTGAGAGCTCCGGCAGATTGTGTAGGGTGAGTGAAGAGGGTAAACAGTGAAGGAAGGTGTGAGAGTAATCAGCTGCACCATGAAGCAGACAGAGCAGGGTGTTAGAAGTAGACTGTAAAAATGTGGAAAATGTGAGAAGGGTGCAAACGCTGCGGGGTGAAGCACAAATCGATGTGGCTAGATAGGGTTAGAACTAAAAATTAAAAATTAAAATTAAAATTAAAAATCCTCTCCCCCACCCCTTTGTCTTTCAAATTACCGGTCTTTCAACTGAACCTACAAGCATTCTTCAAATCCTTCCACCTCCTTCATTCTTCAGTCCTGACGAAGGGTTCCGGCCCGAAACGTCTTAACATTTAAAGACTCATCGTTTCCACTGATGCTGCCCGACCTGCTGAGTTCATCCAACGTGCTGTAAGTGCTGCTTCGATCACAGCATCTGCAGATTATTTTGTGTTTAGGGTTAGAATAGTAAGGTGCCGAGGCATAACAGACACAATGAGTCAAAGGGCCTATTTCTGTGCTGCTTGATGCTATAATGCCTTTGTTCAGCATGTTTTTTTTCCCCTCACTCGATTTGTGGTATCACTGGAGATGCCAGCTTGTAATGGCTCCACGTACTAGATTTGAGGTGGTGAGCTGCCCTTTTGAGCCTCCGCATTCTATATGGCGACTGTGCTCCTACCTTGACGTTAGGTAGAGATCTTTAGAAATGGGTCAAAATCGTTGTATACTTGAGGGTGAGTGGGGTCAGGTAGTTGCTGCTCTTACCTGTGGAGAAGATGGCGGGCAGTAGTTTCTGAGGACAGGTCAGAAAAGTCTAGACGTGTTGTGCATGGGAGTGAATGGTCAGGCTGATAATCAGTTGGGCTGTTGGGCAGAGTTCCATGTCCATTGTGGAACTTGCTTTCATTTAGGCAAGTAAGGGTGAAGGAACTGGTCCATCACCGCCATAGTCACCGCGGCCCCCTCGGAAGGCGGCAAACCAGTGTTGAAGTCCATGGTGATGTGGGACCATGAGCATCGAGGGACCGACAGGGGCTATAGGAGCACAGAGGGCTGTTGGCTGAAGGAATTAGAGTGGGTACATTGAGTGTAGGTAACAACAGACTGACTACATCTACAATCACGTTGGGTCATCAGAACCGGCAACACAGAAAGTCGATGATGCGCCTGGGTGGCTGGAGAGTGGTGAGGGGTGGGCCCACTGGACAGCCTCAGAGTGCATGGCTGTCAGCACATACTGTACATGCAGTTGTCAGACGTGTCAGCCAGAGCAGGCTCGTGCTGTAGGGCCAGGCAGATCTGTTTGTCAAGGTCCCAGAATATCTGGGAGGATGGAGTGATGGGAGTGAGAGTCAATCTCTGTTTTAGCTGGGTCGAACAGTTATGACAGGGTGTCTGCCTTAGTGTCTTTGGAGCTGGGTTAGTTGGAGATGGTGAGATAGTTGAAGAGGAGGTCCCACTGAGACTAACCTGGTCTGGGGTGTTGGATCTGCTAAATGGATGAGGTTCTGGTGGTCAGATCAGATTAGGAAGGGCTTGGAGTTTCCCATCAGACAATGTCTCCATTCCTCCAAAGCCCATTTAATGACAAGTAGCTCCCTGTCTCCTACTCCATAACAGTGCTGGGCAGAGTTGAACTTGTGTGAGAAGGTGGCACAAAGGTACGTCTTCCTGTCCAGTCCTCGCTAGGAGAGGATGGCCCTTTCGCCCATGACAGTTATGTCCACCACTACCACAAAAGGTTCAGAGGGATTCAGATGGTGGAGGATAGGAACAATGAAGCATTTCTTGAGCTGCTTGAAAGACTGGTCCATGGCAGCAGACCAGGTTATCCATGAGGTAGGTGATGTGGTGAAGGAGGTGCGAGGAACAGCACATTGGCTGTAGTTCCTGATGAATTGGCAATAGAACTTGGAGAAGTCCAAGAAGCACTATAGCTGTTTGAGGGAGTGTGGTCAGGCTATTCAACTGCAGTGCACACTTTCTCTGGGTTCATGGTTGTGCCGTGCTGTGTAAGGACATAACCCAGGAAGGCAATGACTGGGGTGTGGAACTGGAATTTTTCTAAATTGCAGTACAGATGTTTTTGAGGAGACGCTGAAAGACTGTACGGACGTGACAGACATCTTGAGAGCCCTTAGAGAAGATGAGGATGTCATTGAGGTAGACAAACATATACTAGTATGGCATGTTTCGGATGATCTCTTAGATGAAGGCTTGGAAAACAGCTGGACTGTTGGAAAGTCTGAAAGGAGTCTCCAAGTGTTCCTGGTGGCCTGTGAGCACAATGAATACATCTTCCATCTATCCCCAGTGGATGCAGGTCAGATTGTTTGCACTCTGTAGATCCAGCTTGGTAAAAATCTGTGTCCAGAGCAGAGTGTTTTAGATTTGCTATCCATCAAGGAGAGAGGGTAGTAGGTCTTAATGGTGATTTTGTTGAGTCCATGGTAGTCAATGCAGGGATAAAGACATCCATCTTTCTTGCCGACAAAGAAGGGGACTGGGATGGTCGAATGAAGCCGTGCTTCAGCAATGGTCATTCATGGCTTGGGCGTCAGGGAGAACAGATGACCTCAGTGAGTGGTGGTGCCCAGGAAGAGGGCAATCATGCGATCATGTAGTATGTGAGAGGGTAGGGTTCTGGCTTCACTGAAGGTGATGGCTAGATCATGGTATTCCTGCGAGTGTTTGGTGAGCCTGAGGGTTTCCTTTATCTCCACAGCTTTATGGAGTGAAGTCAATTGAGGGCGCAGACGGGTGTGTACCTCACTCAGTGAACTAGATGGCCAGGCGAAGTGAGGATTGTGAGTGGAGAGCTAGGGCTAACCCAAAATGAAAGGAGAGTTGAGCAAGTTGATACAGAGGAACTGAATGGACGCACGGTGCACAGACTGTGTGCATACTCTGACCATCCCAGACCCCAAGAGATGTCTGTCAGTGTCCGTGATGTAGAAGGGGTGAGAGATTGGCTTGGTATGGAGTCCAAGTTGCACATACAGAGTCCGGTCTAGAAGGTTGCCTGCTGCATCAGAATTCACCAGAGCCTCCTGTGTGCGTAGAGCTGTCGGTGTGTGGAGGAGGACAGAGGAGGCAAGTTGGCCTGTGGTGCTGGAATGAGGAGACTGGAGACCTTACCAGATAGAAAGCCCCTCTATCCTACCTGGTAATGCTGCTTTTGCCAGAACCAGTGGGCGTTCGATACACTGGTGATCAGTGGCTCCGCAGCAAGCACACAATTTGTTTCTTCTCCAACACTCGTGCTCTTGGGGGGTTAAGGGAGTTCTCCCTACCGTACCTGCATGGGATCTGGTGCTGTTGAAAATGGTCCTACAGCCTGAAATGGTTCTGGGAATGGAACCGGGGTTCTGGCTAATGAACTGGAGAGTTGATCAGTAAGACGCATGTCAATTTGGAGGGCCAGAGCGATGAGGCTTTTGAAGTTGGTTGGCATCTCCCGGGTAGACAGTTCACCCTTCAAGCACTCCAAGAGGCCAGTGGTAAATTTTACATGTTTATTGCAGATGGTAGTTTTATTGCCACAGTTAGTGGTGGCCCAGGTCAGAGCTCACCCATTCCAGGGAGAAACGACTGAAGACCATCTTGGCTCTGTCTGTAGAATACAGAGATGGCTAGAGCTCGAAGTATAATGTGCACTGGGACTGGAAGTTGCAGCACGGGGTTAGGGATCTATCGCAGCGTTCGGGCACTGGAATCCGGGGCTTGAGGGAGGAGATTGACTGACTTGGGGTTGCTGTATTGAGACAGAGTTGATTGAGAGCAGCAAGCAGATGGTCAATGGTTTTCTGCTGGTTTGGGAACCCATACTCCTGTCAAAGGACTGCTTCCTTTGGGTGAGAATATTCTGCTGGGTCAAACATGTGTTCACTCACCCTGTCTGGGAATGTAGAGGAGGCTTGACCCAAAAGCAGAGCAGCAGAGACAATATAGCAGTAACTGATATTTTACTAATAAGCTGCAAATAAAACAAGCCACAGGGGGGAACAGAAACTTAACAAGGCAACAGAGTAACTGAAGGCTAGGAACAACTGGTGGGTTCAAATGAGTGAATAAGGACTGTGGATGCGAACTGGGTTTAAATAAGCTGCAGGAGATGAGTTGGAAACGAGTAACAGCCGATTCTTGTTAGCTGGGTGGAGACTGGAAGGTTCTTGCCTGTGCAGGCCTGGCAGCTAGTCAGTGTGACCTCTAACTCCAAGGATGGCCAGGAACAGAATCAGAAGGAAGCTGTATACACTTTGCTATTTAAATTTCTTGATTATGATAGAAGAGCAGGATGTTATTACTGAACCAACATGGATAACTTCTGTCACTATAACTGAACTGATTCCACAACCTACACACTCATTTTCAGGAATCTACGACTTATGTTCACAGTATTATTTACTTTTTTATTTGCACAGAATTTTTTTTCTTTTGCACATTGGTTATCAGTCTTTATGTATAATTTTCAGAAATGTGATTGTATGTCTTTGTTTTCCTGTAATTACCTGTAAGAGAATGAATCTCAAAGTAATATATACAAACAGTGGCACAGTGGCAACTTCATGAAGTACAATTGTACACCTGCTCGTTAATGCAATTATCTGTTCAGCCTATCATGTGGCAGCAACTCAATACAGCAATGCATGGTCAGGGGTTTCAGTTGTTGTTCAGACCAAACATCAGAATGCGAAGAGATGTGAACTAAGTGATTTTGACCATGGAATGATTGCTGGTGTCAGATAGGGTGGTTTGAGTATCTCAGAAACTGCTGATCTCCGGAGATTTCAACAAAACAATATCTAGCCTTACAGAGAATGGTGCAAAAAACAAAGAAAATAAATCCAGTGAGCGGTGGTTCTGTGGGCAAAAACACCTTGCTGATGGAAAAAGGCAGGGGAGAATGGCCAGACTGGTTCAAGCTGGCAGGAAGGTGACAGTAACTCAAATAATCACGTGTCACAAAAGTAGTATGCAGAAGAGTATCACTGAATGCATAACACGTCGAACGTTGATGAGCTACAGCAGCAGAAGATGGCAAACATACACTCAGTGACTACTTTATTACATACAGGAGGTAACTAGTAAAGTGGCCACTGATCATACATAAATTTAGTTTGACTTTGAGATATAGTCTAGTTGTGAACTTTTTGAAAGAAGCAGCACTTGCCCATGGATAAGCTGAACTCTCTGTGCCATGTACTTCCATAATTTGCACATCACTTCTACTTTTATCTGTAAGATATCACAATATAGTGCCATGTGTTTCTTACAATTTCTTTTATTTTGCTGAAACAGGAAGATGAACACGCGGCACCTGCATCTCTTCATGCCTGCAACGATGGGATTTATAGCGGCAACCACGTCTATTGTTTACTATCACAATATAGAAACTTCCAACTTTCCAAAGCTGTTATTAGGTGAGTTTGAATTTCTGCTTTCCCAACTCCAAAATCGTTTCCCATTAGTTGTCCTTTTACAGTACTATGAATCTTTTTGTATTTATATCAGTGTAAAATGACTGTCTGATGGCCAGTGCCAACCTGACTGGCCAAATGGCCTGTGTCTGTGCTGTATCTCTCTATGACTGATGTAAGTAAAGGGATCTGCAAGCCACCTCACAAAGGCTTGTTGGTCTTTGTGTGTAGTTTCTCAGTGATTCTGTCCCACTGTGAATGCCTGCAATAAAGTGAATCTCAGGGTGACATATACTGTAAATACTTTGATTATAAACTTACTTTGAATGTTCATATGGTTCTCTGGACAAGCTGAAGAAATGTGACTTTTAATACTGAAAAGGAATATGAGTAAACACAAGACCAGGGCGGACTTGAGCCCTACATCGAGAGTCTGCTCTTTTAAAGGCATGGGGTAATGATAACTGAGGGTGTTGGTGATTGAATGGATTTCCCTCTGACTTAGAGGTGGTTTGCAGATCCCACTACTCACATCATTCATGGAGAACTGCTGCACAGATAAAAGCTCTTCACTTTGTCGAGTTGGCACTGACCATCGAGCTTTCATTTTTTCACTGATCCAACATTAATCCCATTTTTAATTCTCTCCATGTTTTCATTGACCACTACCACCCTCCTTCCCTCCTCCGGGATTCTACTCCTCACTTTCATACTTGGTCTCTCTGCAGTGGCCAATCAACCAGCCAACCCAAATGTTTTTGGGTTGTGGGAGAAAATCGGAGCACACGTTGAGTCACCAGGAGATGTGGAGTCTCCACACAGACAAGACCAGCAGTCAGGACTGAACTGGGGTCTCTGGCATTTGTGAGCCACTTGTCATTCAGTCTTTAGAAGGGATTGGGAGCTCCGCCACACAGTCACAGACAATGCAAACTACAGATTGGGGCAGAACAGTGGCACAACTCGTAAAGTTGCTGCCTCACAGCACCAAAATTCAGTCCTAACCTTCAGCGTTGTCTGCGTGGAGTCTGCACATTCTCCCTGTGACCGTGTAGGATTCCCCAGGGTGCCCTGGTTCTGTCCCATACATACTAGAACCAAAGAGACACACTGCCCAGAAACAGGACTCTCATCAGGTCTGTAGTGACCGTTGTGCACAGATTCATCCTGCATTCATCCTTTGGTAATGTTCTGATTAGGAGTGAGGACAGTTGTAGACTGGTTTGGTTGGCAACAGAGTGGACTGAAGTTTAGGAAATAGAGTTCAATGTGGACAGTTGTGCTTTGCTACACCTGGGTTAACTGATATGGAAAACCAGTATTTTCAATAATTGATAGCTTCACCTAGTGTAGATAAACAGAGACACCTTGTTGTTAATTAACTCACACTTGTTACGAAAGGAACAAATGATATAGATGGCTTGATTTTAAAGAAGCAAGGAATGTTGAAATAGAGTTCTTTTTTTATTTATATATACTATAATTTTAATATAATTCTTTATCCCTTATAATTGTTAAATGTTGCTGTTTTTGGTTGCATGTTGCGCTCTGACTAACACACCACAACAAATTCCTAATACATGTAAATGTATATGGCGATGAAAGTTGGTCCTTGATCCTTGATTATGAGTTAAGACCTCACCTGGACAACATCAGCCACCACATTGTAAGTTGCTCAGGGAAGGAGGAGGGTTTTATTAGGCCATGGACAGAGATGGGTTTATGTTGAAAGCTGTGATGTAACTGCAGGGGTTGACTTGCAGGGATTTATAAAAGGGAATTGTCAGAGCTGGGATAGAAAAACTGCTCCCTCTGCTGGGTGGGTCAGTCACTAAACTTAATTGGTCAAAGATCTAGACTGGAGATGACAATAACTTTTATCAGGGTTGTTCCTGCCACCCACTGAAAAGATGACGGAGTGCGTTTCCATTGACTTTAGCGGATGACGTACGTCCAGGTTTAGGATCAGAAAGCGGTGCTGTGTGGACGGATACAGCTACTGTTTGGAGGAGGCAGATCACCCCAGCTTTCTCCATTCCACGTTCCTGTGATTCTCTGATTAGCTGACTAATGTAATACCCTGCAGATGAGCTTGTCCCATACCGGCAAATGAGGTCAGTGTTCAGAAACTTCACCAGGCTGGCTGAGATCTGGATAGCCTCCAACCTGATAGTATGAGCATTGATTTCGCTAATTCCAGTGGATTCTCCCCCCTCCCCCTTTTCTCTTTTTCCATTCCCCATTCTGGCTCCTCTCTTACCCCTTTCTCTTCTCACCTGCCCATCCATTTCCTCGAGTGCCCCTCCTCCTCCTCTTTCTCCCATGGTTCATGGTACACTGGCTGTGGTCAATTCCAGTCAGGACTCGAAGGGAGCACAAGCTGTGAAAACAGTGTGTGTGGATGGTGTGGGAATTGTACAGGGCATCCGCCTTACCGTAGATGGATGTACCAGGTGGACAGGGAGATGCAGTCTGAAAGTTGCTGCATGGAGGTGTGTTGCTAATCCTCTTTGTTTAAACACCCCCTCTCCCCCTCAATTTGGTGCAAGGGTATCAGCTGGTGAAGGAGATTTACATCGCCAATGTATTCATAAAGGCCTAAATAGGTACAGGCAGTTCAAAGGGCACCTCAGACCTCAGCAAATCTCTCAATCACTCCTTTCTAGTGTAACCGTGACACTTG
Source organism: Mobula hypostoma (assembly GCF_963921235.1). Lineage (NCBI taxonomy): Eukaryota > Metazoa > Chordata > Chondrichthyes > Myliobatiformes > Myliobatidae > Mobula > Mobula hypostoma. The sequence continues at coordinate 9,921,915 of NC_086116.1, forward strand.
TGCAAAGGGAATCCAAGTTAAAAGTTGAAAGTAAATTTATTATCAAAGTACGTATATTCTACCTTGAGATTCATTTTCTTGCAGACATTCACAGTAGAACAAAGAAATACATAGAATCAATAAAAAACTATGTACAAACTGAAACTGACAAGCAACTATTCTGCAAAAGAAGACAAACTGTGTAAATACTAAAAAAACAAAAAATATTAATGAATAATATTGAGAACATGAGTTGTAGAGTCTTTGAAAATCAGCCAGTATGTTACGTAATCACTTTAGAGTTGGGGTGAGTGAAGTTATCCACGTCAGTTCAGGAGCCTGATGGTTGAAGGGTAATAACTGTTCCTGAACCTGGTGGTGTTGCCACTAAGGCTCCTGTATCTCCTTCCTGATGGTAGCAGTGAGAGGCGAGCATTGCCTGGATGGTGGATGCTGCTTTCCTATGACAGTGCTCCGTGCAGATGTGCTGAATGGTTGGGAGGGCTTTTCCTGTGATGGATCATTGAACTGAATCCTTAATGATGTTTGCCTAAAACAGTGCCAAGCCCGGGCTTCCAGCGTCCCAGCACTGAGCATTCATTCAACCGACCTTCAGCCAGGAAATTTACATCCCAAGCTCCCTGCCACTCCCTCCATTTTTAGAATCACCTTCCAAACCACCTTAGGCCAAGTTGTTGTATTATCTCCTTATGTGGTTTCACATAAAACCATGCCAAAGTCAAAGTAAATTTATTAACGAAGTATGTATATGACACTATATATGACCTTGAGATTAATTTTAAGAACCATAGAACACTACAGCACAGAAAATAGGCCCTTCTAGTCTATACCGAAACATTATTCTGGTAGTCCCATTGACCTGCATCCAGTCCATAACCCTCCAGACCTCTCCCATCCATGTACCTATCCAATTTATTCTTAAAACTTAAGAGTGAGCCTGCATTTACCACATCAGATGGCAGCTCGTTCCCACTCCCACTACTCTCTTGAGTGAAGAAGTTCCCCCTAATGTTCCCCCTAATGTTCCCCATAAACCTTTCCCCTTTCACCCTAAACCTTTCCCCTTTCACCCTAAAGCCATGTCCTCTCGTTTTTATCTCTCCTAATCTAAGTGGAAAGAGCCTATTCATATTTACTCTGTCTATACCCCTCATAATTTTGTAAACCTCTATCAAATTTCCCCTCATTCTTCTATGCTCCAAGGAATAAAATCCTAACCTGTTCAATCTTTCCCTATAACTCAACTCCTGAAGACCTGGCAACATCCTAGTAAATCTTCTCTGCACTCTTTCAATCTTGTTGATATCCTTCCTATAGTTAGGTGACCAGAACTGCACACAATACTCCAAATTTGGCCTCACCAATGTCTTATACAACCTCCACATGACATCCCAACTCCTATACTCAATACTTTGATTTATGAATGCCAGGATGCCAAAAGCCTTCTTTACAATCCTGTCTACCTGACTACCTTTCTTGCAGGTATTAACAGGAAAATAAAGAAATATAATGGAATTTATTAAAAATTATAAATAACAAAGACTGACAAGCGACCAATGTGCAAAAGAAGAAAATAAAGTGCAAATAATTAAAAACAAATAAATAAATAATGCTGAGACATGAGTTGTGGAATCCTTGAAAGTGAGTCCAGAGGTTGTGGAATCATTGTTGAGGTGAGTGGAGTTATCCACACTGCATCCTAATGCTTGTAGGGTAATAACTATTCTTTAATCTGGTGGTGTGGGACGCAAGGTTCCTGAACCTCCTGCCTGATGGTAATAGTGAGACAAGAGTAAGACCTAGATGGTCGCACCCTGCGCTATTTTGCTGATTTAAAGTCATTGTAAAGCGCAAGTTCTTGCTGTTGATTTTAACTTGTTTTTCACAGCCCTTTTTATCTACTGGGTCCTGGCTTTTATCACAAAGTCCATTAAACTGGTGAAGTACTGTGATCACGGCGTCAACATGTCCCAGCTGCGGTTCTGTATAACACTCATTCTGGTCTTCCTCTATGGGTCTCTGATGGCTGTCGAGATTAACGTGATCATTTTCAGGGTATGTATGCAGGTGGAATTTTCAATGTTTATCAGTAACTGGAATAAATTGGAATTGGTTTATTAATAATGAAGAGGTATAATGAAAAGTTTATCTTGCATGCCCTTCATACAGATCAGATTATTACACAGCACAATGAGTAAAACTAGGTAAAACAATAACAATAAAGCTTCAGAGAAAATGCAGTGCAGATAAACTATCAGGTGCAAGATCATAAATTGTAAAGATCGTAAATTGTGAGGTTAAGAGTCTAACTTATTGTAAATAGTCTTATAATAGCAGGGTAGAAATTATCCTGAAGCTTGGTGAACTGCGACAGCACCATGGTGCAGCTAATAGAGCTGCCCCCATAGCTTCTGTGACCCAGCTTCAATCCTGACTTTTGGTATTCTCTGTGTGCAGCTTGCATGTTCTCCCTGTGACTTTGTGGGTTTCTGCTGGCTGCTCCAGTTTCTACCCACAACCCAAAGCCATGCCAATTGGTATGCCCCCTCTGTGTAGGTGACTACAGAAATCCAGGGAGGAGTTGATGGCAATGTGTAGAAAATAAATGGAATTAGTATAGATGAGTGATGGACAGTTGGCATAGACCTCAGAGTCTGTTTCCATGCTCCTTATCATGGAGTTCTGAAGAGGAACTGAATAATGTAGGTTTGTTTGCTCTAAAGCAGAGGAGACGAAAGGGGGTCTCAGAGGTGTGTAATCGTAAGAAACATTTTCCTGGTATCTGACACCAGAGGGATTAAGATTTGAAATGTGGAAAGGGAGAACATAGGCAGTGACAGGTTTCACCTCATGGACAATAGAACTTAAAACATTATAGCACAATACAGGCCCTTTGGCCCACAGTGTTGTGCTGACTCTTTAACCTATTCTAAGATCCATTTAACTCTACACTCACATGTAGGTTTTTGTATCTACTCTGTGGGAGTGAGGAGAAGGAGAAGAGAGATGGGTGGGGTCTTTAATTATGCTGGCTGTTTAACCGATGCAGTGGGAAGTATAGATAGGCGAAGCGGGTTTCCATGATGAGTTGTGCCAAGGACTTTGCAGTTTCTTGTGGTTATGTGCAGAGCAGTTGTCATACCAAGCCTTCGCGCATCCAGGTAGAATGCTGTCTATGGCATATCAATAAGAATTGATAGGGGGTCACAGAGGACATGATGTGTCGTGGCAGAAGGAATAATTGTTTAATACAGTGGAGAGGGTGCCAACAGTGCTGATGATCTGGAGTTGTGTTGAGTTTCTTTATTGCCATTAGAGCTGCCTTCGTAGAGGCAAGTGCAGGCATGCTCCTTGTATATGGCTGAGAAGCGTTGGAGAGTCAGCTGCCACAGAATGCACCTCCTCTGTTAGGTAACCATACTGTTAAAATCACATCATAGCTGTGTATTTTTCAGAGGTGTAAAGCTGTTAAAAACAGTTCACCTGGTGTTGCCTTGTATCTTACCTAATTCAGTTTGGCGTGTGACTTCAGTTTTATGCAGAGCTCATTCCCCTGTACTTTCTTGGTTTAGAGGGGATCAGGGTCAAGCATAGCCAATGTCTTTTGCCAATTACTTTGAATCGATACACCCTTTGGATAGAGAATCAGTTTCTCCCTCTTAATTGTGCAAAACTTCATAACTTAGAGCACTTGTTTTGCCTTAAACCATGCTGCTTAAGGGGAATTTAACCTATTTCCAGAATCTGTCCTCATCTGAGTTGACCCTTATCCCTGGTACCAGTATAGGACTGCTTCATAGAAACATAGAAACATAGAAAATAGGTTCAGGAGTAGGCCATTCGGCCCTTCGAGCCTGCACCACCATTCAGTACGATCATGGCTGATCATCCAACTCAGAACCCTGTACCTGCCTTCTCTCCATACCCCCTGATCCCTTTAACCACAAGGGCCTTGTTTAACTCCCTCTTAAATATAGCCAATGAACTGGCCTCAACTGTTTCTGGTGGCAGAGAATTCCACAGATTCACCACTCTCTGTGTGAAGAAGTTTTTCCTCATCTCGGTCCTAAAAGGCTTCCCCTTTATCCTCAAGCTGTGACCCCTTGTTCTGGACTTCCCCAACATCGGGAACAATCTTCCTTCATCTAGCCTGTCCAATCCCTTTAGAATTTTATACGTTTCGATAAGATCCTCCCCAGTCTTCTAAATTCCAGAGAGTATAATCCTAGCCGATCCAATCTTTCATCATGTGAAAGTCTTGCCATCCCAGGAATCAATCACTTCCAAGTGCTTGGCATCTTTTCCGAAAGATGGTGTGAGGGATTATTTGGGAGTTATGAAATTATGTGACTATAGTGGATACTATTTCAATTGAGAACTGGTCCTCATTTTTTAATGAAAGTTTCTATGAGGGCTGGCTCTCTGTGGACATAAAATGCCAAGTATTAATAGATCAAATCTACCTGTGACTAGGTTTGGTGTGCTTAGTGACATCTAGACTTGTTATCTGCAACATTCACATAATTTTGTAGCTCCAGAATAATCCCTGACAACTGGTGGTCACAATTGGCAGCAATCTCCCAACTAGGACCTGATTAATATTTTACAGCTTCTCTTGCTCTGAAACTCAAATCTATCAATCAAGCAGCACTCGATGAATCCATCTTACTTTCACTCCTGATAGAAATACGTGTTCTTTAACAACCCGAAGAAAGTAAAACCTCCGGAAGATTTGCAAGATCTGGGAGTGAGATTCCTACAGCCATTTGTCAACTTGCTGTCGAAGGCGACCTACTGGTGGATGAACACCCTCATTATTTCGGCCCACAAAAGACCAATAGACCTAAAGACCATTGGCAAGCTCCCCATAGCCACACGGGCTCTCACCAACTACATGTTACTAAAGGAAGCCTATGAAGAGCAGAAGGTAAGAATCACAATGAAATATCAACGTTGATGATAAAAATGTATCTCCTGTATTCTTTGTCTATCAAAAATATATTGTTATCTGCCTCTCCATTTACTTAGCCTTTATCACCAGAAATCATGTGACTTCACGTCAAAAATTAGTTTAGTAATACATTATAATATTATCTTAGTATAATACAGTGGGGCAGTTGTTATTGCACAGCTTCAATGACCCAAGTTAATTAAGACCTCCAGCATTGTCAATGTGGAGTTTACATGGCTTTTCTGTGACCATGTGATTTCTTCTGTGTTCCTCTACAATCTGAAGATGTGCTGAATGATGGGCTAATTGTCTGTTGTAAGTCACTGACTATTGTAAGGTCAAACCTGTGATAGATGTGTCCCTAGATTGAGGCCTTAAGGTGAATTCTGGGTCAATACTCAAAGGTTGATGAAGTCTGGAGGGCAAAGCCAAAGGTGGAAGGCCAGAGCTCAGCACGACCAGAGGTAGAAAGCCCAAAAGGCTGAAGATCGAAGTCAGAAAGCCTGGAAGTAGAGGCCCGAAGGCTGAGTCTGGGAGTGTGGGCCAGAGGCCGGAGGATAGAGGCCCGATTTCTTCAGGACTGGGAGTCTGGGCCAGAGGCTGGAGGATAGATGGGAAAAGGGCTTGTTTTGTTGTTGTTGACTTGTTTTGTTCTATTGTTGTAATTGCTGCTTGAGTCGTTTTATGTTGTGTGTTGTTCAAGTTCAAGTTTAATTATCATTTAACTATTCATGAATACAGCCAAATGAAACAGTGTTGCTCTGGGGTCAAAGTGCAACACACATAACCAATAGCACATAACACATATGGTTATGATTTCAGAAAAACACAGAGTCACGAAGAAAAAATATATAGAGCCCAAGTCCCTGAGTGGCATGGCTATAGTTCTGGTTCAGCTTGTTCTTCCACCAAGCAAACACTGGAGGCCAGCACTGATGGGAGGGGCCAGGCCCCAAACCAGTACAGATTCCAAAGCACCCCACCGGGGCTCGACCACATCACTTTGGCACCTCCTCTCCAGGCGACTGTAACAGGCGAGCCCGCGACTTGGGCCTCGTCCTCACCACAACCGATGGAACTCAGCAACCCTGCCATCAGTCTCCCTAATAAACTAGACTTAAAGTTTTCTATGTTACCCATTAAAAATGGTTAGGACATAATGGTACCTAACACGTCCAGGTGACGGCACACCAATGGTATCCAATAATTTACAGCTCCATCACTATCGAGTAACTTGCTCTCAGGATAGCCCTGCAATACTTGATGTGTTAAACAAACTGGGCATGCTATACTTTGTTGTTGCTAAAATGCATGGCAACATTTGTGGGCTGCCCCCAGCACATTCTTGGGTTGCTGGTTGTTAATGTAAATGTAAGTCACCGTAAGTTTCGATGTACTTGTGATAAATAATTCTGAATCCCCTGTGTTTTTGGGAGTTGGTGTCCAAATCACCTATTTTCTAACTATCATCAGATAGTTTGAAAATATCTGGAAATATAGTAAATATGTGATGAACGAGCACTCTTGGAAAGTGCCAGGCTGATGATGATTACCAATCATTTTGATCTCTTAATAATGAATGGAAATTAATAACATCGGACTTGGAACCAGACAGTAACTTGGTGCAGCCTGCAGAGTCTCTACCCCATAGCTCTGGCAGCCCGGCTTCAATCCTGACCTCCTGTGCTGTTCATATGGAGTGTGCTCATTCTGCCTGTCACATGTCTTTCTTCCAGGTGCACTGGTTTCTTCCCATGTCCCAAAGATGTGTGGGTCAGTAGGTTAATTTTTCACTGTAAATTGCCCCTCCTGTGTAGGAGAAGTAGAATCTGGGGAGGAGTTGATGGGCAGAATAAAATGGTTTAGGGTAGGATTATTGTAAATTGTATGTTTGATGGTTGGCACGTACTCAATGGGCTGAATGGCCTGCTTCCTGATTTATCTCTCTCTAACCCCTAAGGCTTTTACTCAAACCAGTATTTAACCCTCTTTTCTCCCTCCCCCCCCACTTCTCCTTTCTCTTGAAATATACAGTACTTTGAAATCAATTTAACACCTTCATTGATTCTTTCCCTCAGAAGAATGAAGGTGTACCAGAGGGTCGCCCTCTGTCCATTTGGCGATCCATGTACAGGGCGTACGGCCGACCTATCCTCCTCAGCAGCACATTCCGCTACCTTGCTGACCTCCTGGGTTTCGCTGGACCTCTCTGCATCTATAAAATTGTTGACCGTCTTAGCAAGACATCCAAGTCGAATATCACAGTGAGTCTGCAGTTTGATATCTTCCCAGTTGTGCCCTTGTTGCTAGCCTGACCATGGTACTTGGATCATCCAATCGAAACCAACCTATTTGGCCTTTTCCGTGAACTGTAAGCCTGTTTTGAAGACATAAGTTGGAAGCAGAATTCGCATTGGAAGTAGTTTGCTGAGAAAGTAACCTTCTTTAGAAATTTGGTTGAATAATGTTTTTCCTGCAATATGCAATTGAAAATTGGTTCTTATCCCAGATGACCGTTTTAGTGATGAAATGAACCAGCAGCATTGAATAGCTCTGTCACTTGCATTCACTCCTGTTGCTTGAACGATTCAGCTAGGTACTTGCCATTTTTTAGTACCCTTATGCCCCAACGTGATGGAGTTACAGGATGATGTGACTCCCACTGATGAGATAGTCTTGTTGTTGCCAATTAACTGAACTCTGACCAAATTACAGTCACTTTTCAATCGCACTTTATTTGCTTGTGCCCAAGGAGAATAGCTTAGGCTCCGTCACCGCATTGTCTAAAAATTCTGCTTAGAATTGTCAATTTTTATGCACAAAATTGAAACGTGTTTTTTTTTTGGAAAGGAAGGCCAAGCCAAATTTACCACAATGCAGAGCAATAGAGAAGATTAACCTTTCAAGTCAAAGGCAGCTTTACTGAGTATGATTTCTAGTAAAACTAGCACAAGTGCCTTGACTTCGTGCCTTCGTTTTTTTCTTGCACTTACGCCTTGCTTTTATGTAGTGCTTTTTATCGCTGGTATAAATATTTGTATACTTTATTTATGAGCTGTGTTATTTGTGTTGATTGTACCTGTGTGCCTGTAATGCTGCCACAAGTAAGTTTTTCATTGCACCTGTATATCACTTCTAGTGCACATAACAATAAATTCTGCCTGATCGGACCTTAAGATCTGCCAGGCTTTAAATGTGCTGGGTTTTGGATATAAAAAGTGAATCAGCATCACTGAGAGGTCACTTACAGTTATAGAGCCCGAGAGCATGATGACAGGCTCTTCAGCCCATCAAGGCCATGCTCCCCATCGGGTACCTATACCAATTCCATTTTTCAGCACTTGTTCTGCAGTCTTCTAAAAATCTGCTTCCCACTTGAAAGGGCGGGAACTCTTTAGCTTTTCCTGGAATGTTCTTTGCATTTTCATGGTTATAGTCAGGAATCTGGGAACCTGAAGCAAGTTGAGATTGCTGTTGATTTAGAAACCCATTTTGAATTAGTTTCATGGAAAAGTATTTCCCCTTCAAGGTATTGCAGGCTGCCATTAAATAATACTGTCTCCCCCACCAGGCATCAGTTTTCCCATTCTCACAGCTGGCCACCTGCCTGCTATGGTGACAAATTGATTTAAATGAACCTACTGAACTGTAACATTGATTCTGTGATGCAAAGTTGAGCTTTAGTTGTAAATGTTTTCAAGTCCATTAATTCAGCATGTTAACAATCAAGTGCAAATTACAACACTGACATTTGGGTCTTGTGTATCTTTTCAATAATGCACTCCGTAGCTTGTAGAAGTGGACCATTTAAATTTTGTTTTTCCTCAGGTCAATGCCACAGACGACGATCAGGAAGGATTTGGCTTAGTAGAAAATCAGACAGACAAAGTAAGTAAAATTAATCCCTTTCCTCTCAGTTCATGATGTATTTTAGGAAATTTGCATCTAGTTGGAAAATGAGCAAATTCCAGTCCATTACACTTCACGAGTTCAACAAAGGCGATGCATGAACAAATGTATAAAGACATGTTTATGTAGGGAGCCAGCTATTGTCGCTTTGGGTAGAGGAAATTTTCCCTTACGGATTTCATAAAATACTACCAAAACATTTGAAAAGTTGAATAAAAATTTATTTTTAGTAATTTTATGTGAAAAAGTTAATAAATACAAAATGTATTTGGAGAACTGAATTAGTTTACCAAGGATAACAATTATAGGCTGCTGGTGTATAGCAGGAGGCCACTGAAGAGATTTGCTTTGAAAACAGACAAGGCAATCTCTTCCATTGATAGCTGTACAATGATAATTTATTAAACAATTGAACATCCATTTTTCTGCCTACAATGCACTCAGTATTCTCCTGCCTGTTGATCACAGGCATTAGCATTCTGAGAAAAACTTCCCTTTGGACATATATCCATTTATAACGAAGAATTCAATTGGAGAAAAGAGTTTGTGTTATGGAAAATTGCAATATACTGTAAACAGTTTTATTAGGAATACAATCGCTCCATAATATAGTGGTCTCCTCCCCCTCCCCCTCCCCCTCACCCTCCTCCTCTCCTCACCCTCCACCTCTCCTCACCTTTCCTCCTCACCCTTCCTCCTCACCCTCCTCTCCCCTTCTCCCCCCCCTCTCCCCCTCTTCTCCCCCTCCTCTCCCCCTCCTCTCCCCCCTCCGCCCTCCCCCTCCCCCTTCCTCTCATTCCAAACTCACTCACTCCCAAATTTGAAGATTCAAAAAAAAAGCACTCAGCAGGTCAGGAAGCATCTGTGGAAGAAGAAATGGAGTTAATATTTCACATCCTGGATCTATCTTGTCAAGGACTAGAAATGTATATTTTGTTCTTTCCACAGCAGCTAGCTGACTGCTGAGTATTTCCAGCATTTTCTATTGTTATTTTAGATTTCCAACAGCTGGATGTTTGCTTTTCAGGAGCAGTCCAGGTCACCATCACATATTGCCTTTCAAGTCTTTGTAAGTTAATTTATCTGTCCAAAGTCTGGTTTAGAAATGTTATTTTGTCTGAAGCCTAAGTCAAAAGGGTAAGTGCCTGCAGGAGAACATAAACTTTGGTCCAGGTCCACAGGCAAATGCATTTGGATTGGATTAATTAAATTTGCCTTCCTTTGGCATCTTCACATAGACAACAAACCAAGCTTTGAAAAGGGTACCTGACTTGCAGAGTTACTATTTCCTGTTTAAAACCTTACCTTTATTAAAATAGATAAATGGGGCTTAATCACTGGCAGAGGATTCATCTAATACTTGCACATGTCCACCATACATCAGGCTGTAAGGTAATGGCTAACTTTTGTACTGTCGGCTAAGATATTTCCTTTTATAGGAATTTCTGGGCGTCTATTTTCTGTCATCGAAGGAATTCTTGGAGAACGCTTATGTTCTGGCAGTGTTGCTCTTTCTCGCACTCATTCTGCAGAGGACATTTTTACAAGCTTCCTACTATGTGGCCATTGAAACAGGAATCAATTTGCGTGGAGCCTTACTGGTGCGTAAGAAAGTAAACTAGACTTTGTTGTTCCCTGTTTACTGTCATGTGATAATTCTGCTTTATCTTAAGGCTGATCATTTTGGTAAAAGTCTGCAGCTCAATTTAGAGGGCTCAATAAGAAATGTTGCAAGTAAGATTGCAATAGAACCTTACAGATAGTTAACTGGCTTTTTTGACCAGCAGATATCTGCAAATATAATTGTCCTGATGTTTTGTATAACACGTGTATGTGTTCAGGACAGAGAAACATTCAATAATAATCATTGCAGATACTACCCACCCTGCAAACTGCCTTTTCCAAAAGATCTCTTCTGGAAAGCACCACAGTACTATTAAAACAAAACTTAACACCATCTTAAAAGTTTATTCTCTCAGAAAGTTAATCTGATCAACCATTCTAGTTAGTCCCACCCCCACCCCCTCTATCTATTACCCCAGTCATTGTTCTCCCATGTAAGCAGTTTTAGCTGCTTGTTATAATGCTGCTTACATTGTAAATGCATGCTGGTACTTATGCACATTTCATTCTAAATCCATACATCAATCTCTAACTTTATTTTATATATATATATATAAATTATTCTTTATAATTGTTGATTTTTTTTGTTTGTATTGCATGATATGGCAATACATCATATCAAATTCTTCATATATGTATAAATGCACATGGTGAATAAAGTTGATCCTTGATTCGTGATCCTTCAGTGCGTTGTGTGGGTTCAGATGGTCTCTTTGGGTTGCCCTCTTGTGCCTTACAGTCAATCAAGCAATATGGAAAGTCCAGTCACTGTTGTAGCAGTTAGTGTCAGTCACCAACTTGAAAACAGCAGACTGAAGATAATCATGCTTTTGTTATTGGTTGAATGTTAAGTATTACCAGGTTACCTGTATAAACTTGGTGATTTTCTGTGATTTTCATGTTTACCTGTAATTTGTTCCTCAGTCAATAGTTAAAAACAATGTGTTTTAGAAAGTTTCGTCCAAAATTCATTCCATTGATGTCAAGGATATGAATGGATGACTCAGTGTGCTTGTGGGCATAATTGGCAGTGTAAAGCTTACTTTATTGCACATGATACATTGGCCCTTGTGTACAGTCGACATTTTCATTAACATATTCACATACAAAAATGCAAAAATGCACACTGAGTGCTCTGTTCTCCAGCATTTAGATAGATTCTTCCCTTTGCCCCATGTGATATGGAGAGATGAGTATTTTAAAGCAGTTTCAGTCTGCACTTGATTGCAAAGATTGTACAATGAATTATATTGTACTTCATCCAATAGATTCCCCTCAAATAGGGGTTGTTTTCCAATCTAAGGATGTTCCCAGACATTTTGAGATGCCTCTGAGTGTGTCCATGTCATTAAATCTAATTCAAAAGCTACACTTAATGATGTTATGTTTCCAATTCATTTTAATGATTTATTATTATAATAAGTTTCTATTACAAGGCACTAATGCTTGTAAATCGTTTTTAACAGTTTACAAATTGCATTAGACATTACGCCAAATGTTTAGGAACATTCATGGTAATGTCTGTCTGTGAACATTTGTTTTCTCCTAACTGATATTTTAATCCTTGTATGATTACATAAATACTTCTAACCGGTCTTCTGGGTCTGTGTCTGCTCATTCTTCCTGCCATTATTGGTAATTGTATTCAGATATCCAGGACCCAAACATGAGGAAATCTGCAGATGCTGGAATTTCAAGCAAATTAAGAATTTCTAGGACCCAATCCTGGTTTCGGATTCAGATTGATTTTATCACATGTACATGTTAACATACAGTGAAAATTGTCATTTGCATTAACAACCAGCACACCTATATTCAGCAGAACGACACAGAACACAACAAGCAGCAAAACAAGCCCCTTTCTCCACTCCCACCGACCCACTCACGTGGACAGTCACCCAAACCCAGGACCAGCCTCCAGGCTTCAACGCCCTGATCTCAGATTGATCTTTGGACTTTGATCTTCGATACTGACCCCTCTGACTAGCTGATGACTCAGCCATGAACTCCAGGCTTGAGATCCACATGCGCTGCCTCTTTAACAAACCTCTGTCCGCTCTAGCTCGCTTTCTTTCTTTAACAAATGAGCTTGAAAATATGCGGTGCTTTCTATCGCCAAAGCACTTGAGTGTTAATAAGATTCTGTTAATGAGATTCTCAGAATATGGGAAATGGAAGAGTCAAGATGCACGCAGTCTGATCATACAAAAGGTATTGTGATAATAACTGCTTATCTGTTGCCTCAGGGTGAGAAATACCATTCTATGTCTGTTCAACCTTTTATTTATCCACTTTCATATCTTCTCCTAATCTGTGTTTGTCTGATTGTTCTCTGGGAAGGTGTCTTTGGATATCTTCCTATTTTAGACCATAAGATTTAGGAGCAGAATTAGGCCATTTGGCTTTGCCATTCTATCATGGTTGATTTATTGTCCCTCAACCCCATAATCTTTGATGCCCTGACTAATCCAGAACCTATAAGGCTCCAGTTTACATATGCCCAATGACTTGGCTTCCGCAGTCGTCTGTGGCAATGAATTCCATGGATCCTTCACCAGATTATCATGAAGATACTTGGGTTGTTGCTACTTTTAATGCTCTGCCAAATCTCAGGACATTGCAATTTTCTGAAGCCCTGCATTTACGAAGAGGAATGCTATTGTATGGAAAAAATATTGTATTTTACACTCTAATTTTTCTTGCTTGTATGGGATGGAAACTTTGCATAAGTAGTGAAATTGTTGATTACTCACACTGATTGACTGAACCACCATTGAAATTCTGATACCCGTCAAGAAACCTTGTGCTGACTTAGCTTCCTTATCTTAATAGACAATAGACAATAGGTGCAGGAGTAGGCTATTCGGCCCTTCGAGCCAGCACCGCCATTCACTGTGATCATGGCTGATCATCCACTATCAGTACCCTGCTCCTGCCTTCTCCCCATATCCCTTGACTCTGCTATCATTAAGAACTCTATCTAACTCTTCCTTGAAAGCATCCAGAGAATTGGCCTCCACTGCCTTCTGAGGCAGACCATTCCACAGATCCACAACGCTCAGCGTGAAAAAGTTTTTCCTTCAGGTTCTGAATGATTATTTAAAAGCTTTATTTTATGCTTTTAGTATATTTGAATGCATCAGAAATGTTTCTTTGAAAAATAAAGAACTTTCATTGTCATGAGTTGGAGAGATGTAGGTTTTCTTAATCACTAAATGATGTTGAACTGAAATTTTTAGTGAAGAAGGATTTACAACTTTCTATGGACCTACCTTATCCATCAAATTTCTGCCTGTTTATCCTGATTTTAACACTCCTGCCAATAATAGATAAGATTGTTATGACCCAGGAGACCATTTGGACCATTAACATTGCTGCTTCCTCTGAGTAGCCCCTTTGACCCCTTGTTATTTAACTGTGAACCTGCAGTTTAATCTCTCTCCATTAATTCCTTTAGCCGCTTATCTACATTGAGGGGTAATTTACATAGTTAGTTAATCATCAATCATGACTTTGAACCGGGGAAATTTACCCGGTCTCAGGGAGAACATGTAAAGCCCACGTGGAGAGCACTGGGATCAGGATTGTACCAGGGTTACTGGAGTTGTGAGATCTGCTGTACTATCTATTGCCGGGTAACTTGAGACAGATGAGACTGCAGATGCTAAATGCGATCCAGAGAAAGGGTCTCAAATTGACTGTCTATTTCAGTCCACAGATGCTGCCTGACCCACTGAATCCCTCCACCTTCTTGTCTATTGCCAGGAAACTCGGTTTAAGCAAGATGAGTGTTTAAACTGGCCAGGCTTTGGTATAACATCGCAAGAAAATAGTTTTAGAAAAATTTCAACATGTTCAATTTAAAGTACATCAGCCATGTACAGAATTATTAGTGCCCATTTTGCTGTTTATGCTTATTTGCTGTACTGGGAACAAACTGCCGCTGTAAGAATAGATGGAGAAGTGAGTCACTTTACGGAAATCAAGAGAGGCATTAGACAAGGGTGTGCTTTCTCCGCGATTTGATTAATAAATACAGTGAAACAATAATTTCAGATATGCGGATGCCACTGTGTTAATTGCAAGTACGGCGGAAGAACTACAAAACTTAATTGATATAGTTTTTGAAGAAAGTGCAAAAATGGGTCTATCTATCAATGACAAAAAGACAGAATATGTGGTGATATCCAAAAAAAAAGGAGATTCCTATCTGCAGGCTGAGAATAAACAGGGAAGACATAAAACAAGTACAGAACTTTTGCTACTTAGGAAGCTGGGTGACATCAGATGGCAGGTGCGACATGGACATCAAAAGAAGAATAGGGATGGCAAAAGACACCTTTACGAGAATGAAGAGTATACTGACCAACACTAAGCTAGGCATGACAACCCGCCTCAGAGTACTGAAATGTTACGTTTATCCAGTTATGTTATGTGGCTCAGAATGTTGGACAATATCTACTAACCTGAGGAAACGATTTGAAGCAGCAGAGATGTGGTTTTTGAGGAGGATGCAAAGAATATCATGGACGAAACGAATAGCTAACGAGGATGTCATGAACAGAGCAAGAACAAAAAGAGAAATAATGTATGAGATCATGAAAAGGCAATGTAACTTCATTGGACATGTGATTAGGAAAGAGGAGTTAGAATGCACGGTAATTATGGGAAAGATTGAAGGGAAGAAAGCAAGAGGAAGGCAAAGACAAATGATGATGGAGACAGCAGCCAGAGAACTGGAAATGAATACCAATGAACTGATCCACTTGACCCGAAACAGGAGTGTGTGGGCCATGGCAGTCAAAGCTCAAACTGGGCACAGCACCTGATGATGATGATGATGCTTATTTGATTTACATGTTAATTACTGCTCCTACTTGTACCTAACTTTTACATTTTCTCCTCATTGTCTACTCTATAGACTTCAAAAATGACAGTTTGTTTTCCTTCTTTAGGCCATGATCTACAACAAGATTCTTTGTCTATCTACCTCCAATATGTCAATGGGGGAAATGACGCTGGGCCAAATCAATAATCTTGTTGCCATTGAAACAAACCAGCTGATGTGGTTCCTCTTTCTTTGTCCTAATCTGTGGGCCATGCCAGTTCAGGTAAAGTACTCTCATAAGATATTGCTAACCATCTAGGTACTTAAAAAAAACATCGAGTTGGAAATCATCAGGTAAATGTACCGTGTTCAGTAGAGAGCTGATTGCTCTATTAAACTCATGCACTGTTGTCTTGGCATTGAAACCTTCAAGGTAATACAATGCAGCCCTTTGAGCAGACTAGTTAAATTTCTGCTTTTGTGTTGACACTTTACAACTGTCTTAGTCTCAGGCTTCAAGAGGTCCTTGATAGTTATTGTTGCAGAATAGTAGAGATGAGGAGGCATTTCTTTAGTCAGAAGGTGGTGAATCTGTGGAATACATTGCCACAGGCGTCTGTAGAGGCAAATTCATTGGGTATATTTAAAGCAGAATTTGATAGGTTCTCGATTAGAAACATAGAAACATAGAAAATAGGTGCAGGAGTAGGCCTTTCGGCCCTTCGAGCCTGCACCACCATTTATTATGATCATGGCTGATCATCCAACTCAGAACCCTGCACCAGCCTTCCCTCCATACCCCCTGACCCCCGTAGCCACAAGGGCCATATCTAATTCCCTCTTAA
This sequence comes from Mobula hypostoma, assembly GCF_963921235.1. Lineage (NCBI taxonomy): Eukaryota > Metazoa > Chordata > Chondrichthyes > Myliobatiformes > Myliobatidae > Mobula > Mobula hypostoma. Next base: position 9,938,071 of record NC_086116.1, read on the forward strand.
ATATAGCCAATGAACTGGCCTCAACTGTTTCCTGTGGCAGAGAATTCCACAGATTCACCACTCTCTGTGTGAAGAAGTTTTTCCTAATCTCGGTCCTAAAAGGCTTCCCCTTTATCCTCAAACTGTGACCCCTTGTTCTGGACTTCCCTAACATTGGGAACAATCTTCCTGCATCTAGCCTGTCCAATCCCTTTAGGATTTTATACGTTTCAATCAGATCCCCCCCTCAATCTTCTAAATTCCAAGGAGAACAAGCCCAGTTCATCCAGTCTTTCTTCATATGAAAGTCCTGCCATCCCAGGAATCAATCTGGTGAACCTTCTTTGTACTCCCTCTATGGCAAGGATGTCTTTCCTCAGATTAGGGGACCAAAACTGCACACAATACTCCAGGTGTGGTCTCACCAAGGCCTTGTACAACTGCAGTAGTACCTCCCTGCTCCTGTACGCGAATCCTGTCGCTATAAATGCCAGCATACCATTCGCCTTTTTCACCACCTGCTGTACCTACATGCCCATTTTCAATGACTGGTGTATAATGACACCCAGGTCTCGTTGCACCTCCCCTTTTCCTAATCGGTCACCATTCAGATAATAATCTGTTTTCCTATTTTTGCCACCAAAGTGGATAACTTCACATTTATCCACATTAAATTGCATCTGCCATGAATTTGCCCACTCACCCAACCTATCCAAGTCACTCTGCATCCTCTTAGCATCCTCCTCACCGCTAACACTGCCACCCAGCTTCGTGTCATCCGCAAACTTGGAGATGCTGCATTTAATTCCCTCATCCAAGTCATTAATATATATTGTAAACAACTGGGGTCCCAGCACTGAGCCTTGCGGTACCCCACTAGTCACCGCCTGCCATTCTGAAAAGGTCCCGTTTATTCCCACTCTTTGCTTCCTGTCTGCTAACCAATTCTCCATCCGCATCAATACCTTACCCCAATACCGTGTGCTTTAAGTTTGCACACTAATCTCCTGTGTGGGACCTTGTCAAAAGCCTTTTGAAATTCCAAATATACCACATCCACTGGTTCTCCCCTATCCACTCTACTGGTTACATCCTCAAAAAATTCTATGAGATTCGTCAGACATGATTTTCCTTTCACAAATCCATGCTGACTTTATCCGATGATTTCACCGCCTTCCAAATGTGCTGTTATCACATCTTTGATAACTGACTCCAGCAGTTTCCCCACCACCGACGTTAGGCTAACCGGTCTATAATTCCCCGGTTTCTCTCTCCCTTTTTTAAAAAGTGGGGTTACATTAGCCACCCTCCAATCCTCAGGAACTAGTCCGGAATCTAACGAGTTTTGAAAAATTATCACTAATTATTACTAAATTAGTAAGGGCATCAAAGGTTACAGGGAGAAGGCAGGAGAATGGGGTTGAGGAAAATAATAAATCGGCTTTGATGGAAAGGCAGAGCAGACTGAATGGGCTAAATGGACTAATTCTGCTCCTATATTGTACGGTCAAATGATCTGAACTTCATCGGTGCTTGGTCTGATTGTGGGACCTTGGAAAGCAGTGGGACGCAGCCTCTGTCATTGAACACTTTCATGTTGACTTTTGAAGGAAAGCAGAAGCTGAGCTTCCACAGACAGGGAGGTGACCCTCTCTTACCCCCTTCAACGCTCCATCATCTCCGATTGAGTTCCCGTGTTGGCACTCCCTACGCCTAAAATCTAACTGCTGAGAATTCCAAGGGCAGTCTTTAGCCAGGCATGAGAGACTGCGCTTATAGCCTGCCCTCTTCCTCTTGGTGACTGATGAACTCCTGGGCAAACCAACAGGTGATTTAGATAGTTTCCTCTCTACTGAAAGTAGTTAGCTGATGGAATATAGGAGGTGTTAGCTAAGTGTACTAGTTCACCCATTATATTTTCAGTGGTCCTGTAGAATAATTTTTGTGTTGTAGTGAAAGTAATGTATTTGGGCCTCTGGGTGTTTTAGATGGTGCAGAAATTAAGAATTTGTTCTGTATATCTGGAAGGAATCAGTTCAATATATGGGGCTGTACAATGGGAGGTATACCAGTCCAGGGTAAGCTGTTGTTTGAGCCAAAGTTAATGTGGCCATGTTAAGGAATGAGCTGCATTGTGCACTGGTTACTGAACTGCCTTCAATAGCCAGACAATGTGGAGAACTAAAGAATGGATCACCGGGGCACAAAACCGCAAGACAAAGGTGCAGGCAACACACGCAAAATGCTGGAGGAGCTCATCAGGCCAGGCAGCATCTATGGAAAAGAGGACAGTCAATCTTTAGGGCCGAGACCCTTCAGTGTGCCCTGCTGAAGGTTCTCGGCCCGAAGTGTCGACTGTACTCTTTTCCCTAGTGCTACAGAACACTACATAAAATACAATAAAAGATGTGCATTCAGTGGCCACTTTATTAGGTACACCTGTACATGTTCTTGTTAATGCAAATATAGAATCAGCCAATGATGTGGCAACAACTCAGCGTATTAAAGCATGCAGTCATGGTCAAGAGGTTCAGTTGTAGTTCAGAACGAACATTAGAATGGGGAAGAAGTGTGATCCAATTGGCTTTGACCAGGGAATCATAGTTGATGCCAGATGGGGTGGTTTGAGTATCTCAGAAACTGCTGATCTTCCGGGATTTCCATGCAAGCAGTCTCTACAATTTACAAAGGATGGTGCGAGAAACAAAAAAACATCCAGTGAGTGTAATTTCTGTGGGTGAAAACACCCTGTTAATGAGAAAAGTCAGAGGAAAATGGCCAGACTACTTCAAGCCGTCAGGAAGGCTACAGTAGCTTAAGTAACCACGTGTTACAATGGTGGTGTACAGAAGAGCATCTCTGAATGCAAAACACGTTGAACCTTGAAGTGGATGAGCTACAGCAACAGAAGACCACAATCATACTCAGTGATCACTTTATTAGTTACATGAGGTACCTAATAAATGGCCATTGAGTGTAAATAAGATATACAAAGAGACAAACAGAGGAAAAACAGTGAGATGGTGTTCGTGAGTTCATTGTCATTTCAAGATCTGATGAGGGAGGGGAAGATAGTGTTCCTAAATTTTGAGTGTGTGTTCAGGCTCCTGTACGTCCTCCTGATGGTAGTGATGAGAAGAGACATGCCCTGGTGGTGAGGGTGCTTAGTGATGGCTGCCACCTTTTTGAGGTATCACCTTTCGAAGATGAGCTCGATGGAGGGCAGGATAGTACCCATGATCCTCAGCTGTACAAGCCTAACTGTGGCTGCAGTCTCCACCAGCAGTCTACATTCTTACTGACCATTGCTCGGTAGGCAAGCCTTTCAGTTGTAGAATCAGAATTGGGCAGTTAGTGTCCAAGTGGTTAAGGTGTTTGTCTAGTTACCTCAAGGTCGCTAGTTCGAGCCTCAGCTGTGGCAGTGTGTTTGTGCCCTTGAGCAAGGCACTTAATCACACATTGCTCTAGTCTGTGCGTGGAGTTGCACCCCACACAGACTTCCAATCTGCGCCTTGTAAGGCATGAAAATGCCCGACGCAGGCCTCTCATGGTCTGAGTCGACGTTCCCTCCCTCCCTAACCTTAACCGCCAATTTCCGAAAGCAGAATTCACATAGTAATGTGTTGTTGATGGGCGTGGTTGTGTTTGATTTTGAAGCGTGCGGTGAGATTGCAAGAGCTGGAGAACTGACTGCACCTCAACACAGCTAATCTAATTGGGACAGTCAAATGGCAGAAATGAGGAACATGTTAGAGGGGAGGGAGGAAGCTGGCCATGTGAAGGTGAACTCATCTCAGCTAGGGGTTGAATGGGAGTGGGACAAAGCAGATGGTCCTCTTGAGAATATTAGTGTAGTGATCCATTAATAATTTTTGAGGTAGAGATTCAGGTCTTCCTGGGCTGCCTGGTAAATTACTGTCCTCTGAGTTTAAGCAGATGTTATGTCCATTGAGACTAACTATGGCTTCAGCTTTTGGCAATGGTTTTACAATGAAGTAAAAGTAAAGAGAATTTGTAGGCATCAGGATCACTTTTTTTGCTGCTCTGTTATCATTTTGGTTAAAGCTTCAGGATTTGCCCCATCCAACCATGAGGTAGGACTTTATTGTGTTTCTATAAGTGTTGGGGGTCCATGCACCCAACCTGCTAATTTACCATGTAGAAAACCAACAAATGCTGTCAAAATTCTGGCAAGAGCAGAACCCTTCCCCACCATCACCAGCACATTAGCCACTCTGAACCCTAGGATAATAAAAAGTCTTCAGAGATTATGTGTTCACTTTGACAAACACTAAATGGTCATGTAGAAAGAGTTTCTATCCTGGTCTGCCAGGCTTGAAAATTATTCCCTTACGTTCTTTTTTAACTAAACCAGGTCACGTTTTGAAATTTGTTCACTTTCTAAAATATTGTAGAAATAACATGTAGAAGTGAAAATAAAGAAAAAGACTGCGGGAAATCTGAAATAGAAACAAAAAAATGCTGGAAACAGAACAGGTGCATCTGTTGAGTGTTTTTGATTGTTAAATTACCTGAAATTTGAACTCTCTTGCTTTCTTCATTAATGCCACCTGACCTCCTGCATGTTTCCAGCATTTCCTGTTTGAATTTAAGTTTGCCTGTTGTGCTTTAATGCCCGACCATTGAATGGGGCCCAGTACCTTCAGAGGGGAGTAGGCAGTGAGTGCCAGTGGAGTATTCAGGAATTGACACGTCTTTCAAGGGTGCCTGCTCTGGGACTCAGAAATACTGCGAGATCAGAGGTCTGCAATCATGAACTTATAGTGTGGTGTTTGCTCCTATTCACAGATCATCATGGGTGTGATCTTGTTGTATTACATGCTGGGAATCAGTGCTCTGATTGGCGCATCCGTCATAGCGCTGCTCGCTCCCATGCAGTACTTCATAGCAACCAAGCTCGCGGATGCACAGAAAAGCACGTTGGTAAGTACCGCATTTGTAACCTGGAAGACAATGTTGCTTCACCCGGCACAATATTCACTCGCTCCACGAGGGATTCCATTTATTGATTGGCTAGAAGATGCACTTGAAGTGAAGAGTGGGATTTCTTTACCAGTGATAGGTTTGGGTCAAAGTCAAAGTGGAGTTTATTGTTATGTGCACAAGTGCACACATGCGTAAGTGCAATGTAAAACTTGCTTGTAGCAGCATCACGGTTACATAGCATAATTTAAGCAGTATCACAAGAAGAACATAAATAAGTATGTTCAGTAATGCTCACAAAATGCTGGAGGAACTCAGCAGGCCAGGCAGAATCTATGGAGACAAATAAAGAGTTGATGTCTCGGGTGATACCCTTCCTCAGGACTGGAAAGCAAATGGGAAGAAACCAGGATAAGGGGGTGGGGGGAGGAGAAGGAGAACAAGCTGGCAGATGATAGGTGAAGCCAAGTTAGGGGAATGGTGGGTGGGTGGGATAGAGTGGATGAATTGAAAAACTGGGAAGTGATAGGTGGAAGAAGGAATCTGATGGGAGAAGAGAGTGGACTATGGGAAAAAGCGAAGGAAGAGGGGGGCACCAGAGAAGGTGCTAAGCAAGTGAGGGGAAGAGCAGAGATGAGAGAAGAACCAGAATGGGGCTTGAAATTGGAGAGAAGTGGCGGGGGAATAAATTACTGGAAGTTGGAGAACTCAGTGTTAATGCCGTCGGGTTGGAGGCTATCCAAACGGAATATGAGATATTACTCCTCCAACCCGACAGCATTGGCTGTAGAGGAGCCTGTGGAGCAATGTCAGAATGGGAATGGGTGTGGAATTAAAACGGTCGGCCACTGGGAAATCCTCCCTGTTGTGGACTGAGCGAAGGAGCTTGACAAAAAGGTCCCCCATTCTATATCGGGTCTCACCAATGAAGAGGCCACAGTGGGAGCACCAGAGACAGTAGATAACCCAGAAAGACTCACAGGTAAAGTTTCACCTCATCTGGAAGGACTGGTTGGTGGTGGGAGAGGAGATGAATGGGCAGGTATAACACTTGTTTTGCTTGGTGGGATTAGTGCCAGGACAGTGATCAGTGAGCTAGGACAAATGGGTGAGTGAATCATGGGGAGTTCCCTGCTTAAAGCAGAGAGTGGGGGAGGTAAGAAGTGTTTGTTGGTAGGGTCCTACTGAAGATGGTGGAAGTTGTAGAGAATGATGTATTGGATATGAAGTCTCATGAGGTGGTACATAAGGATAAAAGGAACTCTATCACTGTTAGAGTGATAGGGGAAGATGAATGAGAGTGGATATCCAGGAAATGGAGCAGACCCAGGTGAGGGCAGCATCAATGGTATTATTAATTATGTATAATTAATTAAATAGCAATTAATGGCAATTACAAATAATGCTATTTTTACAAGAAGGAAACAATTAGAACAAAAAAAAAGTTCATTTTGGTGCAAAGTGATCAAAGTTCTTAAAGTTGCTAAACTGTGTTGACTTGGGTTTTGCCAGTTGGTTCAACAACTGGATAGCTGAAGGGAAAGTAGCTGTAGTTGAACCTAGTACTGTGGAATTTGAAGCTTCTGTACCTCCTGCTTGGTGGTCGCTGTGAAAGGATTGCATGGCCCAGATGGTGATGATCTTCGATCAGAGGCGTTGCCTTCCTGAGGCAGTGAGTGTGCAGGTACACCGATGGTGGGGAGGACGTGCCCGTTATGTATTCTGCAGTGTAAGCTGTTCTTTGCAGCTTCTTGTGTTCTTGTGCATTTGAATTGCCGCACCAGATTATGATGCAACCAGTCAGGATACTTTCAACAGCACACCTGTAGGTGTTTGTTCAAGTTTGGTGACAAACTGAACCTCCACAACCACCTAAGAAGGAAAAGGCACAAGCACACATTTCTTATGATTGCATCTCTATTCTGGGCCCAGCACAAATTATCCAATACAGTATGTTAATCTCCAGGAATTTAAATCTGCTGATTCTCTCCATAGTCAATCCTCCAATGTAGAGTCAATCCCCTCTTTCCTAAGTCATCAACAGTCTCTTTTAGTTCTGCTGGCATCGAGAGAGACTTTGTTGCTGTGGCACCACTCAGGCAGGTGTCCTATCTTGCTCCAGTAAATGTCTCATCAGCAGGGTGGGGGATTTGCTCAGGTGGAAGGCAGGTGGTTAGCTTCATGGATTACCAACAATTACTAGTCTCCAAACTCTGAATTATTAACCAAATTCAAATTAATCAGACTTTTACTGGTTGACCGTCCCCCTCACCTTCAAGCTGACTATCCGTCCTCTCCACTGCATCTCCAAACTGACCTTCTGCCCCACCTGACCTCCCAGCACAGGATACTGGTCAATGAGCAAATTGTATGGTGAGTTCAAGGGTCCATACTACCTCCCTGCCGTCCTCTTCTGTGTGGCGATCACCCATTCCCTCTCTGCCTGAACGTTCTCAAGTTGCAGAGTGACCACCTCACGAAACATGCTGTCCATGTAGCTCTTGGCTTCTGGGTGCACACCGTGTCCACCGCTCCAACTCGAACTCGTTGCGTAAGCAGGCCTCGTAGAATAGGACATTCCATTGAAAGAAATCTCTGTTGTTTATCTGGATAAACCAACTCTGCTGAGCATCTTCAGTTAACTGCCCGATCCAGTCCTGTTGCAGCATTTCAACACAAAATGTCGATAGTTCCTTTCCTCTCTCCCCCACCAACCCCAAGGATGCAACTCAACTTGCTAAGTTCCTCCAGTGGATTGTTTGTTGATCCAGATTCCAGTGTCTGCAATCTCTTGTGTCTACTTAACAGCAGCAGTGGAGCATTATGGCACAGGATGTGCAATTGCAAAGACTATATACTTAACATTTAGAGTTGAAGTGGAGTCATACATCACAGTTATTGATATTTGTGTTTGGTTTCTATTCATCCACAGGACTACTCCACAGAAAGACTGAAGAATACCAATGAGATTTTGAAGGGCATCAAACTTCTGAAGCTCTATGCCTGGGAGCACATATTTTGTAACAATGTGGAGAAAACACGAATGCAAGAACTAACCAGTCTCAAGAGCTTTGCACTCTACACATCCTTATCCAGTACGCATTGACCACAATTGCCTGTCGCTGCAGATATCATTAACATTTTAAGATAAAGGTTTGGTGGGCAGGCTGGCAGACATTGAGTAGGTCGGGATGCAGCTCCCCAATTCACCAATCCCACTTTACTATGTTAGTGTGTTAACAAATCAGAATCAGGTTTATTATTCCTTACATGTTGTGAAATTGATTGCTTTGCTGCAGCAGTACAGTGGAAGATTTTTTAAAAAAAGTTCTATAAGTACACATATAAAAAGAACTAGTGTAAAGTCAAATAACAATGTACTGTTCATGGGTTCATGGCTATTCAGAAAACTGGTGGTGGAAGGGAAGAAGCTGCTTCTATAATGTAGAGTGGGGGACTTCAGGTTCCTGTACCACATCCCTGGTGGTGGTAATGCGAAGAGGACATGGCTTTAAGGTAAGGGGTGGGAAGTTCAAGGGGGATATTAGAGGAAGGTTTTTCACTCAGAGAGTGATTGGTGTGTGGAATGCACTGCCTGAGTCAGTGGTGGAGGCAGATACACTAGTGAAATTTAAGAGATTGCTAGACAGGCATATGGAGGAATTTAAGGTGGGGGGTTATATGGGAGGCAGGGTTTGAGGGCATTGTGGGCCAAAAGGCCTGTACTGTGCTGTACTATGTTCTATGTAGGACACGTCTTGGATGGTGAGGATAATGATGGATGCTGCCTTGAGGCACTCCCTGTTGAAGATGTGTTGTTGGTTGGGAGGTTTGTGCCCATTATAGAACTGGCTGAGTCTCTCACTCTCAGCAGTCTCTTGTAATCCCTTGCACTGGATAGCAGGCTGCACTGCAACCAGCCCAAATGCTCTCTAGGGTGCACCTTCAGAAATTTTCAAGAGTCTTGTGACGTACCAAATCTCAAAGCCTTACCGAAGTAGAGCTGCTGGTGTGCCTTACAACAATGCTATATGTCTACATGGGTCATTGCTGTTGTTTACCATAGATAGAAAGGAAGGAAAAGCTGATAGTATCACATGCATTGAGCAGATCAACACCCATTAGAAACATTTTGCAGTCATAGTACCCTGCAACACAGACCTACAGGAAGACTTCGATGTTCCTTGGACCAAAGTTACTTGGCATCAGAAGTGCAATGTATTGCTGGTATTTACTTTAAGATGGTCTCAATTATGGATTGGGTAAACACTTTTGCATCCAGATCAGAAGAACCTGATCAAGCTAGACTCCAAATTCATGGAATTGAATTCTAGGCTGATACAGCAGTTTGGTACTGAGGGTGCATGATATTGTTAGAACTGCTGACAGTTGGATATGGACCTAAGTTGAGGTCCCATCTGCCCTCAGGCAGATATGAAAGATCCTATTGCACTAGAAAGGTTCCATTAATCTGGTCATTATTAGCCAATATCTGAGATCAATGGTCATGCTGTTTATGGGAGATTGTTATGTGTGTTTCCCACAATATAATAGCAGCTGCACTTTTGAAGAGCTTCATTTGTTGTAAAACTCCTTTGGATGTCCTGAAGTCAGGGACCGAACTATGTAAATCCTCAATTTTTTTTCAAGCACTTTTATTTCTGTACACCTACAATTGGACCCACTGTTATTTGTCTGAAGAATCTTGAAGGGACAGGAGACTGTTCTTTCCCATAACATTTATGCTGAAGTGACTAATCCAGTTGCTTTTTGGTCTCCTCTCATTCAACCCAATGTTTTTTCCCCTCTCCAGTGTTTATGAATGCAGCAATACCGATTGCGGCTGTATTGGTGGTAAGTGAAAATGTAATCAAAACTTGGTATTTTCCTCTGTCTTCCTGAATATTTGAACAAGTTTTGTCATTTTCAGTTTTGCTCTGTGGGTTTGCAACCATAAGTTAACAGATGGTTTCAATTCTACCATTATTGTTATAAGTAGCTAAAATAATGTGATAATTAAGTCTTGAAATTCTATAAGAAAATGCAAAATAGGAATTGTCAGGTTACACATTATCAAAGTTGCTGGGGAACGCAGCAGGCCAGGCAGCATCTCTAGGAAGAGGTACAGTCGACGTTTCGGGCCGAGACCCTTCATCGGGTCTAACTGAAGGAAGAGCTAGTAAGAGATTTGAAAGTAGGAGGGGAAAGGGGAGATCCGAAATGATAGGAGAATACAGGAGGGGGAGGGCTGGAGCCAAGAGCTGGACAGTTGATCTGGGTCAATGGTATTGACGTGATATACCAAATATCCAATAACAGAGCAGCTGCTCATCCTGGACTTTCATAGAGTTAAAAAATTTTGTTGGTATTATCTAATTAAACCTACTCATTTCATTTACACTCTGCTGGACAATGATCTGAAAGGAGAACCATAAACAGCAGGCTATGGCTCTAAGCAGAACTGGAAGTTTTGCCAGTGCAGAGAAACTAAGACAAATTAATAATGATATGACCCCCTTGCTAATCAGAGGTTGGCATTGCTGTAACATCACTAATAGCGTAGGAACATGGTTTGAAGAAGTCTTTCTGAAATCATTGTAATGATTTTAATAGTTTTCAGTTGGTTGTCAATGCACAAACTATTCACTGAAACCTAAACTGAATCAAAAGCAAAAACATCAGACTATTAGTGGCTGTCCAGACACTGTCCTTTAATTCAAATATCGTTCGCTCGTCCATCGTCGACGTCGATGAGGACCTCAACAGCATTTGATGGTGTTGAGACTAGCGCACGATTTGGATTTAAGTGAGGGAGAGTTGTGCAGTGTCAGCCTCACTCTCTCTTCCCAATTCCCATCTGGATCCAGTGGCAAGACAGAGTTGAGACGGTTGGAGATGGGACTAGGCGCAGTGGATGACCAGGACGTCTTCTGCGTCTTGTCCTCCTCTACACGTTACAAGACGCTTGTAGAGACTGCCTTCTTGACCGTTGGAACTTCCATTGGTCTCGTCCGCTCATTCCGCCGGAGTCTGTCTTCACATGCTGGGATAGACAACTCCCTATCTCACTGAGGGTTTGAGACCCGTTGGCTACCCTCACCTGGTTTAGCCGGCTTGTCGAAGCCATTGCCCGGGGTGTGGCCACGGTCGCATGCAAACAGCTACGGGGAGCTGAGTGCCAGGTGGGAACCAAAGGTGGACTAACCGCCTTGAAAAGGACGCGACATGCTCCCCCACCAGAGGTGCTACCCCTCCCTGACTCCCCATATACCCCAATTCAAATATAACCACCCGGCAAAGCCATTGTGCTTCCTTTCTCTATTGGGGAATGAGTTAATGGTGCAGTGATCAGGTGAGAAATGTTGAAGATCGTAACTTTTAGTGTGATCAATAATTAGAACTTTATTCTGCTATTTTCCAGACCTTTGTGGCGTACACACACTTCGACTCATCGAATCTGTCCTCTGCTGTAGCCTTTGCCTCTTTGTCCCTGTTCAACATCTTGGTGACCCCCCTATTTCTGCTGTCCACTGTGGTCAGATTCACAGTTAAAGCTTTAGTCAGGTACGGTACTCATTTATAACTTTTAAAATTGCCATTCCTATTTCACCAGCTTGGAAAACACACTTCACCAACAAATGATTGGACTCTAAAGTGTGGAAGCTTAAATGGAAGCTAACTACTATTTCCAGAATGACTGAATTGTATAAAGTAATGGAAGATGCAGATGTTAATGGCCACATTTCAACGTTAATTTCAGTAATTTTTGAACAGCACGAAGTTTGTTAAATAGGCAGCCTCATTTTTAAACAGCAAACAATCCTACTCAATATAATAACAATGAGAAAATACTGGATACACTCAGTAAAAAAAAGCTTAGTGATGTAGAAGTTCTTTGGTACCTGGAAAGGTCTATTAGGTGTGGTTGATCCCCTCAGATCAGTGAATATTTTTATGTCGAGGGCTCTATGCTGCAGAATGTCTGTTGCACATGAGGGACATGCAAACGAAAAGGTGGTTCATGCTTCTGAGAAGGGATCTCACGGACCAGCTCTGAACATGTGTATGTGGTGTTGAGTGGTGAACAGTTGGATGCTGGGTTTGTCATTGGGTTTGAGGGATGCTGGTTTTGCAGCCAGCATTTGGGAAGGGTGGGGGAATGTTGTGCTGGGAGATGCAAAGGCACACTGGTCTGAGGGGTACCTGCAGTAGACCTCACTGACGTGGACTTGCAACACCAGCTTGGTTAGTTCTCATTTAAGTTTGGGCGTCATGGTAGTATTGTGGTTAGCATGTCACTTTACAGTGCCAGCGGTGAACAATTGGGATTTAATTCCCGTCATTGTCTGTGATAAGATTGTACGTTCTCCCCATCACCACACAAGTTTCCTCCCACGGTCCACAGATGTGCAATTACTGTTAGTGAGCTGTGAGCATGCAATGTTGGCGTCGGAAGTGTGATGACCCTTGTGGGCTGCCCAACACAATCCTCACTGATTTGATTTGACACAGAACAGTGCATTTCACTGCATGTTTCCATGATTCAATGTGCAGGTGACAAATAAAGCTAATCTGTCTTTCAAGTAGCAACGAAGCCAGTGAACTGGTGTTGTGAAGTTTAGAACCTTGGAGTAGCCCTTCATGTAGTAATTAAGTGAGTGAGCCCATATTTCCTAATTCAAAGAACACTCATTGAAATGTATAATGCTTGATAAGTGGGTTGATGAAAGGAAGTTCTCCTCAGCTAGAGATTCCAGGGTTATGGGCTGACATTTAAATTAAGATATGGGGCTTTAAAAGGAGTGCAAATGGCTGGAATTCTCAACCTCAAGCATTGACAAATATTCAACCACTGGGCATATTAATCATGGTAATTCTTGAATTTTATTCACCAGGAGAAGCAATGAAAGATAAGGACAGAGTTGGAAAGTAGGTTAGTGTAAAAGTGCTTCTATGATCGTCATGAACAGTAAAACAGATCCGTGGGTTGTTAGATTTGTTCTTTGCCCTTCTTATGCAGCTACTTGGGTTAATGAACTATCACATTAAGCCATACAAACAAGGAGATGTTCAGTTTTGATACCCAATCTGTGGTGAGTTAATTGATGTCTAATTCTGAGAGTGCAGGTAAAATAGCTGTCCTTAATGCATGTCTTATTGTAATCTGATGCTTCAATTGAAAACAGAGAACTCAAGCCTCTGATATCCCTTCACAGTTTTATAGCGACTATTTGCCTTCATCTTGAGAAGACCTATCCTAGATGGCACTTATGGTCTACTCGGGACCTGCCAGTGAGTCATGGCCAGTGGTTCATGAGGTGTAAGAAGAGAGGAGTGGAAAATATCTTATGAGATCCTACTAAATCCTGATGAAAGGTCTCGGCCCAAAACGTCAACTATTTATTCCTTTTCATAGATGTTGCCTGATCTGCTGAGTTCGTTTAGCATTTTGTGTGTGTTGCACTGGATTTCTAGGATGTGCAGGATCTTTTGGATTTACTGTATGTCCCACTAAATCCTTCTGCTTTTCCCACTTCAATTCTTCACAGATATCCTGGATCCACACAACAATCTCAGGCGTTGCTCCCAGAATTTCCATTCAGTGTTAAGATGCAGAGAGAAGCTGCCATGAACACTGACAATGAGGCAATAAGCCCATCATACAAAATGCTGATTAATTTTAACATTTGGCCAAACCTCACATCATGACATTGATGCCTTTATATTGAGTAGACAAGATGACTAAAATGCACTTTTGACTGGCCTTCGAAAGTAATCTACTGACAAACGTTCTCATTCAGAATGCCACTGCTAGACTATTAACTAAAACCAGGATGAAGAAGCAGATCACTGCTGTCTTAACTATTTTGAAAATTAGAATGGAACTACTTCATTTTTATGGAAAGTACTCCATAAATAAGTTGTTGTTGTTGTTATTATTTGACAACCCGTGACTTTGAAAGCTTTCAAAGTCAAAATGTTTAGATATTTAAAAACACTCAAATTATTGACTGTCAAAACTAAGTCACATCTTAAAATCTTAAAGCAATTATGATTAGGAAAAACTAAACCATTCAAAAATATTAACCTCTAACCTGATGGAAATTATACAGAGTTCTCCCACCTTGTCTGATGTGGAGTATTCAAAACATCAGAGCGCTCATGAAAAATACTGCAAACAGCTGACAGCAATAGTGGCAGCAGAGTGGCGTGGCAATTGGTGTAAATGCTATTACAGCACCAGCAATCACCAATTGGGTTTTAGTTCCTTTCGCTGCCTGTGAAGAGTTTGTATGTTTTCCCATGACCATGTGGGTCTCCTCTGGATACTGTGCTTTCTTCCCACATTCCAAAGATGTACAGTTAGGTTAGTGAGCTGTGGGTAAGATTTGTTGGCTCTGGAAGCAAGGCATCAGTTGTGGACTGCCCAGCACAATCCTTACTGATTTGATTCGATGCGAACGATGCATTTTGCTGTCTGTTTCAATACACATGCGACAAATAAAGCTAATCTTAATCTTTTGAAGCTTGTATTGGTGTGTCGTGAAGTTCCCATCAGTTACATGAGGAAATAGCAGCTCTAATAGACTGCTGATCTATCTCCATCGAATCTGGGTCTCTGATTTCTAAAAGCACCGTCATAAAGGTACTTGTGACAAGAGAAAATCTGCAGATGCTGGAAATCCAAGCAACACACACAAAATGCTGGAGGAACTCAGCAGGCCAGGCAGTATCTATGGGAAAAAGTACAGTCGAAGCTTCAGGCTGAAACCCTTTGGCAGGACTAACCACCCTATTCTTGTTGTATCTTCCTTGAAATTTCAATTGGATGAATGTCAAAGAATTTGAATCCATGCCCCTTTCACACATTTAGCTCAATGAGCATCAAAGAAATAAGAACCTTTACAGGTTCTTATCCAGTTGTACAGGCATGAATATCAGTATTGGGGTCAGATTACAAGACCAAGAATGGACTAGTAATCTGAGTGGCTTTGTTCAAATCTCATCATAGTATCCTAGAATATGAATTATGATGGTGAAAACAACCAGCAGTAAAATGCTCATCTCAAGGAGGCATGGGTGCTGCTTCAGACCTCCGATGACCTGGGTTTGAGCCTGACCTCCAGTGCAGTCTGTGTGGAATTTGCATGTTCCCCTGTGACTGTGAGAGTTTTCTCTGGGTGTTCCAGTTTGCTCTCTCATCCCAAAGAAGTGCAGGTGACGGGGTTAATTGGCCACTGTCAATTGCTCGAGAGTACAAGTGAGCTGGGGGTGGGGTGCAGCTGATAGGAATGCAGGAAGACCATAAGACAAAGGAGCAGAAGTCGGCCATTCAGCCCATCGAGTCTGCTCCGCCATTTTATCATGAGCTGATCCATTCTCCCATTTAGTCCCATTCCCCTGCCTTCTCACCATAACCTTTGATGCCCTGGCTACTCAGATACCTATCAATCTCTGCCTTAAATACACCCAATGACTTGGCCTCCACTGCCGCCCGTGGCAACAAATTCCATAGATTCACCACTCTCTGTCTAAAAAAATTTCTCTGCATTTCTCTTCTGAATGGGCGCCCTTCAATCCTTAAGTCATGCCCTCTCGTACTAGACCTCCCCATCATGGGAAACAACTTTGCCACATCCACTCTGTCCATGCCTTTCAACATTTGAAATGTTTCTATGAGGTCTCCCCTCATTCTTCTAAACTCCAAGGAATACAGTCCACGAGCGGACAAGCGTTCCTCATATGTTAACCCTCTCATTCCCGGAATCATTCTAGTGAATCTTCTCTGTGCCCTTCCAATGTCAGCACATCCTTTCTTAAATAAGGAGACCAAATCTGCCCACAGTACTCCAAGTGAGGTCTCACCAGCGCCTTATAGAGCCTCAACATCACATCCCTGCTCCTATACTCTATTCCTCTAGAAATGAATGCCAACATTGCATTCGCCTGCTTCACTACCGACTCAACCTGGAGGTTGAATATAATAGGATTAGTGGAGGATTCATCTAAATGGATGCTTAACGGTTGGCAGGGACTCGAGGGCTGTTTGACTATAGTTAATAATGACCATATAATTAATCAATTAATGTTAACCAGAGCTGGCTTTAAAAAGTTTCCTAAAATAATTTGGTATCAATTGATTAATTTTATGGTCATTAAAACTGATCAATATCACTGGGGATATCAATATAAATGCATCATGATGTGCCAACACTAAGGAACATTTGTGTGATCCTGATCACAAAGGGAATCATTGCTGGCCTGTAAGATGTTGCCTGATGCTTTGTTAAGAAGCTGTTTGGCGTATTGGCCTTCATTAGTCGGAGAATTGAGTTCAAGCTCCAATGGGTAATGTTGCAAATTTATGAAGCCTGCATTAGACCACACTTGGAATATTGTGTTCATTTCTGGTTGCCTCATTATAGGAAGGATGTGGAAGCTTTAGAGAAGGTTCAGGGGAGATGTACCAGGATGCTGCCTGGACTAGAGGGCATGTTTTATGACAATAGGCTGAGCGAGCTTGTGCTTTTCTTTCTGGAGTGAATGAGGATGAAGGGTGACTTGATAGAGCTCTACCAGCTGGTAAGAGGAATAGATAGAGTGGATAGCCTGAGACATTTTCCAAGGGGAGGAATATCTAATACAGGGTCCGTAATTTTCAGATGATTGGATGAAAGTGTAGGGGTTGATCAGAAGTAGGTTGTTTTACACAGGGTGGTTGGTGCATGGAACACCTTGACGGGTGGTGGTAGAGGCAGATACATTAAGGGAATTTAAGAAACTCCTAGGCGCATGGATGATATTAACAATGGAGAGCTATGTAGGAGGGAAGGGTATGATTGATCTTAGAGTGGGTTAAAAGGTCTGCACAGCATTGTGGCTGAAGGGCTTGTACGATGATGTAATGTTCTGTGTTCTATGTTTTGTAAAGCTTTTTGCTGATTGCAAAGTGCACACGGTATCGGCAAATTAACTTACTATTTTTACCCTGAGTCTTGACTCTTTACGTATGAATCTTTGTCTCGCTCACACAATGCTGAAACTAATTTTCATCTGGCACATTTCCACCAGTGAACAGAAGTTGAACGAGTTTCTGACCAGTGATGAGATTTCAAATGATGGATTTCGGGGTGGCGAGACTTCACTGAATGTGGAGACCTGCAAGAAACATTCAGGAGTTGTAAGTAACAGGTTAAACTGAGCTGAAGTATGGATGAGTTTTTTCAGAAACCAGTGTGAGCAGAATAAACATGTTCAATACTGATGTGACCAATGCTGGATAAACTGCTGTGCTTAAGATGAAAAACTGGAAACTATACAGAGCCATATAAAACAAAGATAACATCAGACAAATTGCCTTGCATTTAAACATACTTTGCTCTGGTTTAGAAGACATAACTCTGAGTTTGCAATACAAGGACAATTGTTTCATGCAGTTTCTCAGTCAGACATAAATCTTCTGTTGATTACATATCAGAGAGCCCTTTATTTCTTCTTGAGCTTTGCTACTACAGTGTTAAGTGACTGAACTGTCTAAATGTTGAAGAATGATAAACTATGAAGCTATAAATTTAATTTTCACTAAATCTAAAACAATGAGGTCATCCAAATGTTATTTATGTGACTTATCAAAAATCTGGCACCCTGCTTGACAGTCATTGTTCCTTGTTGCGGTATTTCAATGTTAGGTAACAGTTGACTTGTGTGCTATTTAGTTAAATGTTTCATTTGCAAAATTTTTAAAAAATATAAAATAGAGGAGCTTGGGAATGGCTTTTCATGGTGGAAATTTGATTTAAGACCTGAGAGGTAGAGCAAGGATAATGGCAATAAGGTCCATTTGGCAGGACATTGTTGTGTATTTGAAATTTCAGTAATATTTGAATAATATTGTAAATATTTTGTTTGATTAAGCATTCTTTGTTGTTCACATAGTTCATTATGGGCTTTATGTAAAAGTACGTCAATCGCATACGTCATAATGCCACCATGTCCTAAATACACACATCATGAAAGTAGATGTAAGTAGACATGCATCTCAGGTTTCTGTGTTTTTCTTTTGATTAATTTCTGGAGTTACAAAACGTAACAGTGGCAATGAGGAAGTTTTGAAAGTGTTCCCAAGATGACTATCTACTTGCTGAAGTGCAGCATGGTTTTTCTTTTTACGTTGGAAGGGAGGAGAGAGACGTTCCAATTAAAAAAAAATACAGCACATTTTTTTCTCTTTGGAAATGGGTGAGAGAGATGGTTAAGTTAAGAAAAGTGGCAGAAAATGAATGAAATTCACAGATTCATAAATAGAGAGTAGCAGATGATAATTATAAATAAAGAACAAGTGCAGAAATAGCTGGCTACATCAGAATGATAGATGTGTTCAATTGCACAACAGATAACTTGATTATATATACTGAATGAATTGAGCGGTATTTTAAAGCAAATGGAATGACTGATGCAAAACGAGGGTCAGATTTGCTGATTTCAATTGGTGGAAGGCCATACAGTTTGCTTAGAAGTTTGACTGTTTTTCAGCCAAAATTAGCTTTGCTGATATTGTCAACATAATGCAGGTACATTTAGAACCAAAACCACTGTTAATTGCAGAATACTTTAGGTTTCATAAGCATAATCAAAAGATAGGGAAGTCCATTTTAGATTATGTGGCTGAATTGAAGAAATTGCCCGTTCAGTGATGGAGGCTTAATGATGCACTGTAATCATTTAGTTTGTGGAACCTTACAAGAAAACATTCAAAGATGACTCCTAAATGAAGTACAACTCACATTTAAAAGAGAAGTCCAAATTGCTGTATTAATGGAAACAGCGGCCAGAGATGCAATTGAGTTGCAATCAGGAATGAAGGTGAGCGTGAACAAAATTGCAATGTCTAAACAGAAGCCTGTCTGTCCAAACCAATTGTGTTACCATTGTGGCAGAGGCTCACATACAGCAGACCAATGCAGGTTTAAAGGCGAAGCTTGCATAAAATGCACAAAGTAGAACACATACAAAGAGCATGTCAGACAGACAAAAATAAATGGACTGCACAGGGAGGAGAAAAATATAAAAAGTCAAGTTGCAGTTTCAAAAAGGGTACTAATCTACATGCTGTTGATGAAAAATTTTATAGTGATGAGAGTGATACGGGACTGAGTAGCCTTGAGATTTAAAATGTGAAAACTAACTAGACAAGCAATATGGCTTATTTACCAGAAGTGAATGGCAAATTAATTAAAATGGAAATGGACACTGTATCAGCTGTTTCAGTCATTCCATAATATGAGTTTGAGCAGCATTTCAAAGATACATCCAGCATTTGCATATCTCATACCCTGCAATAGAGTCAACTGAAATGATTTCAGAAGGGTACTGGATGATGACACAGCAGCATTTAAGGATGGCACTGGAAAGCTCAAACATATCAAGGATAAAATAGAGTTAAATGAAAATGCCACACCCCGGGTTTACAAAGCCTGTCTGCTTCCTTATACCATCCATGTTAAAGTAGCTGTGAGGTAGATCACTTGGAGGATGAGGATAAAGGAATTCTTTCCAAGGTTGAGGGGAGCCCATGGGCAATCCAAGTCATCCCAGTAGCCAATAAGGATGAACCTGTAAGGATCTGTGGTGATTTTAAGGTGACCATCAGCCCAGTACCTAAAGTAGATTAATGCCCTCTGCCCAGGATAGAGGATATCTTTGTAAACCTTTCTGGAAGAAAACACATCAGCAAAGAGGACATAGCTAAGGCTTACCTACAGATGGAGACGCAAATCCAAAGTGTTTCTCACCATAAGTACTCACAAAGGGTTTTTTCACTATAATAGGCTTATTTTTGGAGTAGCATCTGTACCTGCATTCTGGCAGAAAGCTGCAAGGTTGCCCAGGCACTGTGTTACCCAGATGACATTGTTAACACTGAGGATATCAAGGAACATCTCTAAAATCTCAAGAAGGAGCTAAAAAGATTAAAAGGTTATGGGCTCAGAGCATGATGTGACAAGTGTGAATTCTTTAAACCAAACATCACTTACTGTGGTTACACCATTGATGCACGAGAATGACACACATGTACTGAGAAAATTCAAGCAGTGGTGGATGTCCCAAGGTCAAAGGCCATGTCACAGTTGCAGTCCTTCTTAGGATAGGTCAATTAGTATAACAGATTCCTGACAATCCTGGCTACTGTGCTCCACCCCTTGAACTCAGGACTACAGATTGGGAAGAAATGGTAATGGATAAAGCAGTGTGAGTTGGCTTTCCAAAAGAAAATGTGATGTTATGCACTATACTCATACATTACTATCCATATCATCCTGTGAAGCTTGCCTGTGACACGTTGTCTTGTGGCGTAGGTGCAGTCATGCTATGTTATGAGTGACGGAAGAGAATGCCCATAGCATTTGCATCATGTCCCCTTTCCGCTGCAGAGAAAAATTATGCACAGATTGACAGAGAGGCCTTGCATCTGGTTTGGGGTGTAAAGCATTTCAACCAGTACTTCTATGGGAGAGAGTTTACCCTCATTACTGATCATCAACCACTGGTGTCCATTTTCAATCCACAGAAGGGTGTTCCACTAACAGCAGCAGCACAAATGCAGAATTGGGCTCTGTTTCTTAGAGGACACAATTATAAGATCAAATTCAAGAGGACAACTAATCATGCAAATGCTGATGGATTGTCCTGTTTACCCTTGAAAAAGGGAATACTTGTGAAATTTACTAAAGATACACTCCTCTTGATGTATTCTCCATGATGCAAATTGAAAGTCACCCTATTACGGTAGAGAAGATCCAAAGGGAGACCAGAAACGACCCTATACTGTCTGAGGTCTACATGGCCACCAAAAAGTGGAAGGAATGTGCAGGAGAAATTCCAGTTCCCCCAGTTTTACCAGCGCCGGGATGAACTTGCCCCTGAAGGTGATTGAGAGATGTTGTACCATCCGAGCTGAGGGCTAAAGCGTTTAGGAAAATACATGCTAGTCATAGTGAAAGCATTGGCTGGAAGATTTGTCTGGTGGCCTGGGATAGATCAGTAGATCAAGCAGCTTGCCATGCACTGTCTGGGATACTAACACATCCAGAAGATGCCAAAAGCAGTGCCTCTCCATCTGGGATTCCCCTGCATTGCCCTGACTGAGGATTCATATGGATTTTGCCAGATCATTCATAAGCAAAGCTTTCTTGGTAGTAGTGGGCGCAGCTACAAAGTGTCCAGAAGGGTTTCCGGTAGCCTCCACTACAGCCTCACACACTGTTGTTGTTTTGAGAAGCATCTTCTAAGGACTGGTGTTCTAGGACACTTAGTCAGTGACAATGGGCCACAGTTTGCAGCAGAACAGTTTCAGTCATTCCTGTGAAAATGAATGGGATAAGACATGCTGCATCTGCACCACACCCCCAGCTACAAATGGTTTGGCAGAAAGATTTATCCGGAGTCTAAAGAGTGCACAGTGAGCAATGTCAACAGAACCATCACACTAACACTGAATCAGAAGCTCGCCAATTTCCTCTTTGCACCTCGCAATGCAGAACACTGCACAACCAACACCACACCAGCTATGCTGTTCCCGGATTAACCTTTGCGCTTGCATCTCCTCAAACCCAATTCAGAAGGAGTACGCGGGACAAACAGCTGAGACAAATTGAGGGCTCCCCAAACAAGGAGGTTCAATGTGTCACTTCTGGACAAGCAGTCGTAGTGAGGGACTACCCAGGTTCAAAAGTGGGTACTTGGGCTGATTCAGGACAGAACTGGATCACTCTCCTACACAGTGGAGATTGCGTCTGATATCATCTGAAGATGACACAATGATCAGCTGAGGAATCAGAATCAGTTGTTAGAGAAGAAAGGTGCCCAGATCTGTCAGAACCAGTTCCCACAGCCTCAGAGTCAAATCCTGCAACCAGCATGGATGGGGCCTCAGAATCTGAGATAGTTTCACAGCCACAAGTCTCACCTGCCAAGCAGGGTGACTTCCCTCCCCACCTTGTCAGGCAAGACATTAGATTAGGCAGCATCTCTAGGAAGAGGTGCAGTCGATGTTTCAGGCCGAGACCTTTCGAAGGGTCTCGGCCTGAAACGTCGACTGCACCTCTTCCTAGAGATGCTGCCTGGCCTGCTGTGTTCACCAGCAACTTTTATGTATGTTGCTTGAATTTCCAGCATCTGCAGAATTCCTGTTGTTTGAAGACATTCGATTAGATTAGATTATGAGGACACGTAGTCCTCTTTTATTGTCATTTAGTAATGCATGCATTAAGAAATGATACAATTTGTTCCTCCAGAATGATATCACAGAAACACAAGACAAACCAAGACTAAAAAAAACTGACAACAACCACATAATTATAACATATAGTTACAACAGTGCAAAGCAATACTGTAATTTGATGAAGATCAGACCATGGGCACAGTAAAAAAAAAAGTCTCAAAGTCTCTCGAAAGTCCCATCATCTCACGCAGATAGTTGAAGGGAGAAACTCTCCCTGCCATGAGCTTCCAGCACCGCAAACTTGCCGATGCAGCATCCTGGAAGCACCCGAGCACAGTCCGACTCTGAGTCCGTCCGAAAACTTCGAGCCTCCGACCAGCCCTCCGACACCAAGCACCGAACACCATCTCTGCTGAGCGCTTCGACCCTGGCCCCGGCAACAGGCAATAGGCAAAGCCGAAGATTTGGGGCCTTCTCCTCCAGAGATTCTCAATCGCACAGTAGCAGCGGCAGCGAAGCGGGCATTTCAGAAGTTTCTCCAGATGTTCCTCCGTGCTTCTCACGTCCGTCTCCATCAAATCAGGATTGTGCACGGCCCCTAGTTAACAAATATGATATCAATTCAGAGCGGCCGCGCGCACTGCGTAGCATCGCCATCTTCTCCTCCCCCCTTATCCCAGAAGAGTAAGAAATCCTCCAAAGCAATTAAACCTTTTGGCCTAAATGGGACAATTTAAAATTTATTATGCTATGGATGTCTATATAGTAGGTGTATTTTCTATCATTATGTGTATATAATTGAGATACGTTCTATATTGAGTTGGAATTTATAGCTAAGAAGGGTAATGCATTTAATATTTGAGTAATATTGCATATTTTTCATTAAACATTGTTTGTTTACATAATTCATTATGCGTTATATGTAAAAGTACTTGAAAGGCATATGTCATTAAACCACCACATCATAAGTGCGTGTCTCACGAAACTAAAAGTAGTTAGACATGCACCTCCCAGTTCTCGTGTTTTTCTTTTGATTGATTTCTGGAATTACAAAACATAACAGTGATTACTAATGGTGACTGCCCCCTCCCCCCCCCATCAGGAATTGGTTCTTGGGCCACAGCTTTCCATGTTGTTTATAAAAGACCCATACAAGTTTGCTGATTCTAAGTTAGGTGGTGCAGTAAATAGTGTGGCTGGAATGGAAGACAGCGAAAACGGACTGTGCTAAATGGAGGAAGTCAGAAAATCTGAGGTAGATGAATTCCAAAGTGGGGAGATGCAAAGTCATCCATTTTGGATCTTTGAAAGTCCAAGCAAACTTTTATTTACAATCAGTCTTATGCCCATTGGATGAAGCATCTACCCAGCAGAAGCAGATAGCTCTCCCACCATGTTCTCTCTTCAGAAAGCAGGGACAGTACAGAGCGAGAATCTATCATTGTCAGAGTGGATTAGAGAATGGATTAGCCAATCTACACTGAAAGGATGGATAGATGAGGAAAGATCAGAAAGGCTGTTCTGAGGAGGGATAGATTTCAGTGGAGGAGATCCAAAGGCTGAAAATCAAAATAAAATGCAGATGCTGGAAATCTTAAGTAAGCCAGAAACCTGGGAAAAAATAACTCAGGAGGCCAGGCTGATCCTTTCCAAGGGATAATTAAGGAATGTTAACCAAGATGCTTAAACATGATAGATAAGCCTGTTGTATTTAAAATTCTATTCTGCCTTCTGGCAGCTGATGCTCAACTCCCCATCTCAGTTTCATTAAGTTGGAACAAGGTAACCAGAGCGTTAATATTTATATTTCCCACTTTACCCAAATCCCCCTTGTGCTCACAATCTCCTCCCAAAGAAAATAGGGTTGCATAGATATGACAAGGATTTGGATTGATACTATGTGTGTGTTGTGACTGGGAAGGAGACGATAATTGAGATGAAGTTGGAGATTCCATGATGAGATGCAAGTAAAAGTTGAACACAGTCGGCATTGAGTGGGTTTGATTGTAACAGTTTTCTTTTGTTACAGCACGCCAAGGCTTTTCACAGAAGACACGCCCTGAAAGGGAATCTGGAAGGATATGAGCAGCCACAGAGGAGATACTTTCTGTCCAAGGATACTGAAGATGTGGTGGTCAAGGTGATTAACATAATGGTTTCCTATCTTAAATCAGTGGTTCTCACACGACTAATCCCTGTTTATCTGTGCAGACAGGAATGAAAATGCATGGGCAGTTCCCACTGTGCCTCGGGAATTATAAGGGAGGCAGGGCATGTCTTTCCCACAGTTGACAGAGGCCAGACTGTGAGAGCATTCATATCCGGCCTTTAATCACAATGATAAATTTTTAATTCAAACAATGTAAAATCCTTGGATGTAACGTATGTTCAGTGCTATTTGTTTTGGTAAATTTAAATTGCATATAAAACAAAGAAATCCTGATTTTTCAATAGTTACTAATTGCACCATCAACGAGGGATCTCAGTTGCATGTCTAGGCTAGAGAAGCGGTCCACAACACAGGCTGAATGGAGAATTACTGGAGGTGTCTTTGATGGAGGGAAAAAGGCAGTAGTGGATTGTCAAAATAACCATTTTCTTTTACAGACTAGGTTATATTTGCAGAACCAATGGATTGCTTTTTGAAATGGTGTACAAACAGGGACAGTCACAATATTCTAAAAAGAGTTGGATAATTGACCAATGGAAAAAGTATTAGGGAGGGGGATTAGTTGAGAATTTCCACCAAAGATGATGGCTTTTGTGTTGCAACATACTATGATTCTATAATTCTCAAATTAAATCTGTTAGATTTAAAAATGCAAAAACAACTTTGTAATTTAGTTGCTTCTTCCAATGTGAAATAATATCTCACTCTAATTTAACTTTAAAATTACAGGTCACCCGTGGATCCTTTTCTTGGAGCAGTGGTGGAGTAACTCTTTCAGATATCAGTATAAGAATTCCAACAGGTAACACATGTAATTTCCATTTATTGAACCTTTGGTAAAATTTTCAAATTACTAACAACGGAATGAACTGAATTTATAGGTCTTCCCTAGGTTACAACAGGGAACTGTTAAAAACCCAAATAGCTTGCAAGTCGGAGATGTAGTAACCCAGCAATATATTTAAATAAAATCATAGATAAACCAAAGGCAGTGTGTAGTTAAACCAGGATATTTAACTCAGCCATTCAAATTTCTCTCGAGTCTTTCAGAATCAAGTTCACATGTGGTAGAACGTGCTCGCAGACACACGGCAGCTGGCAAATCCCTCCCACCAGCCTCTCAGCTGCTCAAGCTGTATATAAATCATCTGTTTGTAGGAAGGGGAGAACCTGTATTAGAATAAACAAGGATGTAAATGGGCCAATTTTGTTGATTGAATCTTAGTGTTTAAAATCTACTAGGGGCTGATTTAGATGATGTGCAAAACCTGGGATCATCATGCCCAATTAATCCATTCCTACCTCACCAAGGGGGCAGAATGAGCCAAATTTTTGCTGGCCACTCCAAATGGATGGCATGCCACCTTGGTAGCCTCCAACCTGACGGCATAAATATCGATTTCTCTAACTTCAAAGTTCAAAGTACATTTATTGTCGAAGTATGTATACCATATACAGCCTGGAGATACATCTTCTTGCAGGCAGCCACAAAACAAAGAAACACAGTAGAATCCAAGAAAAACCCCACACAACCAAAACAGTCAAATGTCAAATTTGCGGGAAAAAACAGCAAATCGTGCAAACAATTAAAAAGGTAAATAAATAATATACAGAACATGAACTGCAGAGTCCCTGAAAGTGAGTGGGCAGCCATGGAGCCAGCTCAGGGCTGAAGCGAGTGCAGCCAGGGAAGAACCCTGCACCTCACACCCGTTAATAATAACGAGAAAAGAGAGAGACAGATCAGATGCAGGCAGGCAGGATGGGCTTGGGTGGGGGATCCTGCCTGACTTGGAGCACTGGTTCACTTTCCACCTTTTTTGATGCCTTAATCTCCTTAATCGGGTTCGGTGCACAACAAACTAATCTTGACGAGACTTTCAGAAGTAAAGTTAGGAACAAGCTGTATGAACGGAGAATGAAAAATCATTGGCACTCAGGTCCACAAATGGTAATAAAATCACTTGTTAATATTGAACCTGAGGCTAATACATATTTGATGACCTGATATGAAGGAATTTAAGTAGAATTTGGCACATGGACATCCATTGGCACTTTGAATCGTGGATCAACTAGGCTGGATGAAGCAGCCATCTTCTCTCCTTAGATTGTGAGGTTCCAGTCTCAGCAACAGTATATAAGGAATTCATTTTGCTTCAAAGGTTCATTTATTTCAAATGTCATTTGAAACAGGCATGGTGCCGGAGGATTGGCATATTGCTCATGTTGTTCCATTGTTTAAAAAGGGTTCCAAGAGTAAACCTAGCAATTATCGGCCTGTGAGTTTGACATCAGTGGTGAGTAAATTGATGGAAAGTATTCTTAGGGATGGTATATATAATTATCTGGATAGACAGGGTCTGATTAGGAACAGTCAACATGGATTTCTGCATGGAAGGTCATGTTTGACAAACCTTATTGAAGTTTTTGAAGAGGTTACTAGGAAAGTTGACAAGGGTAAAGCGGTGGATGTTGTCTATATGGACTTCAGTAAGGCCTTTGACAAGGTCCCACCCGGAAGGTTGGTTAGGAAGGTTCAATCGTTAGGTATTAATATTGAAGTAGTAAAATGGATTCAGCAGTGGCTGGATGGGAGATGCCAGAGAGTAGTGGTGGATAACTGTTTGTTAGATTGGAGGTCAGTGACTAGTGGTATGTCTCAGGGATCTGTACTGGGTCCAATGTTATTTGTTATGTACATTAATGATCTGGATGATGGGGTGGTAAATTGGATGAGTAAGTATGCAGATGATACTAAGATAGGTGGAGTTGTGGATAATGAATTAGGTTTTCAAAGCTCGCAGAGAGATTTAGGCCGGTTAGAAGAGTGGGCTGAAAGATGGCAGATGAAGTTTAATGCTGATAAACGTGAGGTGTTACATTTTGGTAGGACTAATCAAAATAGGACATACATGGTAGGGCATTGAAGAATGCAGTAGAACAGGGGGAATAATGGTGCATAGTTCCCTGAAGGTGGAATCTCATGTGGATAGGGTGGTGAAGAAAGCTTTTGGTATGCTGGCCTTTATAAATCAGAACATTGAGTATAGGAGTTGGGATGTAATGTTGAAATTGTACAAGGCATTGGTAAGGCCAAATTTGGAATATTGTGTACAGTTCTGGTCACCGAATTATAGGAAAGATGTCAACAAAATAGAGAGAGTACAGAGAAGATTTACTAGAATGTTACCTGGGTTTCATCACCTAAGTTACAGAGAAAGGTTGAACAAGTTGGGTCTTTATCCTTTGAAACGTAGAAGGTTGAGGGCGGACTTGATAGAGGTATTTAAAATTATGAGGGGGATAGATAGAGTTGATGTGGATAAGCTTTTTCCATTGAGAGTGGGGGAGATTCAAACAAGAGGACGTGAGTTGAGAGTTAAAGGGCAAAAGTTTAGGGGTAACATGAGGGGGAACTTCTTTACTCAGAGAGTGGTAGCTGTGTGGAACGAGCTTCCAGCAGAAGTGGTTGAGGCAGGTTCGATGTTGTCGTTTAAAGTTAAATTGGACAGGAAAGGAATGGAGGGTTATGGGCTGACTGCAGGTCGGTGGGACTAGGTGAGAGTAAGAGTTCGGCATGGACTAGAAGGGCCAAGATGGCCTGTTTCTGTGCTCTGATTGTTATATGGTTATATGGTTAATAGCAAAGTATAGAGCTGTGAAAATTTTCTTCTCCAGATAGCCACAAAACCAAGAAAAAAAGAATGGTCATATGATCATCCACCCTCAAAACGTGCCCCCCCCCACCCACACGAAACACAACAAGAACATTGGACCCTAAATACCCCTCTCCCCGTTCAAAAAAAAATCAAAAACTCAACAGGAACATTGACACTCCTCTCAAGCCCGCCCGTCTTTGCAGAAAATGCAAAGAGAACATCGACCTCCAAATCTACCTCTCCCGGCACAGAAAAACTTACAAAAGAAATGCAACAAGAACATCGAACCCCACAGAACCCCCTCGCCCTCACAAAATAGCACAAGAACATTGACCCCCAAATCCCCCTCCCCCACACAAAACAAGAGAAAGAGTGGGTGAAAACACAGAATAAAAAAAACTATAAGACTGAAAAAAAGTCCATAATCTATATCCAAAATGCAGAAAACCTTGGGCACAGCAGAAGGCCACCCAGGCTCCCCTTTCCAGCAGCAGAGCAATCCCACCAGCAATCAGAAAGCAGGCAGCTGGTAGTCACCTTCTGCATCCACCTCAATATTTCAATCCCCCTCGTTGCTTTAATCAGTGAACAATGGAAACTTTAATTGGCAAAATGTAGTCAAGCATGAGCTCGCACCTCCCGCAACCTCCCGCAACCTCCCCAGCATGAGGCTTGCACTCCCTGCCTCTCGGAGTCAGCAAAGCACTGGATCACCCAAACGATCACCACGCTACAAATCACAGACTCCAACAGTTTCAGAAACACATTCAAGATGAAAACCAGACGTAAAGGACATAAAAGAAGTGAAATATATAGATTTGTGGTCTTTCCAGAAGATGTCGACATTGCCATGGGAGCATTGCCATGTTGACTGGAAGTCATTATTTTTATTTTTGATCATGTTCTCACATTGTCTAAACCGAATTAGTGAAAAAATTACTAGGAAATTCAGTCAAGAGATTACTTGATGTCAAACTGACAAAATATTGATCTGTATGTGGTGTTTATTTCCAGGCCAGCTGACAATGATAGTAGGGCAGGTAGGATGTGGGAAATCTTCCCTTCTCCTGGCAACACTTGGAGAGATGCAGAAAGTTTCTGGCAGCGTATATTGGAGCAAGTAAGTAAAATTGTAATGTTGTAGGAAAATATATTGTTAAAATTTATTGCAGTGAAATAAAGAGAGACAAAACCCCATGTGCCAAATTTTTAGTGAGAAATCCTTTGTTATTTGTTCTCAGTAAAACGCACACATTTAGCCACATCCAATTCTTAAATACAATTTAATGGCATGTACAGGACCATATTTTGGAAACGGAGTACTGTTCACATATGCTATCTCTGTGCATGTTTCTTGAAACCATTGAGGATAAACTTGTTCATCTGATTCAACCTTCCTTTACATCAGCATTGATGGGGTACAGCTGGTGACTTTGAAACTCATGCATCATGAGTCCAATCCCAAGTTCTGAAAGTGATCTAGACAATATTTTTAATTTATGGTCTAGTGCCTGAGATAACAACCATTGAAAACAGCCAGCAATGCCACAGCTATGCTAGTTCAGGGAAAGCATCCAGCTCACCCACCTGATCTGGCCTGTAAGTTGTCCCACAGTATTATTAAACAGATGCCAAAACTGATGAGGGATACAAAATAACATGTCAGAGGAGTTGTATTTTGTAACTTATCTTCCCTACCAAACATTTGATCATCACCAGACTTAATCTTTGGCTTAATGTTCATTTCCATCCGAACCACGTTCTTTATAATTCCTTGTGATTTTTTATTTAGTCACAAACACCATATAAATTAAAGTCATATTTATTCTGAGAAGTGAAGTCTTTTTTTGAAGCGGAGGCTTAATGAATTATCATACACAATTAACAGTGACATAAAGAGAGAGTGATAGATATGGATGGTTATGTTGTCACATCCATGAAGGCAGTTAACACTATAATTTAGCCTTTTGGATTCTATATTATTCTAATATTCTCAGTTTTTGTTTTTTATTTGCATGATGTGCTTTCCTTTGCACATTGTGTTCATCAATCTTAGTTTATGCATAGATTTTTTTCATAAATTCTATTGAATTTCTTTACTTTCCTGTAAATGGTTGCAAGAAAATGAATCTCAGGGTGGTATACGGTGATATCCTGTAAATGTACTTGGAAAAAAAATTACGTTGATATTGACCTAGTTCCGGTATGGTTGTGCTGATTCTCTTCTTGAAGGCACCATCTTACAGACAAACTCTACAGAAGCTATATTGGTAAATGAACATTATTCTCGTGTTAAGTGGTGTCTGATACAATGGAACCTGCAGTTTGTAATGCTCACTAATCCTGACAATGGTGATTCTTTTTTTTTTGGCACAAACTTTAGGGAACCTGAAAATGAGATGAACCAGGAAACATCATGGAGGTATTTTGAAGTACTTCATATGTACATTTTGGTCTGCATCTATGAATGGAATCTTTGTTTTTGGGATTGAAATTTTTCTGCTTTGAGGTAGAGGAATGTACTCTGCCATATTAGGAATTCATTTTTCCCTTTGGATGTTTTCTTTTCTCACCTGTTGAGTATGTGTTCTATAACTCTGCCCCTTTGTGATCCCTTCATACCATAGCCTTATCTCCATAAATATTTAAAATTCTGACCCAAATCAAAATGTATTGGTCTTCTTGACCTCAATCTACACCCCTTTAGGATTTTGCACCCATTTGTATAAGGGAGGTGATTACAGACTTCCCTTCTAAGGTTAAAACTGCAGCTCCTCACTTGTGAGGCTTCATTTACCTATTGTGGTTCAAATTCCATCCTGCAAAAGTATATCGATCCAATTTCAATTGGGCACCAGCTCCAACAGACAAGGAAGTTTCAAGTTTGCACACATCTTTTCATGAGTTTCCTAACACTATTCTGAATAATCAAGCTCATAGTTTGTTAGATTCCTCCATACAAGGACATAGCATCCTCTCGCTGATAAACTCCGGATTAACTATTCACAAAGAATTACCGCTCACTACAGAAGAATTTTGTTTCTTTTCCTGTCCCTCTCTTTTGTTCCCTGATTAACTACCGAACAGCATTTGGGTAATGGGAAGAAAATAAGATCTCTCTCCAATATTTAAAAAAAAGAAGCTCTGGGCTGTGAAATAAATTCTAAGTTGAGTAACCTATTGCCTCAACCATATTTTTGTCGCTAACTTGGTTTTACCGTAAATTGCAGTGCACATGAGATTGAGCCTGTGTTGGAGGCGACTAGGAGGTACTCTTTCTTATTCTTTACCCATAACTAATTGTGTGCTGTATTATTTTTCTAGTGATACTTCATCCTGATAACCATCACACCAGTGGTAATGCTTTTTACACTTGGAACTAAACAATCCTATTCCATGTATTGGTTCTTCTTTATCTAGTCTCCTCAGCATTGCTTTCTCCTGCTTAGCTGGTATTTCCATAATTCTGTCAAAGCTCCTGCCAATGGCTCCAATGGGAGGGCTCCGTCCATTTTCACTGCATGTGATGCTGGTCATTTGTAGTCACACTTGGTCCTATCTGAAATAATAGCGATGATGTTGGGCTCTTCCCGTTTTTGGCTTGGCAGTACCAATCCTTAAAGTCAAGCACAAAGGGCATAGATGATGAGAGGCTAATCCACAGAACTAATGGTATGCTCGAGGGAATTTCATATTTCGAACCAATGTGAGCTTTGAGCCTACAATACAATGGATGGTCGAAGTTTCGAGTGGAGACCATTATTCCTCTTCATAGATGCTGCCTGACCTGCTGAGCTCCTCCAGCATTTTGTGTGTGTTACTTTGGATTTCCAGCATCTGCAGATTCTCTTGTGTTTATACAACGGATGGTGTGCTTTGAGAGAATAACAGGCCTGTTATCTCCCAAGAGTCAGGACTCCACTTTGTCAGGGATTGGGTTCCCCATTAAAATGTCCATCAAAATTCCCAGTGCAAATGTTTAAACATCAGTAGGTGACAGCCAGGCTAGCCCTGAAGGGCACGCAGCAACATTTAATAATCAAGGGGATGAATGATCTGTAGCTCATCGAGTGGCAGACACACCTCTTGTAGATACTTCTGAGTGAGGATCTTGAAGTGTGGGCTGCCCAGCACAGTCCTTGCTGATTTGAATTAATGCAAATTACACATTTCACTGTATATTTTGAAGTATATGTGACAAATAAAGCCAATTTAAATCTGATCAATTCCGCCTTTCTCCAAGTATTAGATGCCCATTACCAGCCAACAGTTATCCTTCCTATATAATTTAAACCAGAAGTTGTGCAAGGCACAATGTAAATACATCACTCATTAGACTAGTGACTAACACCTTCGTAAATGTTTCAATAGGTTAGCTTTGTCCTATCCAGGGGTTCCCAACCTGCAGTCTGTGGACCTCTTGCTTAATGGTATTGGTCCATGGCTTAAAAAAAGTTTGGGAACCCCTGTGTCAGACTAAAGAGACACAGTTCATCAATCTTTGTTGTATGTTTCGACCTCTTTGCATAAATCTCTGTTGCACTGGACTCCATAGCATTATAACTGGAGTTCGGAAACGTATACAATATTGTTGACAAGTTTCTGACCAATTTATCATCTCCAGTTTTCAATTTATTCCTGTAGAAGTTAGCCAAGCTTTTACTTCATTATTTCTGGTTTTGTTAACCTACATTGCAACTTTCATTGACCGAAAAACTAGTGAGCTTTGCGAACAGGATACATTTTTTTTCCTTCCGGGTTTGCCACACATAAAGAACTGAATGATGAACAAACAGAATAATTTAGAGAAAGGAAAATTAAGCCAAATCTGACTTGGGTGGACAACAAAAGGGCAACTTTAACAGCAAAAAATAGAACTCAAGAAAGGAAACACTTTATAGAGGTGCTGTGCTTGGCTTTTTTTTATTGCTGTGTCTGTCCTTTAGCATTTGAGTATGCTGTAAAATGTGAACTAAGTATTTTGTGTCAGAAAAGAGTGTGTCTTGCTCATGATTGCTCTGAATCAAGGCTCTGAGCTCCTAAATGCTTAATGTTTTCTGTGATTATGTTTCTGTTTTCAATAAAGGCGAAATTCATCACTTTAACTGCCTTTAACTTTATCTCAAGCAGAACACGAAATTCTGTTGCTTATTCTGCTCAGAAGCCTTGGCTATTAAATACAACGGTGGAAGAAAACATTACGTTTGGGAGTCCTTTTATAAAACAAAGGTAATTGTTCCCGTTAATAGAAGTGGAACTGAAACTCTTACAGTGGGTCTCTTAAAACTCCAACATGTCAACCCATTAACCGCTCCCCCCAACACCACGACTTCATTATTTCCTGTCAGAGTTATCTAACGTACAGACATTCCTGTACCTAGCATCATTTTATATACATACAATCTGTCTATATACTGTGTATAAGCTAATCATATGTATTTATATTTATTGTGTTTTTTATGCTGCATCAGATCCAGAGTAACAATAATTTCATTTTCCTGAAGAATGACAGTAAACTATCTTGAATCTTAAAACAACCAACAAGAATTGTACTTTATAACTTGCTGTTCATGTCTCATTGTATTTCAGTCAGGTCTGCCCAGACATCATTCTCCTTAACCCACAAACAGGAGGAATGATGGACAAGTGAATAGGATTCATTAGCATCAAATTAATTTCAAGAAAAATAAAGAGAACAGAGAGAAAATGTAAAGTTATCTCATGATGAATGTAAACCGCAAGAGAGATTGGTTGATGTAAATTAATGGTGTCTGGGCCTTGACAAGGTATTAGGTAAAGATGCAAATATTTTTCACCAGAATGAATGGACCAACTGTTTTGGAAATTGGTTTATTATTGTCATAAGTACTGAGATACAGTGAAGTTTTTTTCCTTGCATATCATCCAAACAGATCATTCCAAACATTAGTACATTGAGGAAGTAAAAGAAAAAAAACAATGTAGGATATAGCAATAGAGTTATAGAGAAAAGGCAGTGCTGGTATACAAATAAGGTGATGTAAACCGAGATCAAGTGTTTATGTTTATCGTATGAGAGATCGATTCAAGAGTCTGATATCAGCAGGGTAGAAGCTGTCCGTGATCCTGGTGGTACATGTTCTGAAACCTTCGTATCTTTTGTCTGAATGGAGGAGGGAGAAGTGAGAATGACCAGGAATGGTACTTGATTCTGTTGGCTGCTTTCCTGAGATCATTATCATTGATCATAGAATTATTTTCACAAGGAACCTAGGAATTCCTAGACTGATAAAGACCATGGTCCATTGAGTTTGCCTTCTACATCTTGTTGGTTACATGTTGCAGTAGTGATGGTTTTGGGTAATCTGTCACTGTTAAGGGACTTATAAACATTAATTGAGGTAAGATGGACTCTTAAATCTTGACCTCACAATCTGCCTAATTATGATCTTGTACCTTATTGTTATCTACGCTGCAATTTATTTAGCATTCTATTATTGTTTTATCTACTTTTACCTCATTGAATAATGACTTGGTCTTTATAAACTATATGCAAGGAAATTTTTTCACTGTACCTTGAGACATATGGCAGTAATAAACCAATTCCGATGTTGTTATTACAAACTACAGTACTATGCAAAAGTCTTAGGCACCCTAGGTTATTTTGGTTTCAGATGGTCTGGCCTCCACAGAACCCTGATCTCAACATCATCAAGGCTGTCTGGGATTAGCTGGAGAAACAGAAGCAAGCGAGATGGCCAAAGTCTGCAGAAGAATGGTGGCAAGTTCTCCAAGATGCTTAGAACACCCTACCAGCAGATTTTCATATAGAACTGGACGATAGTGCACTTAAGAGTATTAATGCAGTTTTGACGACAAAGGGTGGTCACACCAAATATTGATTTGATTTAGTTTTTACTGTTTACTGCTCTTTATAGTGAATTTTTGGTATTTTGATATTTATTTCATTATTTTGAAAGCATTTTCTCTTTACAGAATTTTTATACATGTGCTGAAGACTTTTGCAGAGTACTGTACATCATCTTCTAGCTTTGCTAATGTTATGGTACCTTCCTGTTTCATTAACTGTTTCCTTTTTCTATTTCCTGCTGTGATGATCGTATTTTGCCAGCCCAGCATGAAGTTTGGAAGAGCCAAGTTTTCCAGCCCCCTTTGAACCTGTATGTCCCTTGAACAGTGGCAGACACTATTGCTACTGAATTGTCTTGATGTCTTAATGCAGGCACACCTTTCATTTCTCGCCCTCTCAGGTACAAAGCCGTCATTGATGCCTGTTCACTTCAGCCTGACATTGATCTATTGCCATTTGGAGACCAAACTGAAATTGGAGAGAGGGTAAATACATGGACATGTATGATCTTGACCGTGCCGTTCACCTTGTAAATTTGATTCAGACTGTGAATGCTTTTCTCACTCACTGCAATTCTGATTTCACACGTGGGTGGAACACTGTGGGCATCATAAGTCAAGTGGTGGAGGGCTGACCTGTTTGTCACACCACTTAAGTTTCTGCCATATCATCCAAGCTGCATTGTTGAGGTGATATGAGAAGATACTTTTAAAATTGTAAACAGGAGGAAATCTGCAGATGCTGGAAATTCAAGCAACACACACAAAATGCTGGTGGAACGCAGCAGGCCAGACAGCACCCATAGGAAGAAGCACAGTCGACGTTTTGGGCCGAGACCCTTCGTCAGGACTAACTGAAAGAAGAGATAGTAAGAGATCTCTTCTTTCAGTTAGTCCTGACGAAGGGTCTTGGCCCGAAACATTGACTGTGCTTCTTCCTATGGATGCTGTCTGGCCTGCTGCGTTCCACCAGCATTTTGTGTGTGTTTTTTCAAATTGTGACTGGCTGGGTGGGCACTGTGGTTGATATGGACTGGTTAGTGTATGAAGGATTTTTTAAATTTCAAATCTGCTAATCATCTCACCTTGTTACTCTAGGGGATTAACCTGAGCGGAGGTCAGAGACAGAGAATCTCTGTAGCTCGAGCTTTGTATCAAGACACTGGTACAGTGTTCCTGGTAAGAATCCAACACATCTTGCATTGAGCATTATCTGTTTGTAGCCAATTGCAGCTGCTTTGTTGATGAGAATAAAATGAACCAGACTGTTCACTGCTCCATCCTTATTAACACCTGGCTAACACTTTAATCTGTCAACTGTGTTGTCCGTAATGGATGGGGTATTGATTCCCATAGCATGGAAACAAACCCTTTAATTCCACCTGTCCTTGCCAACCACATACCCATCCAAGGTAGTCCCATTTTCTTCTGGTTGGCCCATATCCTTCTAGGCCTTCTAAACCATTCAGATCCATGTACATCGGGAAGTGATGTTGTTTATACAGACTTTAGCAAATCTTTCAAGATGGTCCCTTGTGTCAGGTTGGTCTGGAAGGTTAGGACCCATAGAGCTAGTTATGTGGATTCAAAATTAGCTCAGAGGTAGGCAGCAGAGGGTGGTAGTTGAAGGTTCTTTCTCGGAATTGAAGTCAGTGACTAGTGATATGCTGCAGGGTAAGGTGTTGGGATCCTCATGAGTTGTTATAAGTGATTTGGATGAGAATGTAGAGACTTGGCCAGTAAGTTTGCAGATGAGGTAGACTTAGTGAAGAAGTTTACCGTAGATTGCAGGGGATCTTTATCTTGATTACTGAGAAGTGGGTCAAAGAGTGGCAAATGGATATCAAACAGATGAATGTGAGGAAGTCAATGAGCGTACGACTTGCAATATGAATGATTGGGATTGGGGGTTGCAATGGAACAGAGGGATCTCGGAGTAGGAGTGCCAAGCTTGTTGAAAGCAGCAGCATAACTATGAAGAGTGGTACAAAGGCTCTTTAGCACTTTGGCCTTCATTAGTCAGGGCATTGATTATAGGAGCTAGAGCAGTGTGCTGCAGTTGTGTAAGTTGTTGGTGAGGCCACACTTGGAGTATCGTGTGCAGTTTTGGTCACTCTGTTATAGGAAAAATGTGGATAACCTGAAAGAGTGCAAAAAAGATTTATCAGGATGTTGTCAGAACTAGAAGGCCAGAGTTGTGGAGAAAGGTTGACAAGGCCATGTCTTTGTAACACCAGCTGGCAGGCTCTTTCCAGTCTCCACCCAGCTAACAGGAGTCACCTGCCACTTGTTTCTAACTCATCACCTGCAGCCTATTTAAACCCAGGTCTCATCCACAATTGTTGTTCACTCATCGAACCAGCCAGCCTCAACCAGTTGCGCCTAGCCTTCAGTTACCTTGTCATGTCAAGTACTCGTTCTCTCTTGTTTTGTCTTCATGACTTGCTATTTTGCAGTTTATTATTAAAGTGATTGCGCACTACTAAATCGTCCCTGCCGCTCTCCATTTGGGTCAAGCTTCCTCTACTTTTCCTGACATGGAGAATGAGGGGTGACCTCATAGAGGAGTTTAAAATTATGAGAGTTATAGATAAGCTGGACGGTAATAGACTTTTCCCCAGGGTTGGGGAGTCCAAAACTGGGGGGGGGGGTGGCGTAGGTTTAGGGTGAAAGGGAAAAGGTTTGAAAGGAATCTGGGAGACATTTCTCACCCAGTGGGTGGTGAGTATATAGAATGAGCTGCCAGAGGAAATGATTGAGGCAGGTATAATAGTATAATTTAAGAAGCACTTGGTTGGCTGTGTGGAGGGGCGAGGCTTAGAGGGGTATGAGCTAAATGCAGGAAATTGGGACTAGCTAGGTGGACAGGTTGAACCGGAGGTCCTGTATGCATGCTGCATTGTTCCATGAGAATATGCCCTGTCCAAATTCCTTTTAAAAGACAGATGTTACTGTATGTACCTGGACCACTTCCTCTGGCTGCTCATTCAGTATATGCATCATCTTCTAAGGGAGAACCTCGGAGTCCTTTCTCAGGAATACCTGGCACTCCTACCTAGGAATGTTGGGATGGAAAGCTACCCAGCAAGCCTCTGATGTTTGAGAGAGCAATGCCTCTGACTCTGGCAACTCTTTTCACAGCTGTGCCTCAGAGGACTTTCAGCTGTTATTTCTGCAGCCTCACTTTTGTTTTTCATCAGGTTGTTCATCATATTGGAGTGTTGGCGCGTGGCCAAGTGGTTAAGGTGTCGGTCTAGTGATCTGAAGGTTGCTAGTTGGAGCCTCAGCTGAGGCAGCGTGTTGTGTCCTTGAGCAAGGCACTTAACCACACACTGCTCTGCGATGACACTGGTGCCAAGCTGTATCGGCCCTAGTGCCCTTCCCTTGGACAACATTGGTGGCGTGGAGAGGGGAGACTTGCAGCATGGGCAACTGCTGGTCTTCCATACAACCTTGCCCAGGCCTGCGCCCTGGAAGCCTTCCAAGGCGCAAATCCATGGTCTCACAAGACTAACGGATACCTATCAATATAGTGTTGTGGTGATAGAATTGGGTTCCACCCTTTCTTCAGGTTTAGTCCATTGCCAGCACTTCCTGGTATTGGTTGTGCTGTTATTCTCCTGATTGCTCTGATTGGTTTGAGATTGTGCTGGGACAAAAAATACAAAGAATTTTCCTGAAATGGGTTGTATGCGATGAAGTCATGTCTTACTGCCATCCCCTGAAGTAGCTAAAGTTGTATAGTAAACTATATTTCAGTTCTTTATCTCAATCTCTAGTGTCATTATGTTTATTTTATTGCAGATTTTGCACACATGTAAGTTATACTTGTCTTCATCTTGCAGTGTGCTGTGATACTACTGCAAAAAGTTAATTTATCATGAAATTTACATCCAGTGTGTGTATTCCTATGAGAACAATAAATTGTACTTGGACAAAACTTTTTATAAATGTAAAGTGCTTCATAATGATTGAAACTGTTTGCTGTTGAATCAATATTGTGTTGATTCTCATCTTTTTAGCAATGCAACACTGGGAGTATCAGACACACCGCCTGTAAAAGAGCCTGTGTATTGTTCCTCCCTGCTACCAGCTATCGTCCCAGTTCCATTTAATTATACATGGAACCAATACACATAGAGCAAGTTTCCAGAAACCTACTTTTTAAATTGTTTGTGGCCATTTCAGTGCTATCATTAAGCATTAGGCTTTTTGATCAACATTTACAGCTGCTGGAATATCTCTATGTCACAGCTGAGAGAACAGGAACTCAGGATCATCAGTTATGCAGCTTAAGAGAAGAGAGTTGAGCAGTTCTCCTGGGTGAAAAGCTCTTGTCTCACTTTGAACAATGCAATATTTCACCTGATCAAGATCCAGAAATGAATTCTTTGGTATTTATTTTTAGGAAAAACTGTTATGATCTTGAATGCGCCAGGAGCCGATTCAATGGTAACTTTGGGAAAAGGAATTGGATATTAAAAAGGAAAATCTTGGAGCAATGCAGAGAAAAAGAAGAGCTGGCACAGGCAATAGTGATATCTTTTTAGACCTTAAGATGTAGGAGCAGACTTAGGCCGTTCAGTTCATCGAAACTGCTCCACCGTTCCATGGCTGATTTATTTTCCCTCTCAGCCCCATTTTCAGGCTTTCTCCCTGTAACCATTGACAACCTTACTAATCAAGAACCTATCAACCACTGCTTTAAATGTACCCAATGACTTGGCCTCCACAGCCGTCTTTAGCAATGAATTCCACAGATTCACAATACTGCTCACAGTACTCCGTTTGTGGACTTATCAGTGTCTTATAAAGCCTCAGAATTTTATATTCTATTCTATACCTCTTGAAATGAATGCTAATATTTGCATAAACCCACAGGGTATAGTCCATCTGGTCCAGGTGACTTGTCTACCTTCAGATCTTTCAACTTTCCAAGCATTTTCTCCTCAATAATAGCAACTGCACTCTGTCCTGACACTCCCAAAGCTCTGACATACTGGTCACTTCCACAGTGAAGAGTGATGCAAAATATTTAGTCAGTTGTCCACCATTTCTTCGTTCCACTGCTACCTCTCCATCATTATTTTCCAGTGGTCCGATATCCACTCTTACCTCTCCTTTACTTCTTATATATCTTAAAAAGATTTTGGTGTCCTCTTTTATGTTATTGGTTAGCTAACCTTAGTATTTCAACTTTTCTCTCATTATTGCAGTTGTAATTGCCTTTTGTTTGGTTTTAAGGTTCCCAATCCTCTAGATTCCAACTAATTTTTGCTATATTGTATGCCCTCTCTTTTGCTTTTATGCTGTCTTTGATTACCCTTATGAGTCTCGGTTGCCTCATCCTCCCTTCAGCATACTTCTTCTTTGAGATGAATCAGTCCTGTGTCTTCTAAAATTCTCCCAGAAACACCAGTCATTGCTGCTGTAGTCATCCCTGCAAGTCAGCGTTCTAATCATCTTTGGTCAGCTCTTCTCTCAAGACTCTGTAGTTCCCGTTACTCCACTGTAATAATAGTCCATCTGATTTTAGCCTCTTCTCAAACTGCAGGGTAAAATCTGTCATATTGTTATTGACTCCTAAAGGTTCCTTTTCTTTAAGCTCCCTGATAAAATCTGCTTCATTTCACAATTTTCAATCCAGAATTGCCTTTTCCCAGTGAGCTCAACCGTAAGCCATCTTGTAGGCATTCTGCAAGTTTGTTCTCCTGGGATCCAGCACCAACTTGATTTTCCACATTTGTCCACAATCCCTAACATTGGAGCAGAATTTTGCGATTTGGCTCATTGATTCTGTTCTACCATTCCACCATGGCTAATTTATTATCCCTCTCAAGCCCATTCTCCTGCCTTCTCCCCATAACCTTTGATGCCCTCACTAAACAAAGCACATACAAAATGCCGAAGGAGGTCAGCAGGGCAGGCAGCATTTTGTATGTCTTACTCTGGCCTTCCAGCATCTGCAGAATGTGTGTGTTTAATTAAGAACCTGTTAACCTCTGCTTTAAGTATATCAATGACTTGGTCTCCACAGCCATCTGTGGCAATGAATTCCACAGATTCACCGATCACTTGCTATAAAGAAATTCCTCCTCAACTCTCTTCTAAAGGGATTTCCTGAGGCTGTGCCCTGTGGTCCTTGACTACTACGCTACTGGAACCATCCTCTCCATAATTCCAAGCTAATGAACAGTTAACATTCTCTGTAATTGTACTTCTGTTTAATGTCTTATGTTGTTATGTAAACTAACTGTACTTAATGAGTATTTTACAAGCACTTAAAATGGAATGAAATTTGTTACTGGTATTCTTTTGCTAACTAAC
The DNA here is from genome assembly GCF_963921235.1 of Mobula hypostoma. NCBI lineage: Eukaryota > Metazoa > Chordata > Chondrichthyes > Myliobatiformes > Myliobatidae > Mobula > Mobula hypostoma. Next base: position 9,979,220 of record NC_086116.1, read on the forward strand.
AATGCTTCTATTTCTAAACTGCTCATCTTTGAAGACAAGAAAATGTTCAAAGTCATACACTTCACTGGATTTTTGAATTAACTAAAGAACAAGATTGCCATAATAGTTGGTTTGCTACCACAACGATACTGAGCTAATGGGCTGAATTTACTTGGTTTTGTATTCACTTGTGCTGGAATCTGAATGTGTAGTAACATCTGTAGTTAGCATCACAGTTCTGGGGCAACTGAACATCTTACAATTAAACGCCGGCCACATTAGCTGCTCAGGGAGTTTCCTGTTGTGTTCATTAATGCTGTTCCCATCCCCTCCGACCCGAGCAGAACTGCCAAAGGAGAGCTTTGCAGTATCATCAGCTCTCTAAAAACAAGCATCTGGACTGTCTCTTTGATAATTGCGGAAGACTCCAATCATGTTAACCTGCAGGACATTTTACCCAAATTCCACCAACTCGTCCCCATGACCATGAAGGAAAACAAACAGACTGGACAATGTTTATACAAACTGACACGGTACTTACAAAACCATCCCACACCCTTATCTTGGCCTCTCTGACCACATGTCCATACTGTTAATCCCAGCATAACGACTACTGCTGAAAATGTAGAAACCAATCAAGAGAATCGTTTTTGTATGGTACAACGAAGCAATCTCTATACTTTAGGACAGGTTGGTAGATTTTATTACTTAAAGGGTTGTGGAAATCTGAACTTTGCCTTCTCCCGCCCCCACCAAAAAGGCTGTGGACTCAGAGTTAAGTAGGATAAAGATGAATAGATTTTCATTCAGTTTGGGATCAAAGAACCATTGAAGGTTTATGATACAATAGGAGGTCATTCAGCCCACCACCTGTGTTGGTTAAAAGAAAGACATTCCCAATTTAAGCTCACCTTCCAACACCACACCCGGCATCTCTGAATGCACAACATGTCGAATCTTGGTGGATGGGCTACAGCAGGTGATCGCTAATCAAGTGGCCACTCAGTATATGCTTGATCATGGCCCTTCAAGTATACAGCTCAGTGGCCACTTTATTAGGTACCACCTGCTGTAGCCCATCCACTTCAAGATTTGACATGCCCTTCTGCACACCGCTGTTGTTATGTGTGGTTATTGAAGTTACTGTCACCTTCTTGTCAGCTTGAACCAGCTGGCCATTTCCTCTGAACTCTCTCATTGATCAGGTGTTTTTGCCCACAGAACTGCCACTCACTATATCCGTATGATTAGCACACCATTCTCTGTAAACTCCAGACACTGCTGTGTGTGAAAGTCCCAGGAGATCAGCAGGAGATCTGAGATACTCAAACCACCCCATCTAGCACCAACTTTTGATTCTATGATTTCTTATCCATTCTGATGTTTGGTTTGAACAACAACTGAACCTCTTGACCATGTCTACACGCTTGTATGCATCGACTTGCTGCCACATGATTGGCTGAATGTATATTTACATTAATGAGCAGGTGTACCTAATAAAGTGGCCACTGAGTGTGTATCCAAGCAGTTGATAAATGTGATGAGACTCTCCCTGTGCTGCTCTATGAGGCCGTAAGTTCTAGATCACACTACTCACAAGGAAGGAGGAGACCGTTGTTCTTTCTTCGCTCTTCTAATCCTTTAATGGATTACTTTAGGCTTCTTGACTTTTTGACCCAGCTACTAAGAGAAATACATCCACTCTATTTATACTCTTCTAGGCCCCACATGTTGTCCCTCAATCATTTTTCAGTTCCAAAGTAAGCAGCCACAGCCTGTGGATCAGGTGTGGATAAATGGGGGTTAAAATTCAGAATAGCTAAAACCGTCCTGAATGATTAATCCTCCCCATTCCGGATTGAATCCACAAGTTTGCCTTGTGTTGGCTTTCAGTTCTTGTGCCTTTGAGTATTTAAGTAAGCCAGCTCTCCCAAACCATCCTGGACATGGACGGGATCCCTTCAATCTGTGTTATTCGTGCTGGTTACAAAAGAAACCTCCATCTTAATCCTTCCTTCCAACACCTGGTCCATATCTGTGCAAGCCACTGTTCTTCAAGTACACATGAAATATTATATAAATGTTACATGTGTGCCAGTACCACTCTTTCAGGCACTGAGTACCAGACCTCTACCACCCTCTCCCCTCATTCCCTCTCTAATTCTTACAATTATTTTTAAATCTATGGCTGCTTGTTTTGGCTTCTGCACATGAAAATCAGTACTTCATATTTATTCTATCTCGTTTCTTCAAACTTCATACACGTCAGACATTTCTCCACTAGTCCTTGTCTAAGGGAAAACAATCTCAAAGTTTCCAACCTTAGAGCTGGTCAGTTATAGTCCTGTACATCTTCCTCTCCACCCACTCTAGTACATTGATCAGGGTAGTGCAGTGGTTGTTGTCTATATGGACTTGAGTAAAGCATTTGATAAAGTTCCTCATAGTCGGCTGATCCAGAAAATTAAAGTGCATGGGATCCATGGAGAGTTGGTAAATTGGATTGAAATTAGCTTGGCCGTAGAAGACAGGGGGTAGTGCCGGAATGTTGTTATTCTGACTGGAGGTCTGTGATTAGTTTTTTTTTTGAAGTTTGTGACTTGTACAACAAAAAATTGAAATGTACAGTGAGATGCATGCAACACACACAAAGTGCTGGAGGAACTCAGTAGGCAGGCAGCATCTATGGAAAAAAAGTACAGTCGATGTTTCAGGCCGAGGTCCTTCGGTGCGTTGTTTGTATCAGCAATCAGCACAGTCTGTGGAGAGCCTGCAAGTGTCACCTTGCTTCCTGCACTAAAGTAGCATGCCCTCGACTTGATAACCCTGACCTGTATGTATTTGGAATGTGGGAAGAAACAGAAGGACCTGGAGGAGATCCACACGGTCACAGGAAGAGCATACAAACTCCTTGCAGACAGCATTGGGAATTGAACTCCAATCATGATCGCTGGCACTATGAAGCATTACACTAATGGCTACGCTATCGTGTCACCCACCCCCCCAATCAAAAGTAGCGATGGTCTGATCTGCAAGTTTGCAGAAGGCATTAGATTTGGTGGAGTTGTGCATGGCGAGGAGCATTGTCAAAGAGTACAGAAGATATAGATTGGTTGGAGATGGGTGGAGAAATGGCAGATGGAATTTAATCTGGATAAGTGTGAGGTGTTACGCTTTAGGAGATCAAATGTAAGAAGAAAGTAGACAGTAAGTGGTGGTACCCTCAGTGATGTGCAGTGAGAGGGATCTTGGGTTGCAAGTCCATACCTATCCGAAAGAGGCAACACAAGGAGTTTCAGTAAAGAAACCATGCAGTATACTTGCATTTATTGGTCAGGGCATTGACTATAAATTTGGAAACTGTTTAAAACTTTGGTCAGGAGTAAAGTGTGCATTTCTGGTCACTGCATTATAGAATGTGAAGGCTTTGGAGAGGGTGGAACAGAGATTCACCAGGAGGTTGCCTGGATTAGAGAGTATTAGCTATAAGGAGAAGTTGGATAAATTAGGATTGTTTTCTCTGGAGCATCAGAGAGTGAGGGAACACCTGATAGAAATATATATAGTTATGAGAGGCATAGTTAGGGTAGATGATGTCTTTTTCACACGGTGACAATGTCAGATATTTGGGATGGGGATAGATTTAAGATGGGGGGGGTTAAGTTTATGGAAGATTTGCGAAGCAGAGATTGGTAGGCATCTGGAACAGGTGAGGTGCTAAAGCAGATATGGTAGCAACATCTGAGAAGCATTAACAGGCAGAGGTTGGAGGGATACAGACCATGTGCAGGTAGTTGGATTTAGTTTAAATTGACATTATTGTTGGCTTAGACATTGTGGGCTGAACTTGACTATCCCTGTGATATATTCTATGCACTTCTGCCTTTATGAATCAAAGGTTACTCTCCTTGACATTGCCTGAGGCACAGATCATGAGGAAATATACGTTTGTACAGTAACTGCAGATGGGGGATGAAAATTTTGTTTCACAGCTATTCAGTGGGTTTTGATGAAGTGATGACTCTGAGGGGTCAGGCAATCAATGCGAAGATATGGCAGCAGAAGGGTTAGATACAGGAGATCATGAGGGGAATTTTCTAGCTAATGTCACATCGGAGTTTTCGACCCTTGGAGTAAGTACAACCCATTAAATGCTTTCCCACTACAGTCACTAACTAAGAAACGTTTGAACATGGGGCTGAAGTACTGGTTTATTCCTGTAAGTGCTCGAGTGTCCCTTTGTTTTACCCCCACCAGGATGATCCTTTCTCTGCCCTGGATATTCACCTCAGTGATCACCTGATGCAGGAAGGAATCCTCAAATTCCTGCGAGAAGACAAGCGGACCGTAGCTCTGGTGACACATAAACTGCAGTACCTGACACATGCTGACTGGGTAAGCAAGAACTCCGAGCAATTCGGACTCGTGTCTTGCAGTTGACGCCTTGATGTAGATCTTGATTTTTTATCATCCATGTAGTATGATGCCAGCAAGCTGCAGCCTACATGCGTTTTATAACCACCTTTCAGGTCCTCCTTAATTTCTTTCTTAGCTCCTTCAAGTCTGCCTGTGGAGCTTCTTGTTCTGTCTATATCACTAATAACAGTACTGTATGGACCACAGTCTCTAACGATTCACATCCACTCCATCCGGCCCAGAATATTTTGCCAAATACGCAATGATGACCTTAACCCTGGCACAGGGATCCCGGATCCAGGATCCTGATCCTGCAAAACAGCATTCTGGAAACATGCCTGATTCAGATTGACGTTAGTTTAATCTCATATACACCATGCTGTAATGAAATTCCTTGTTCGCAGGAAGTTCACAGAGTAAACCATCTGCATGTTGATTATAAATACAGGAAATACAGTGACAATTGTAAAAGGCAATGGAAAATTGCGAAGTATTGGAGAGCAAATAGCACCCCCCACCCGCCCATCCTCATCTATCTCTACCCCTGTAACTGTACTGCACTGTAGACACTTTAAACCACTTTTTATAATGTTGTTTACATTGTAAATAAATGCCGGCATTTATTTATTTATGCTCATTTATTCCATATCTGTCCTTTAACCTCGAACTTTATCAGCCTTTTTTCTATTTTTATTTATATGCAAAGCTGTACTTTTTACATAATTCTTTATAATTGATGAATGGTGTTGTTACTTGCATTTCACATCCTGACCAACACCCCACAGCAAATCCCGAATACATGTAAATGTATATGGTGAATAAAGTTGATCCTTGATCCTTGAAAAGAAATAGAAGAGACAAAATCAAGAGTTCAAGAATGTGGTTTCAGTGTTCTTTCTATCATTATCCTCTCACCCTTTCAAGCTGAGCATGAATGACACTATAGAATTGGCCCTGGTTGCACGCTAGGGAAAATCTATCTCCTAGCTGTGCCCAGAACAAAATAAAGGTTTAAGCACAGAATGTCCTTGGGGGTCTCCTGAACTGCCTGCCTGCTCCTTTTTTTCATCTGTGTGCCAGTCCCCCATTGCCCCTCTGCCTGCATTTTTTTGCACTATGTCCGGAAACGTACTATCCACAAAGCACTCAGTTCATGGATATACTGGGGTGACCAACTGTTACTCAACTTCCAAAGCTTAGAACACAAGCTCCTCCAACTGATGACACTTCCTACACCTCTGGTTGTCCAAGATACAGAAGATGCCCTGGAGTTCACTCATTACACAGGAGGTTACTTGAGTTAACCTGCAGGAACTTGCAATGGCCTTGATCTATGTTTAAATCACATTCTTGTTACTCATTAGGCCAGTTTCCTGCATCCCCTTTACTTGCCAGACTTTATTTTCCCAGTGTAAAAAATAATCTTGCAACATTAATATTGTTACTTATCGAATGTTATACCGTTTGTTCCAAACTTGATGGTGGTGGTGATTGTTACATTTGACACTTCTTCGAACACCCAAATATACAACCCCGGTACTTGATCAAAATTGGAATTGACTTATTATTGTCAAATGTACTGACATACAGTGAACATCTTCTGTTTGTGTGTCACTCAGGCAGTTCATATCATGCGTTAAGTGCTTTGATGTAGTAAATGTTCAAATTAAATTTATGATCAAAGTTTGTATCTGTCACCATATTCTATCCTGAGATTCGTTTTCTCAGAGCAGGAGATGGATCTCAGTGCAGTATATGGTAGTAAAAAGAAAAGAGGATGCTGAATATAGGGTAGCAGACTCTGGACATGTTTAGTCATTTACAAGTTCACAAACAAGAGAAAATCTGCAGATATTGGAAATCGAGGCAACACATTCAGGGTGCTTAGGAACTCAGCAGGCCAGGCAGCATCTATGGCAAAGAGTACAGTCCACACTTCAGCCCAAAACCCTTCATCAGTCCACACTAGTTTTCATCAAATTCACATTAGCTTTCTGTAACCAATCCATGCGTCCAGAAGACTGACATTTCTGTCCTTGATAGTTGTTTTGAAATCTCCCCACTATTAAGGCTAAATTGACTGGTCTGTATTCACCAGGTTTATCCCTGCACAATTCCTTGAATGAGTTTTTAACCCACCATTTACACAACTTGAACATTCTTGACCTCTAGAAATAAAACTTAGCATTCCAGAGGTCTTTCTGATTATTTTCTGTACCTATCGATGAAATCTCAATGGCTTTTTAAAAATCTGTCTATGGAGTTCTGGTTTCACTTAGAAGACCAGCATTTACTGCTCATCCCTAGCAGCACACACAAAAAATGTTGGTGGAATGCAGCAGGCCAGGCAGCATCTATTGGCAGAGATACAGTCGACGTTTCAGGCCGACACCCTTTGTTGGGACTAACTGAAAGAAGAGATAGTAAGCCTTCAGACTCTCACAGCTACCTGGACTATTCCTCTTCCCACCCTGTCTCTTGCAAAAATGCCATCCCCTTCTCACAATTCCTCCGTCTCCGCCGCATCTGCTGTCAGGATGAGGCTTTTCATTCCAGGACGAAGGAGATGTCCTTTTTTAAAGAAAGGGGCTTCCCTTCCTCCACCATCAACTCTGCTCTCAAACGCATCTCTCCCATTTCACGCACATTTGCTCTCACCCCATCCTCCCGCCATCCCACTAGGAATAGGGTTCCCCTGGTTCTCACCTACCACCCCACCAGCCTCCGGGTCCAACATATTATTCTCCGTAACTTCCGCCACCTCCAACGGGATCCCACCGCTAAGCACATCTTTCCCTCCCCCCCTCTCTCTGCTTTCCGCAGGGATCGCTCCCTACGAGACTCCCTTGTCCATTCGTCCCCCTCATCCTTCCCCACCGATCTCCCTCCCGGCAGTTACCCTTGTAAGCGGAACAAGTGCTACACATGCCCTTACACTTCCTCCCTCACCACCATTCAGGGCTCCAGACAGTCCTTCCAGGTGAGGCGACACTTCACCTGCGAGTTGGCTGGGGTGATACACTGCGTCCGGTGCTCCCGATGCGGCCTTCTATATATTGGAGAGACCCGACGCAGGCTGGGAGACTGTTTCACTGAACGCCTATGCTCTGTCCGCCAGAGAAAGCGGGAACTCCCAGTGGCCACATATTTTAATTTCACATCCCATTCCCATTCTGATATGTCTATCCACGGCCTCCTCTACTGTAAAGATGAAGCCTTCAGGTTGGAGGAACAACACCTTATATTCCGTCTGGGTAGCCTCCAACCTGATGGCATGAACATTGACTTCTCTAACTTCCATTAATGCCCCACCTCCCCTTCGTACCCCATCCCTTATTTATTTAGTTATTGTTGTTATTTTTTCTTCTTTCCTCCTTTTTTTCTCTCTTTTTTCTCCCTCTGTCACTATAACTCCTTGCCCAACCTCTGGGTCTCCCCCCCCCACCCTTTTCTTTCTCCCTAGGCCTCCCGTCCCATGATCCTCTCCCTTCTCCAGCCTGGTATCCCTTTTGCCAATCTACTTTCCGGCTCTTAGCTCCATCCCTCCCCCTCCTGTCTTCTCCTATCATTTCAGATCTCCCCCTCCCCCTCCCACTTTCAAATCTCTTACTAGCTCTTCTTTCAGTTAGTCCTGACGAATGGTCCCGGCCTGAAACGTCAACTGTACCTCTACCAATAGATGCTGCCTGGCCTGCTGCGTTCCACCGGTACTTCTTGTGTGCGTTGCTTGAATTTCCAGCATCTGCAGATTCTCTCGTGTATTGCTCATCCCTATTTGCCTTTGTGAACTATTTACAGCTTTGTGCCTTACAAATCACTTTCAGCATCATCCTCTTGGGGTAGGTCTACAGACACATACAGCAGATTTTCAAAGACACTTCACTGTATCTTGGTACATATGACAACAATAAACCAATTACCAACTACATTCATAGCATGTTGTAACCTATCTTTCAAGCCTGTGACTCTCTAAGGATAGTAGATGAATTTCAGCTCAGCTAAGAGGCTGGCATTTTTTTTTTATCATCCAGATAATTGCGATGAAAGATGGAACCATCATTAGAGAAGGCACCTTGAAGGATTTTCAGCACCATGACGTAGAACTGTATGAGCAATGGAAAACCCTTATGAATCGACAGGATCAGGAATTTGAGAAGGTAATATGTGAAACTCCAGGAAGCATCCTTGAGAATATATGCAACCAGCCTGTCAGATGAACCACTTGTATGTCTGATTGCTAAGATTTATTTTCTGTTAACTGTAACTGAGAGAAAAATACAAGGAAGCAGCACGCCTCTCATTTCTGGATTTAACTCCTCTCCTTCTCAGGGAAGTGTTCTTCGTGAGCCCAAGCAAAGCAGCAAGGCATGGTGAATGTGTAACAAAAACAGAAAATGCTGGAAATAACTTCTGTGGAGAGAGAAACAGAAATAATGGTTGAAGTTTAAGACCATTCAGAAAAAATAAAGTTAGTTTAGATGACAAGGTGAGAGAAGGTAATGGTGGAGCAAAGGAAATTCCCCTGTTAGGGTGAGACTGGATTACATTATGTGGGAGTTAAAGCTTAGCTTTATTTTGAAACATGCAGTGAAATGTGTCATTTGCAACAAATCAAGTCAGTGTATGTCGGTATGCTTCCAGTACCAACGTAACATGTCTTCAATTCACTAATCCTAATGATTTTTTGGAATGTGGGAGGAAACCAGAGCAACTGGAGGAAACCCAGACTATTACGGGAGAATGTAAAAAAAAACCTTACAGATGGTGGTGTAAATCAAACCCCTGTGTTACTCAGTGACACGTTGCACTAACTGCTACACTTTATAATCAAATTATGCTTCTTTATTTGTAGCAGAGTCTGGTTTTGCAATTGTGGTCCAGGCTAAAAATCCATGAAACTGCCCATAAAAGAAACACATTTGCAGCAAATGTCAATGCCATGGTCACAAAGAAGGCTTTTGCTATCCTTCACTGTCTTCAATGCCAGTGAAACACAAGGGCAAGCAGTTTCAAAAGCCATCAAAATCTACAAGGAGTTTAATAGTCACATTCACAGTTGACTTTACCAGGACATAGAACACTGTTGTCCATCTTCGGGAAAGGCATCCTAATGTATAGTGCTAAATGTCTACAAAAGTGGGCAATGATGTTATTAGCCTATGATTTTGACATCAAGTACAGATATGATTTTGAAATCAAGAACCATGGGTGTTAAAGTGGCATAGCCCTGGTTGACGCCTATGCCAAATAACCAAAGGTCAACAAAGACACATCCTACTATTCAACATCTGCTGGAAATCTTCAGCCCCTTTGGGATGCGAGAAATGTTCGTTTCTGACAATGGCACCTAATTCAGTTCACAGCGGTTTGCTGTATTCTGCCGGAACAGTGGAATTATCCACATCTGCTCACCTCTTATCATCCACTGTCCAACAGTGGATACCTTAAAACAATCACTTCTGAAATCAAGAGGGGTAGGAACATTGGCTGAGCATCTTTACACATTTCTGCTGACATATCGAGTCACATCGCATCCAAGCCTTGAGAGGAAGTCTCCAGCTCCAGTGCTTTTGTGAAGAAAACTGTGCACAGTGTTGGATGCAATGCTGCCATAGCAACCACATCCAAGATGGCAGATGGTCAGGTGCTCAAAGGCAGCCACACTGACCTTGGTCGAAGGGTGAAATCATTCATGTCTGGATCTGCAGTGTGGCCAGACAGTATCACAATGGGCAAGACCCCTGGATACCGGGCCAGATTGTCAAACAAATGGGGAAAGTGGTCTACGAAGTTATCGTAGATAGACGTCACTTGCATCGCCACATCAACCAGTTGCGACCATGTGCTCCCAAAGGCCCAAGTTTGTCGGACAGATCACCAAACACAGAGCTAGACTTTTCATCTCTTACCGGAAGTGTTTGATTTACCCTGACTGAACTAACCTCCAGCACGAGCACAGTTGCAAGCAACATCGCAACCAACATCGCAACAAGCAAGTGACAGCCTGCTACTACTAAGAAGGAGTGGTCACCAATGGAAGCAGCCTGTTCCAATCCAAGTCAACCCTTGTCTCAAATCCTGCAGGTAATCATCGTCATGAAGGAAGTATTACAACGAGCTGAAACAACTAACACTCATTGGTCAACTGAAACCAATCCCAGGCTGACATTCTCTGATCGGTCATTGTTCATATCAACATCTCGAATGTTCTTGGGTAAGGCATTTAAATAGTCATGCTTTGGGATGTACTGTTGAGTTTTGAGATTTTTGTAGTTAAGTAGTTTTACTGAATAAAGGTTTATTCAACTTCTGGCTTTGTTCTATCTCCTGGCGTCGAGTCTCATCTGTAATCATACATGAGTGAAAGCAACACCAGTGACCTGATCTTGTCTAATCTGTGGAATGCGTTTGGGAATGTTTATGCCCTGGCCTGATAGACTATTTGTTTGTATTGAGTAAGCAGCAAAGCATTAGCTCACTTTGTATTCCCTTAGCTGCTTCTGGATATTCAGTTCCAATGGTTACTTCAGAATGGAATATCAGGATTGGAGTTCAATAAGCCATTGATATTACAGTATCTAATTAGATTAGAGAGCAAAAGCAAAATATACCCCGGCACTTAAGTTTTGTTTTGTCATCAGTACTGACCTATTGTAAAATAACATCCTTTCTGCACCTGATCATTCTGAGCCTAAGGATGCCTCTGCACTGACATTTCTCATTTGTTTATGAGATGTAGATATTGTGGGCAAGTTCAAATTTTATTTAACCACCACTAAAATACCCCAGAAATCAGTCCGGGCGGATGATCTCAACCCAAAGTGCAATCTGTGTCTCTCTCTCGACAGACGCTGCCTGACCTGCTGAGTGCCTCCAGCAGCAATTTTATTTGATTTCCAAATCTGCAGTCTCTTTTGTTTCTAATTTACATTTGAACTCATTAACTTGTTTGGCTGTATAGAACATAGTTTTAAATCAGTCATGCTCTTCTGCCATGAGAGTCAAACTTTTGTCTCCAGGTCTTGGGATTCTCATCTAATCGTCAGACTGCTACGGAAATGTAAATGCAGAGAAGTGTAGGGAAAGTGATCGATATGATATTGCTTTTCTAACAGTATGGCTTAGTTTTAAAAAGTATCCTCCCAAAAAAATGTAATGTTTAGCAGTAAAAGAGAAGATAGCTGTAAGGTGTCATTGGATAATTTAAGCATACATGCACAAATACCCACTGCCTTTAAATTCAAGAAGCTTTAGTGTGAACCCTGACGTGTAATGTGACAATATTTTAATTGAATTTAACAAGACCCTTTCTGTGTTGGTTCAGGAAACAGAAGGTGAAAGTCAGACAATTCTTGAAAGGAAAACCTTGCGCAGAGCGATGTATTCTCGAGAAGCCAAAGCTCAAATGGATGATGAAGATGAAGGTTGGATTTTTTGGTCCTTACTGGTTGCTTGCTATTGAATAGTGCCACTCCTTTCGGGTCCAGAACTATTAGAAAAGGAGGGTTAAAATAGCTGTGGGTCATTTAATCAATGACGTCTCATGAGGTGGGAACCACTTGACCTCCCTTGGCAATTATTTGGGAGGGTTAGCCCTGAGATAGAGGCAATTAAAATGACCACCAGCCCTATCTCCACCACCTTCACCAACTCCAACCCCAGTTGTGGTGTACCCTGGTCTAGTCTTATGCAAACCAGATTTGACAAAATGTAGGCAGAGATCAGAGAGGAGATTCTCCAGCATTCTCACTGTCCCATGTCTCATCTGTACCTCTGGACGAGGTAAAAGGTAGACACTTACAGTGTCCAGAAGTTGAGTAGAAACAAGATATACTAAAACTTTAGCACATTTCTTACCAGCAACCATTCGCCAGTTTGGTGAGAAGTGAATGTTACCTTATCATTTCCATCAACTACCCCACCAACGCCACCTCACCACATGCTAGGGCTGTGTTTCTTTAGGAGATACAGTAATGCCAAAGGAGTTCCAACTAGGATGATGTTGTAAAGCTGTAACAGGACTTTTACTGGCAAAGAACATAGAACATAGAAATTTATAGTACATTACAGTCCCTTCCGCCCACAATGTTGTGCTGACCACGTAACGGACTCTAGAGACGGCCTAGAAGGTGCATAGCCCTCTATTTTTCTAAGCTCCATGTACCTATCTAAGAGGCTCTTAAAAGACCCTATCGTATCCGTTGCACCACAGTCGCCAGCAGTGCGTTCCACACACCCACTACTCTCTGTGTGGAAAAACTTACCCCTGACATCCCCTTGGTACCCATTTCCAAGCACTTTAAATCTACGCCCCCTTGTTTTAGCCATTTCAGCCCTGGGAAAAAGCCTCTGGCTATCCACACGATCAACGCCCGTCATCATCTTATATACCTCTATCAGGTCACCGTTCATCCTCCATCGCTCCAAGGAGAAAAGGCCAAGTACACTCAACCTATTTTCATAAAATACACCCTCCAATCCAGGCAACATCCTTGTAAATCTCCTCTGCACTCTCTCTATAGTTAGATAGATAGATAGATAGATAAACTTTATTAATCCCGAGGGAAATTTGGTTTCGTTACAGCCACACCAACCAAGAATAGAGTATAGCAATACAAATAAACCCCAGCAGTCAAACAACAAAATGCAAAACTATGCCAGATGGAAAATAAGTCCAGGACCAGTCTTGGCTCAGGGTGTCTGACCCTCCACGGGAGGAGCTGCACGTTCGATGGTCACAGGCAGGAACGACCTCCCGTGCCGCCAAGTGTTGTATCACGGTGGAATGTGGCCGAATTCCAACAATAAAAAGTTCAGTATCCAGTCTGCAAACACGTTCCTCGATCGTAATATGACCCGAATTGCACCATCTGTTGTTAGCCAGATCAGTAAGCACCCCAATCCTTCACGCTTACCACTCTCGGTGCACTTCCGGTCAGGCGGAATGGTATTACCCACCAAACTCCTCTTCTCCAAAAGTCTCTGTTGTCTCAACCCGGTCCTCTTTCCGCGGCTTTGTAATCCCCCTCTGCCTGCTCTGTGTGTTTTCCTCCAGATTTCAGCAGGGGTGTCTGCCGCTCTGTTCGCTAAGCCGGCCGGAATTTGCCGGACTGTGGAATACACCATGCGACCTTGCTTCTGTCCCACGTGTCGGGATGTAACCATTTCCAGCGCTAAAGAAAACCCAAATAAAACTCTCCCTACCAGCACATTAGAGAGGGTGCAGCTTCAACGTGTTACCGTGCAAAAAAAATACAAAAAATAACATAAATTAAAAGTAAGAAGAAGAAAGTAAAAGAATAGATCGGAACGGCTGTACCAGGCTGCATGCACGACCGGCGCGTGCGCACTTATCCATATCCTTCCTGTAGTTAAGTGACCAGAACTAGAGAGTTAGTTAAAATTCTGTAGAGGTCCCAATATAAGCCCCAAATCTTCCATAACCAAAAGTAGGCAATCCAGGAGTGCACAAAACACAAGAAAATTGTAGGATTAGGCCACACGGACCTTCAATCCTGCCCTACCATTCAAAATGGTCATTACTGATTGATACTGGCCTCAACTCCTCCTCTTTGCTTCTTCCTCTTCCTCTTCCCCATAGTCTTCAATTCCTCAATCTGTCAATTGTTTATCCTTTCCCACCTCACATATATCTAATGATCAGGCCTCCACTCGGGCAGAGAATTCCATAGTTTCACCACCTTCTGGGAGAAGAAATGTCTACATACCTCACTTGTAAATGATTGGCCCTTATATATCCTTGATTAATCATAAATCCGTGATTAGATTGCTGGTGTTAATCCAATGGAAAGCTAACATTTCAAATGGATATTACTGATGATATATAAACAAAGTGTTCTTTTGTCTGGGCTTTCCTCACCGCCAAACATATCAGTTAATTGACAATCCTTGGCAAGCTTTAGCAAAGGTATATCAATTCCATGTCATAGATCATTTGTTCAAAGACTAATCGTCTGAAGTATATTCAGCTGGAAAGCATGTTGGGGTACAAGGAGTGTGGATATATAGTACTGTGCCAAAGTTTTAGATATATATATATATATATATATATATATATATATATATATATATAAATATATATATATATAAATATATAAATATATAATATATACACACACACACACACACACACAGGTGAAACCAGGTGAAGGGGAAGATGGGTGGGTGGGTGAGGGGATAAAAAGTAAGAAGTTTGGTGGTGAAAGAGTAAAGGGTTGAAGAAGAAGCTGTTCTCCTCACCTATCCATCACCTCCCTCTGGTGCCCCTCATCCTATCATCTGTCACATGGTTCATTCTCCTCTCCTATCAGATTTCTTGTTCTTCAGCCCTTTACCTTTTCCACTTAACCCCTCCCAGCTATTCACTACATTGTCCCTCCCCCACCCACCCATCTTCCCCCTCACCTGGTTTCACCTGTCACCAGCCAGATTGTACTCCTCCTCCTCCCCCCCCCGCCCACCTTCTTATTCTGGGTTCTTCTCCCTTCCTTGCCAGTGCCGGTGAAGAACCTCAGCCAAAAAACTCAGCTGTTTATTTCTGTCCTTGGATGCTGCCTGACCTGACGAGTTACCCCAGTATTTTGTATGTGTTGCTCTGGATTTCCAGCATCTGCAGAATCTCTTCTGCTTATGAGCTTTAAGATATGTCTTCTGCTAGCTGGTATTTTCTTGAGTAGACAATAGCATATAGCTTTGTATGTTTAAAGAGAAATAGGCTGTAAGAAGTGAAAGCTTAAAGTAAAACTCTCTTTCTTCCAAGAAGCTGTGGGTCACCTGATGTGTTTGGAGTTGGGGAGGGAGGAGGTCGTCAGCTGAAATCTTTAAAACCAAATCTGGTAGGAGTTAGGAGGATTCTTGCTTCGAAGGTCATGAAGTGAAGGTAGTCACGGAGTTGCAGTCTGCTCAGCTACAACCCACTTCTGTCCAGAACAGATTCCAATGGCTTTTATTTCTGCATTTTGATATAAAAGACATTCACAAGTTAATTGGTTTTTGAAAAGGTTATTGTGTATTATTTCATGTGCATGCTACTTTAAAACCATGCTGAATTCTCTTTTTGCATGATCATAAATGAAATAAAACATAATCAATGTATCAGTTTTCATTTTCCGCTTATTGGAAGCACTTCTTCACTTCTCCAATAGGTACTTCATGCAAAGTACTATTCTTTTATAGTGAAGGTGTAGTATCAGCCAAAATAAATGTTTCTTTCATACTCTGAGGATAGAAGAAGACGAAGAAGATGATGAAGAAGATAACATGTCTACAGTGATGAGGCTTCGGACAAAAATGCCTTGGCGAGCTTTCTGGAGATATCTGACCTCAGGAGGGTTCCTTCTGCTCTTCTTGCTTGTAATTTCCAAGTTACTAAAGCATTCCGTCATGGTGGCCATTGACTTTTGGCTGGCAAAGTGGACATCTGTCCATGTGCGCCAGCCATCATCAGAGAATGGTCAATCACTGGACAAGGTAGGAACTTCCTCTCTAAGTGGTTGGAGTGTAATGATACAGAGGGACTCGGGAAGAGTGTACTACTTGGGAAACAAGAAGTTAACATGAACCCAATTTGGCATTCACCTGAAATGACAGCAATTTACATTTAGTTGATATTACAGTAATTGGAGGAGGTTGGTGGGGGGACAGTATGGAGATAGGTCAAGTAAGTGGAATTGGTGCAGAGTTTCACCCATTAACTTATTGAATGATAGAATAACTTTGGTGAACAGAGTTGTCTACTTTGATGCTTTTTCTTGTGACCTTACATATTTGGGTTGGTGTCCAACTTGCTATGCAGGCATAAAGCTGGTGTTGTATAATGCAAAGCTCCCTAACTTCAGGACATAATATGGCTTGGGTAGTTTCTCAACATGTTGGGTGACTCACCCATCAGAGGCAATATGATAAAAAACTGACCTTACATAGACAGAAGTATCCTGATACAGTACATCATACACAGCAGGGCCAGCGAAGAAGCAAAAACTTAATCCAAGAGGTGGCTTTTCTGATGAATGTTTGAGATTATTCTTCCTTCAAATGAGAATGTTCATAAGCCACAGGTCTGGAGGCGCTTAACAGAGAATTGTTTAATAGGATGAATGGGAAGAGATGAAACGAAGTTTAGGTAAAGATGCAGAGCTTGGAGAAGCCAGTGCCTCATGTATGCGGGTTATTAAAAGTAGCAGGAGGATGTTGGGATCCTTGTTTTGTCTCAATTGAAAAACAATAGATTAGAAAGTAAGGACGTTTTCGACAGTTTTATAAATTACTTGCTAGGCTTCAGAGGAAGTATTCAGTTCCAAGCATTGTACGATAGGGTTGATGTCAAGGTCTTGTGGGTGAGCAGAAATAATTTGTTAAAATGGTCCAGGGATGAATGACATTTACCTATTTATCTGTTCGACTGTACAAGTGGGATGATGAGATCTGTGGAGGCTGCAGTAGTGTCCAGATGAACTTGACTGACAGACCAACTGCACTTTTCAAACCACTTCTGTATGTTTTTAATAAATGTACAGCTTGTTTCCATTCAATCATGATGAAGTTCCCACATGATGCCAGATTCTGGTTAAGTTTCTGAAAATGATTGGGATAACATATTTGTCTTCATCCGTGTGGTGTTTCTGCGGGGGATCCGAAGCGAAGCACTGGATGAGTAAAATGAGTTCAGAGAATGGTGCGAATGTGGAATTCATGTCCACAAGGAGATGCAGAGGTAACCAGTAACGATAAGTTAAATCAGTGCAAGATATGTACCAAGCGTAAAAGTACATGATGAAAAGATGCAGATGTATAAGGTGTACAAGATAATAAGAAGAATAGATCAAGTGGAACCACCGGGGACTTTTTCCCACGGTAGTAATGGCTAATACCAGGGGTCATGATTTTAAGGTGATTGGAGGAAAGGTTTTTATGAAGAGTGATGGGACTGTGGAATGCCCTGTCAAGGTGGTGGTAGAGGCAGATACATTAGGCGTATTTAAAGACTCTTAGATAGGCAGATGGATGGTGAAAAAAAATAAAGGGCTATGCAGGAGGGAAGTCTTAGATTGATCATCCGAACACCATGTCCAGTTTCAGCTGCCTCCCCGTGTCCCTGGATCCCATTAGCTTCAAAAACATAGCTAATTCTTTCTTGAGAATATTTATTGATTTGGTTTCAGTTCCTTTTCTGTGGTAAAGAACTCCACTGGTTCACCACTCTCTGAGAGAAGGCATTTCTCTTCAACTCAGTCCTAAACGGTTTACACTCTGTCCTTAGATTACAGCCCCTGGAATTGAAATCCTTATCCATTCAGAGGAATAATACATCAGTCATGATCGGAATGGTGGAGCAGACTCATAGGGCCAAATGGCCTAATTCAGCTCCTGTGTTTTATGGCTTTATGGCAATCTGGAACATCCTCCCTATATCTAATCTGTCCAGTCCAGTTAGAATTTTGGAGGTTTCTATGAGATCTACTTTCATTCCTCAAAACTCTAGTGAATGTAAGCACAATTAGTCCAGTATATTTTGTTACATCAATTCTACCTCGGAGAAATCGGTATGGTGATTCTGACTGTAATGTGTAAATGCAATATAATTTACAAAGAAAGTTTCATGCCTGTAGTTTTTTTTAAAAAAAGGGGGCAGGGGTAAAAGATTGATTTATTTGGTTGTCATTTTATCACTGGGTGAGTTTTTGATTATAAGCTTTTGAGACCCATTTAAAATAAGTTTATAATAAATTTAGAAAATGAAACTTGATTTAATAAACTCATTTTAAAAGTCCTTTTTGATGCATATTACTGTATGATTGTTTGCTCAGTATAGATTATATCTTTAGTTTTGTCAAAAATATGATGAATTCTTACTCTTTAAAATATCTTCTGGACAATCTAGAACTTTTCAATTTTGATGCAGTGATTTGAAATTTAGACCTTTTGCTGCATAATGGTTACCTAATCAGGTTAGAGTCCAAATAACTGTGTGGGTGATCTCTTTCAGGATGTTGACCCTCTTTCTCTATGCTCCTTAGGACAACCAAAATTACTGCAAAGTATCGTATAGCATCCTGTGCAGTGTGGGGATCATGTTCTGTCTGATTACATCTCTGACTGTTGAGTGGATGGGCCTAACAGCAGCCAAAAATCTCCACCGTAATCTCCTAAACAAGATCATTTTAGCACCAGTGAGGTAAGCTGTAAAAAGTCTTGAATTACATTAATGAAAGAGAATTAATGGAGCATCAATAAAAGTAACATACTTATATGGCACCTTAGTGTAGTGAAATATCTCGAGCACTTCAGAAGACTATTATCTAGCAACATTTATTCAAATGTCTCTATGCCATATAAGGAAACGTTAAGGCAGATCAAAGAGGTTGGCTTTAAGTGTGTTCGTGAAAGAGAGAGAGAGAGAGGAACAGATATTTAAAGAATGAATTTCAGAGATTAGGAATTGGGTGTTTAGAGGCAGTTGTTAAAAGAATTAAGGAATGTACAATAGACCAGCACTCAAAGGACACAGAGAAGTTTGTCTAATACGAGGGGGGGATAATTTTAAGGTGGAAAGTGTAGTGGGATGTCAGAGGTAATTGTTTTTTAAACAAAAAGTGTTGGGTGTACTGAAAATGCTGACAACAGTGGAGGTAGAGGCAGAAAGATTAGGGGCATTTGAGAAACTTTTAGATAAGCACGTGGATGATAGAAAAATGGAGGGCTATGTAGGGGGGAAGGGTTATTTTGATCTTAGATAGAGAATGTTAAACGGTCAGAACAACATTGTGGGCCACAGAGCTTGTACTGTGCTGTAATGTTCTATGTTCTAAGCTGAAGTAGGATTATCATCTATGAATCAGAATCAGCTTTATCATCACTGGCATATGTTGTTTTGTGGCAGCAGTACAGTGCAAGACATAAAATATACTATAAATCATAATCAGAAATATTGTAAGAAGCTGTTCCAGAAACATTGAGTGTTGTGCCTTCAAGCTCCTGTACCTCCTCTCTGATGGCAGTAATGAGAATGTTCTGGGTGCTAGTATCAGCCATTTAGATTTGAACAGAGGGAACACGATTAAGAAGTTTGAAAATGATATAAACATTTCCTGTCCTGACGAAGGGTCTCGGCCTGAAATGTCGACTGTACCTCTTCCTAGAGATGCTGCCTGGCCTGCTGCGTTCACCAGCAACTTTGATGTGTGTTGCCTAAATATTGCCTTGCAGTTGTTAGGGATAAAAAAAAAACCCTTAAATAGGAAGAGGTCCAGTAGGGAGAATTGATAAATAAAATTATCTTGACAGAAGAATGGGATATTCAAGAACAGCAAACAAGACAAGGGAATTCATGATAAATTTGAGGCATGCATTAACCATGTATCTTACAAAGTTTATCCTCAAGTTTCTTGTGGTGATGGGATCAATAATTGTGGTGGTTAGAGCATGGAGTATAAAACCAGAATGGTATAAACCACTGATTAAGGTGCACCTGGATATAGAATATAGTTCTAGTTACACACATTACAGGAAATACTCGATAAAACCCAAGTGGATGCAGAGAAACTTACAAAGGCAATGTACAGTTGAAGATCAGAGGGGCAGAGGAGAGCTTCAGCTGAGGTGTATGCAATCCTCAGGGGGCTGGATAAGGTTAACACAAGGAACCTTAGTGACCAGGTGGTTTAGAATGAAAAGTCATTCGGAGAACGATTAGCGGTGAAATGGGTGAATATGTTTCACCAGAGTATGGAGGGGTCCTGGAAGAGTAGTAGAAGTAGACACCTTTACCACATTTAAAAAGCACTTGGTTCTTAAAGTGCCACAGCCCATAAGGTACAGATAGAGAGCTGGAGTAGTCAGGATAACTTTCTTCTTCTAGCATGGACTGTGGTGGGTCCAGTGACTTCCTTTGTGCCATGCATTCCCTGAATTTAGTGGTTCTGTCAGCTATCTGCTTGGTCTACACCCGGATACCGAAGTCCACAGCATTGTTCAGGGCTTGGTTTCTAACTCCTTTTCCAGTGTATGTCCTTCTGGCCTCTGGTAGGAATGTAGAACATGGCACAGAACATGAAAAGGCCCTTCGGCCCACAATGTTGTGCCACACTAATTAACCTAATAATTCCTGAATGCACTCTGCCTGCACATGATGCATATCCCTCCGTTCCCTGCATCTTCATGTGCCTACCTCGGCATCACTGTTGTTCCTGCGTCTACCACCAGCTGTGACAGCACAATTCAGGCACGGAGCACATTTTGTGTGGATAAACATGCCTCGCAAGGCTCCTTTCAACCTTTTTCCTTCCATCTTCAGTGCATTTGTTGTTGTCCGACTCTTTGTGACCTCATAGACCATAGGATCCATAGGGTTTCATGATACAGAAGTGGACAGGCCTCTCTTGCACACAGGTACTGCTGCTGCCCAGGTTGGGACCTGGCTGGGTTTGAACTCAGAACCATCTGCCTTGAAGCCCAGTGCTGATGCCACTACACCACCACCTCCCAGTATTAAACACTTCAACTTCAGGTAAAAGATACTATCTATGGCCCTGATAATCTTGGATATTTCCATCAGTTATCCATCAGCCTCTGCCACTCCAAAGAAATGATCGAAGTTTGTCCAACCTCTGCTTGTGTAACATGCCCTGTAATCCAGGCAGCATCCTGGTTAGTGCCTCCTGCACCTTCTCCAAAGCCTCCACCTCCTTGCTATTGGGGCGGCATAGAAAACTAGCAGTGAGCCTAACACTATTACAGTGCCAGAGGCCTGGGTTCGGCTCTACTGCTGTCTGATGGGAGTTTGTACGTTCTCCCCATGACATGTGGGTTTCCTCCAGGTGCTCCCATTCTCCACCCCGCCCCCCACATCCCCAAGACCTACATATTTGTACGTTAATTTGTCATCTCAGTGTAACTGGGTGGTTTGGGCTTGTTGGGCCAGAAGGGCTTGTGAATGACGAAGGGTCTCGGCCTGAACCGTCGACTGTGCCTCTTCCAAGAGATGCTGCCTGGCCTGCTGCGTTCACCAGCAACTTTGATGTGTGGGGCTTGTTAACAAATGGGCTCTCTAAATACAATAAAGTACAAAAGGTGGCCAGGTAGCTAAACTGAGTAGAGTCTGGTTCATTGTAACCACATTTATCAATGTGTTACCACTTTTAAAATGTTGTGCTCCATTTTGTAATTATAAGGAGATTGGGGTTTAGAATTTTTACCAGACCTTTCTCATTTCTACCTCAGAACCTGTCCATTCCTTCCTAATCAAATTGTCCAAAGATTTCCTGCCCTCCCCTATGGTGGTACACGTAGGCCCACCCCATCAACGGTAGGAGTTTGTGCAGCATGGCACACAGACACCATACTGACAGGGGTGAACTGAAGAGATAAGTTGCTGCATTCCTGTCTCTGGTCCCACTGTTACTTCCCAGGACTGGTGAATCTGAATGAGATTGGTCTGGTATGGTCTGAAATTTTTTTCTAATAATCGCTGAGAAATGAATCAAAGTGCTTCACATGCATCAACTTACTTTAGAACATTAATCACAGAACAGTACAACCAAGAACCAGGCCATTCAGCCCACCACATCTGTGCTAACCACTATACCCACCTGAATTAATCCCACCTGAACTAATCCCATCTGCCTGCACGTCGTCTATATCCCTCTAATCCCTGTCTGTTCATTTGTCTCTCTTAATGCCTCTTAAATATTGTCATCTCCAGCCTTCTGTAGCAACACATTACAGGAAGCATTACAGGAAAGTGCTCTGTTTTAAAGAAAAACTTGCTTCACACTGTAGCACTATTCTATCAGTTTGCCCACCTCCCCATGCCCTAGAACTCCAAAAACAGTTTGAGGTTTTCCAATGTCTCATTATAGCTAGTCACCTTTAATCCAGGTGAGATCCAAGGAAATCTCTTCTGCCACCTCTCCAAAGCCTTCACATCAAAATTGTATACAATATGACCAATGTGGCCTAACTGAAGTTTTATACAGCTGCAATATGACAGGATAATGGTACAATTTGAATTCTTCCAACTTTTTTACTCAATGGCCCAATGATGGCAAATAATGTATATGTCTTCTTTGCCATGTGTTTCCATTTTCAGGCACCTCTAGATCCCACTGTACATCAGTGGCCCCAAGTCCTGCCATTTGCTGTGTATTTTCCTCATACATTTGACCCTCCAAATTGTAAAACCTCACATTTATTTGGATTGAACATCATTTGCCTCTCTTCCACTCTTATTTCTAGCTGCTCAATATCCATCAGTAACATTGGCAACCTTCCTCACTGTCCACAACTCCACTATTTTTTGTGTCATCTGCAAACTTACTAATCAGATAATCTACATTTTCATCCAAGTGAATATATTAATATATATTGCAAATAACAGATGTCCCAACAGAACACCACTGGTGTCAGAGACTTCCAGTCAAAAGAACACACCTCTGCCACTATCTTTTGTGACCAAGCCAAATTTAGATCCCTGTTACCAACTTGCACGATTTTAAAGTGATGAGAAAAGGAAAATAAAAAGCAAGCTTGTGAGGTTATTCTACATAGGGAAGGAATGGGGCTGTGGAAAATGGAAGGTTCCTCTGCTCATCTTCAGATTTACAATTTTCACGTCTAGTACAGTTCTTGAGCAGACAGAACTCAATTCCCCTTCTCCTCTAATGAAGGAAAGCTGTACTGGACTTCAAGCACTTGGCCCAATTAAGTCTGTATTCTCTGTCTTGTTCGCTAAATCATAAAATGGTGTCAATGCAGCATCTTAACAATCTTGGACTAACAATCAAATGACCCAAATGTCAATACATCATGACAGCTATGATATTTAACTAAAGTGAATAAGCTAGAATTTCAGAGAAAAATAACTTCTTAAATTGACATGAGATATCATCTGGTCCACAGACACTATTCCTGGGAGAAAGTTTGCCATTCTGGATTGGTTCAATCTGTTTATGGCTTCAGGCATATCCCATTTCATTGACCCTTAAATACTTTCCAAAAAGAATTAGCAGACCATTCAATTGTACCATTATCTCTACGATTTAACAGAAAAAGACTGAAAACATAAAGGGACACGACTTCAAAATTCAAAATTGTCAAAGTTGTGCCCAGCTCTGTTGACCTCACAAAATCCTGCTCCCAAAGACCTGGGGACTTTTGCTTAAGTTGGAAGAGCTGTCCCACAGGCTGGCCGTGTAACAGTTTGATCCAGTCATTCTTGCAAAATCTTGTCTTTCAGACAAGGCGTCAGCCTCCTCTGTTGCAATCCCTGGGCACGGGTCAGTCCCACCAACAGAACAAGTCCACCTACGGCGACAGGGAAGTGGTGTACAGGCAGAAGGGTGTGGGCCAAAGAGCCTTTACATTCATCTCACACACTCTTCCAGTAGCCAATGAAGCAACACTCCTCTGTTTTAAAACGTTTGGAAGTAGTGCTGAAAGTAGCAGAGGCATAGAATCTACTATGTGTAGAGGATTTCATTGCCCATCACCAAGTATGGTAGCAGTACCAATGAGTGAGATGGTTGAGACCTGAAGGGTAGAACTGCCACATTAGTCAAGTTTTATAGACCAAAGAAGACTAACCCAATAATCTGCATCCCAGAGCACTACAGGAAGTCATTGTATTGTGGTTATTGTCCAGAATTCTTAGGATTCTGGAGCGTGACTCACAGATTGAAGGGTGACAAATGTAAACCCACTATTTCCAAGTGGAAAAGGGAAGAAAAAGTACAGGGAGTTACAAACGAGTGAACCTAACCTCAGTACTGTGTTAAATTCTCAATTATGTGCTTACACTTTTAAAAAGCTCACACAAAGGACGATGGTAGTGGTGGTTGGAGGTCAATCATCTCCACCTCAGGACATCACTGCAGGAGTTCCTCAGGGAAGTGTCCTAGGACCAACCATCTTCAGCTGCTTCATCAAATCTTTCCTTCCTTATAAGGTCAGAAGTGGGGATGTTCACAGATGACTGCACAATGTTCTGCACCGTTCGTGACTCTTCAGATAGTGAAGCAGTTCATACCCAAATGCAGCAGGAGCTGGACAATATCCAGGCTTGGGCTGACAAGTGGCAAATGACATTCAAACCACGTAAGTGCCAGGCAATGACCATCTCCAACAAGAGAGGCTCTACATCATCCCTTGACATTCAGTGGCATCACCATCACTGAATCCCCTACTATCAACATCCTGGGGGTTACCATTGACAGGAAACTGAACTGGTCTAGCCATATAAATGGCTACCAGAGCAGGTCAAAGACTAGGAATCCTGCGGTGTGTAACTCACCTCCTGACACGCCAAGCCTGTCCACCATCTCCAAAGCTCAGGTTAGGAGTGTAATGGAATGTTCGCCACTCACCTGGATGAGTGCAGCTCCATCAACTTTCAGATGCTTGACACCATCCAGTTCAAGGCAGCCGACTTGATTGGTACCCCTTCCACAAGCATCCAATCCCTCCTCCATCGATAGACAGTTGCAGCAGTGTGTTCTATCTACAAGATGCACTGCAACAACACACCAAAGTTCCTAAGGCAGCACCTTCCAGACCCACGGCCAATACCATCTAGAAGGACGAGAACAGCAGATACCTGGAAACACTACCACTTGGAAATCCCCCTCCAAGTCACTCACCATCCTAACTTGGAAACATATTGCTGTTCCTTCATTGGTATTGGTTCAAAATCATGGAATTCCCCCTCCCTAACAGCACTGCAGGTGTACCAATACCTCAGGGACTGCAGCGGTTCAAAAACGCAGCTCATCCCCACCTTCTCAAGGGCAACTAGGGATGGGCAATAAATGCTAGCTTGGCACATCCTGTAAATGAATTTAAAAAAAACACTTTGAAAGGATTACCAGGGATTACAGGGCTTTGTTGAGATCCCATATGGACTCTCATTGTCTGAGAAAGGATGTTGGCATGAACATTGAACTTATCAACACTAAACTAATTCCACAACCTATGGACTCTACAACTCATGTTCTGAGTATTATTTATTTGCTTGTTTTTTTGTATCTGCACAGGTTGTCTTCTTTTGCACAGTGGTTGGTTGTCCTTCCTTGTATGTCATTGACTCTATTGTATTCTTTGTTCTACTGTGAATGCCTGCAAGAAAATGAATCCCAGGGCAGTATTTGGTGAGATATACATACTGTGAACTTTGAACTTTGGAGGGAGAACTGAGAAGGTTCATTAGATCCAGTTTCCTGGGATGGGAGGGCTGAAAATATGAGGAGAGATCAAGTCAATTAGACATGTATTCTCTGAAGTAGAGAACAATGAGAGGGGGTCCCATAGACCTATCAAATTCAAACTGAACAACAGACAATGCAGGAAAGATGTTCCTGGTGGTTGGAGTTTCAAAACCATGGTTCAGAGCTTTAGGATGGTTGGCATGCTATTTAGAGCAGTGAAATATCTTCATCAGTGGTTGGTGAACTCATGGGATTCTCTACTACTGATGGAAGTAGAGGTTAAATCTTAAATTCAAATCAATATCATTTGTGTATCTTAAAGCTTAATGAATCATGAGGTGAGGGGAAAGCAGGAATGGGGCACTGAAGTGGACAGGAGAGTTCACCCCAGAAGCATGCCCTTTGGCCCACAATGTTGTGCCAGCGTAATTGAACTGGTTAGACAGATCTCTTGTTCTCGCTGTTTCTATGTTTACATCTTCGCCAAAGTGAGTATTTCCTCTAATAATCTAGAGCATTTGTAGTGAGTTAACAAAATTGAACCTCTTGCTCGGTTCAATTGCTGATTTTGCAGAACACGCTGGACTAATTATTAAAATCAGCCACCATCAGCAGATCTAGGACAGAGTTTAGAATTACATCCAAGAAACTGTCAGTTTTATAAACCACCAAGTCTCTTATAACAATTTAAAAATAGAAATTACGTCAACATCTCTTCAGTGAAAGCAATTTTCCATCCACTTTGCATTTAAGCATATTCTATGAACTTATCTACAATCTCAGAATCTCCATTAATTCACTTTTTTGTTTAAAATAATATTATTTTTCACTTAGTTAAGTTCAGTGGGTATTGCTGCCATTGTCTACCATTAACTCCCCTTGAGTAAGTGGTGGTGAACTGGTACAGCTCATGTAGTGAATGTGATAGAGTAACCCTGGAACTTTGATCTAGCAATGATAGAGGAGATGTGAGTGATTATCTAGTCAAAATGATCTGTGACGTGGTCCATGTTACTGTTTAGGTTGCCACTGCAGGTGGTAAAGCTCACAGTTTTTGGATGGGGCATTGAAAAGTTGTGGTAGATATTGCAATGCATCTTGTACATATTGAAAGGATATTTTGCTGGTGATAGGCAGAATGGACAACAAAGGTGGTGAGACAAGTGGACTGCTTTTCTCCTTGAGTATTGCATTCATCTAGGCAAATGGAAGATGTTGAATTGCACTCCTGGTCTTGTAGGTGTTGTGGAGGCTTTGAGGGTCCGGCAGCAATTCATGCGTTCCAGAATACCTGGCACTGGTTCTCTCTTGTAACCAGATAATTAAAGTGATCAACCCTGTCTATGAAGCTGGTGAATTACACCATGGTTGTACTATTGAATGTCAAGAAGAAAATTAATTATTTATTTTTATTTAGAGATATGATACGGTAGTGGGCCCTGCAGCCCAACGAGCCCACACAACCCAATTACACCCATCTGACCAATTAATTAACTAACCTGTACATCTTTGAAACGTGGGAGGAAGCTGGCGCACCCGGAGGAAACACATGTGACCATGGGGCGAGCGTACAGACTTCTTACACGGAGCAGCAGGAATGGAACCCGGAACCCACTGGCACTGTAAAGCCGTTATGCTAACTGACATTTCCTAATACTTGTGTGCCACACATGCCATTTGGCTTTTTCGGTTAGTGCCAGAATGTTGTCTGTGACTTGCTCCCCAACATGTTCTGCGTCATTGCCCAAGAGGTTATAATCAAAACTGAGAACCATCCCACTGTCAATGGGTATCCCCAGCTGTGAGTTTTGATTGAAAGAGGTTGAAAGACAATCCCCAGGGACTACTGCAGGGAAGACCAAAGCAATAGAATTAGTACCCAGCCATCACAGACTTCTTCTGCTGCAACCATCAAAGCACATTATTATTGCAACTTCAATCTAACAGAGTTTTTGAGTTTTGCAACTGATCAAAAATTTGATATTTTGGGCAGTGACACGCACTTGAAATTCAGCTTTTCTCTGCATGTTAGAACCTAGGCTACAAAGTCCCAGGTCACTGTGTCTAAAGATAATTGATGCCTTAGAGTTACTGAGCTCAGAGTTGACCTGGGATTTTGCATGGGTTAAAAAGTGTCTATTATGGGGACAGTCAATATTTCACTTAGCTTGAGGGTACCTAGCAGTGGTCCAAAGCTATTTACAAATTGGACACAGTGGTATTATGATATTATCAAATTGAGCACAGCTACTTTTGACAACTTTTATTGAAGAGGATAATGCATCCTAATTCCACATCATTGAATATACTTCTAGCTCCACAGACCATGAACTCAGACTGGAAAAGAATGCAATGGTCAGAAAGGGTGACTTAAAGTTTAATTGCTTTACATAGATCCTTCAGAATGAGCACAACAGTTGCCTCACTGTACTAGTGGCCTGGGTTTGCTCTTGACCTCCGGTACTGTCTGTATTATATGCACATATTCTCCTAGAGGTTGTGTGAGTTTCCTCTGGGTGCTTTAGGTCCTCTCAAAGTTGCGCTGGTCGGTTAATTGGCTAACGCTTAGTGAGGAAAAATGGCAAAAGGAATCAGAAAAGTGAAGCTAATTTAAGATTCAAGTTTATTTATCATGTGTACATCGAAACATACAGTGAGATGAGTCAATTGTCTCAATGACCGACACACCCAAGAGTGTTCTGGGGGCAGCCTGTAAGTGTCACTGCAGATTCTGGCACCAACAGAGCAGCCCAAATGGGGATGTGTGAGGGGCAGTAAGCTGGAGCGATACAGGAAGAGGAGAATGGAACTGATAGATTGCTCTTCTAGGAGTGATGAACCAATTGATCTCTTTCTGTGTTGTATTAAGTACTGAAGATAGCAAGCCAGCACATTATTCTACCTCTCTCATTGACGTCAATGGCAGTAATATTTGGGAAACTTATAAAACTTTTGCACCAGGAAAAATTACCTTTGTGCACTTGAACTGCCACATAGTGCCAGCAGAGTACAAAGCCTTCCTGCATATTCTTTGTGTTTAAAATGATTCAAGGTGGAACAGAACCCCTGAAATAAAATAGAATATAAATGTTTGAACTGAAACAACTCAATTGGCTGTACACTGTGATTTAACGTTTTTAACATCTTTGCTACTTTAAGAAATACCAAAGCCTCTATCAGAATCCATCAAATCAACTTCTGAAGGAGTTTCAATATTAATAGAACATAGAACGTAGAATAGTACAACACAGTACAGGCCCTTCGGCCCACAATGTTGTGCCGACCCTCAAACCCTGCCTCCCATATAAGCCCCCACCTTAAATTCCTCCATATACCTGTCTAGTAGTCTCTTAAACTTCACTAGTGTATCTGCCTCCACCACTGACTCAGGCAGTGCATTCCACGCACCAACCACTCTCTGAGTAAAAAAACCTTCCTCTAATATCCCCCTTGAACTTCCCACCCCTTACCTTAAAGCCATGTCCTCTTGTATTGAGCAGTGGTGCCCTGGGGAAGAGGCGCTGGCTATCCACTCTATCTATTCCTCTTATTATCTTGTACACCTTTATCATGTCTCCTCTCACCCTCCTTCTCTCCAAAGAGTAAAGCCCTAGCTTTCTTAATCTCTGATCATAATGCATACTTTCTAAACCAGGCAGCATCCTGGTAAATCTCCTCTGTACCCTTTCCAATGCTTCCACATCCTTCCTATAGTGAGGTGACCTGAACTGGACACAGTACTCCAAGTGTGGCCTAACCAGAGTTTTATACAGCTGCATCATTACATCGCGACTCTAAAGCTCTATCCCTCGACTTATGAAAGCTGACACCCCATAAGCTTTCTTAACTACCCTATCCACCTGTGAGGCAACTTTCAGGGATCTGTGGACATGTATCCCGAGATCCCTCTGCTCCTCCACACTACCAAGTATCCCGCCATTTACTTTGTACTCTGCCTTGGAGTTTGTCCTTCCAAAGTGTATCAGCTCACACTTCTCTGGGTTGAGCTCCATCTGCCACTTCTCAGCCCACTTCTGCATCCTATCAATGTCTCTCTGCAATCTTTGACAGTCCTCTACACTATCCACAACACCACCAACCTTTGTGTCGTCTGCAAACTTGCCAACCCACCCTTCTACCCCCACATCCAGTTCATTAATAAAAATCACAAAAAGCCATAATTATTTATATCATGACATGATTGTTTTAACCTAGTGTGAAAGTTCTATGTTATATATTTGGGGTTGGTTGTCAGCTTTAACTTATTTACTTTGTTTTCTGATCCTTTAGGTTCTTTGACCTGACACCATTGGGCCAAATCCTCAACCGCTTTTCTGCTGACACAAACATAATAGATCAGGTATGAATGTTTGCTATTTCAGCAGGCTGCATTGACTCGCACTCATTTGAGTAGAGGTTTAAGGTAACTTAAGTGATTGAGAACATTAAAGAATTTAATGGTGTAGACAAATGGAAAATATTTTCACTGTCAGTGGAGTCAGAACAAGCAGCTTAACCAAAGTAGATAAACAAATGAGTTGTGATATTGATCTGAACGGGCAAATGACTGAAGGACTGAATATTTTACCATTCCTATGTATCGGTATCCACTTGGTAAAGTAGGACATCAAATCTGAACTAGGACCAGTTCATTGGAATCCTCTATGAAATTAGGAAATTTGTAGTTGGCTTAAATCTTCAGCTGATATGCTGAGCTAGGCTACACTGAGTGTGTTTTGTTCCTTGTCAGATGATTGTTCATTAGTCAAGTCCAAACTGCTGAAGTGTGTTATCGTATTTGGGTCTGAATTCCAGACTAAAGTTTATTTATCACTTGCACATAGAAACGTCCAGTGAAATGTGTCATTTGTGTTAAAAACCAAGCGTGTGCTGGGGGCAGTCCACAAGGGTCGTTTCACATTCTGGCGTCAGCATAGCATACCTGCAGTGGTTGGCAGAACAACGCAGGACACAAAGAGCAACAAGAGAACATCAGCAAAACAATCCCCATTCCTCCCTCCCACCCACACACACACACACAGCCCTCTAACTCCAAGACAGTCCATATTCTTTGGCCTCCAGCCTCTGGCTTCAGACTTGGACATGGATTCTGACATGGACACATAGAAACCGAGCCTTCGACTACCCCAGGGGACCCACAGAGATTTGCAGAGCTGGGGCTCCGGCCAATGTGCCTCAACTTCTGAATGTTCAATGTAGGCTTGAAACAGGAATATGTGCACAGTTAAAGACCTGACTAAATTCTGAGACTTAACCTTGCGCTTAAAATGAAGGAAGAATGTTCAAACATTATTAACACGTTTGCTCAACTTAAAATTAAATCATATTTGAAGGCAGGATAACTGTACAACTGTGATTTGGAAATAAAACAGATGGAACTGCATTTCCAAATTTAGACTCAGCAAGAGAATTTGGTATAAAAACATTTGCACAATAAATCCAGCAGATGAAAACAATCTCACTTACTGATTTGCTCCATGGCACTTTGAAAGCTGTACACCTAATTCACCAGAACCCATCCTCCAGCTGCTCAGCCTTCCCTCCAATTTCGCAACTGTGTTTGTGCCATTTGATTTGCAAGTTGTGCTGAGAAACAATTACGAGGAAGAATGTCAGGATTTGAAGCTATTTTTAATTGAAATCTACCAACGGATCTGTTACTGGCTTCGAATTCTTGTGCAGGTGCACTAGGAACTCAAGCATGTACAAGAAAATGATGTTAAATATTTAATATACAAAGGCAACCGAGTCAAACACAAATAGGGCGATTGTACACTCAGTTGTACGTGTGCCAGCATTTTGGTTGCTGCTTCTAAATTTCTGTTTATTTTTGTAACTTGAATCATTGACTTTAGGTGGAAGTACTCCAAAAGTAGGAACACATGGGCAGTTACTGTTAATTCCTACAACTCAGCATCGAGCCAGTAACAGGGCCTTGCATTCCATTCTCTTCCACCCACTTGCACAATAGGAGCCTATTAACCCGCCAACCAATATGGGCTTTCTGAGATGCAGCAGGAAACCGGGTCACCAGAGAGAAACCTACTGGGACACGGCGTGACTGCATGAGCTCTGCACGGATTGAACCCCGAACTCGGGGACTGAGAAGAAGCGGCTCTATTCGCTGCCCCGCGGTGCCTCCCAAAAGGCAGTGGGCATTGTTTAATGTTCCTCCTCATTCTCAGTTAGTACACTTTGTACCCTATACCAGGATCTTTCATTCTGCTGCCTGGTTTCAGGAGATAGTGAGTAGTGCAGACAGACAATGCAGGCGAGGCTGGTTTTTACAATAGAATGGAGAGTATTCATAATCCTCTGCAATTTCTTGCAGTCTTGGGAAGAGCTGCTTCAGTACCAAGCAGTGATGCATCCAGATAGGATGTCTTATGGTCAGCTGGGAGAGAATGTTGAATATAGAACATCATTGCACAGTACAGGCTCTTCTGTCAAACTTTTAACCTATTCTAATGTCAATCTAATCCTTCCCTCCTACGTAGCCCTCAATTTTTCTGTCATTCTTGTGCCTATTTAAGAGTTTCTTAAGTGCCTCGAGTGTATCTGCCTTCATCACCACCCTTGGCAGGGTGTTCCACATGCTCACCACTCTCGGTGTAAATAAATAAATAAATAAATTCTGATATCCCCTTATACTTCCCTCCATCACCTTAAAATTATGGTATTAGCCATTTTTCTTGGGGGGAAATGGTCTCTGGCTATCCATTTGATCAATACCTCCTATCATCGTGTGCATCTCAGTCAAGTCACCTCCGTTCTCCTTCACTACAAAGAGCGAAACCTTAGCCCACTCAACCTGTCCTTATGCTCTCTAATCCAGGCAGAATCCTGGCAAATCTCCTCTGCACCCTCTCTGAAGCTTCTACATCCTTTCTATAGTGTGACTAGAACTGAACAGAAACAGGATATCCATTTGGTACCTCATAATTCATCAGTCCCATGGCCATCCCTCTAATACAGTGAGTCGCGCAGTCCTGTATTGTGCATTGTGGGAGCGCAAATGGCTGGTGGGAAGTGATACAGCCTGAAACAGGATGTGAATTGGCATCCAGTAAGGATGTATGGTATGCTGACATGTATATCTGAGCAAAAGCAGTGCTCCTGACCACATGACGTTGCAGCATCTCGATTCCAACAAAAACAAGACTGTTCTGTCATTGTTGATTCCCTCTCAGTAGAGTGAGCCAAATGTTACTGCGGAAGAGGTCATTTTGTATTCTTCCACTAGCAGCTTGCAGTTCCTTAGGAAGAATGTTAACCTTGCCAGAGGGAGGAATTTGACATGTACAACTGTTGATGCATAATTGGCATCTTGTGATTTTATGGCCAGAAGTGTTAACATGGTAGAGATGAATTATAACTGTTGCCTCTTTCTGTACAGCATATTCCACCGACACTGGAGTCCTTGACCAGATCGATCTTCCTCTGTCTGTCAGCAATAGGTGTTCTTTCGTATGTCACACCAATCTTCCTTGTGGCTTTATTTCCTTTTGGCGTTGCTTTCTACTTTATACAGAAGTACTTCCGGGTTGCTTCAAAGTGAGTAAGAATCAATGTGCCCTAGTTTGCATGGAGGGAAGAGAACTGCAAGTGATGGATGCTAATCTTCCTTCAAAAATGTTGGGCATCTTGCATAGATTTCACTTTTGTCCACCTTACCATTTTCCGTTTTGTGGATAGGATGTAACAATTCACGGTTGACTGAAGTTAAACAAAGCGTAATTTTGTAACTTTGAACACTGAAGAAAATGGGACAATGGAATAAAAAATTGAATCACCTGGCTTATTTTTACAAACTATCTACTATCTATTTTTATTCTCTTAAGTTTTCTATACTACAATTTATAAAAATGAGATCTAAAATATTCACAATGTGAGGCTCCACTCTGAACCACTGTATTTCATCTCACCAATAAAATGATCCTATTCCTGGCTCAAAAAATTTGATGAACATTGATCTTTACTCAAGACATGAGACTGGCGATTTGATTAGGAGAAAATAAAATACTTTTGTGCCTCGTTTCATGCAATAATTTAATATGAAAGATACTTTATGCATGTTTAAAGTGTTGTCTGTGATAGGAGTGTCACCCATTGGAATCAGAACTTGGTGATTCAAAAAGCATCAAGCATACACCACAGGAGCAGGACCTTCCGCCTATGAAATCTGTGCTGAGCATGACCCTGAAATAATCTAGATCTCTTCCGCCTGCACATAAACTATTTCCCTGCATTTCATGCTTATTCTGGTGTCTGTGTAACAACTCTTACTACTTCATTGTGGTATCTGCCTCTACCACCCCCACTGGCTCCCTCCATTCTCTGTATAAATAAACTTGCCCTGTACTTTGCCCTTAAACTTTCCGCCTCAACACTAACGCATGTCCTCTAGTATTAGGCATTTTTTTGTCCCCCGGGACGATGATTCTTTTTACCTTATCCATGCCTCCCATCTTTTTTATAAACTTCTGTAAGGTCTCCCATCAGATTCCAATGCTCCCAGAGGAAACAACCCAAGTTTGTCTAACCTCTCCCCTAGCCGCACTTTTAACCCTGGTGTAATATTTTGCTGACGTGATGATGTCACCTTGGGTTTCGCATCACTGTTTCTGACTCACTGACAGGAATTGGACCAGACGGTCATAACCTATGATATTTGCAATGGTCGGGAAACTAGGAGTAGACCGAAGGGAACCAAAGGTGATTCACAGGGCCTCATTGCAGAAATGATTTTATCACACTAATTCCTCCACATTGGTTTCTCGGTGCTCCTCTCTTACGCACAGGCAGCACTGATAACTATTTTTAGATCTGTGAGTGTCAGTATGAAATGTAGCAATCTGTGGCTTTGATGTCCATCCACCTGATTGAAGAAAGATAACCAATGAAGTTATTCCATTGTCTGGGAGAACCCTCCCCGATCATGCACCACCATAATACCTAAGCGTCCCACGATTAGAGAGACCATTTTGCTGAACACCTACGCTCTGTCCGCCAGAGAAAGCAGGATCTCCCAGTGGCGACACATTTTAATTCCACATCCCATTCCCATTCTGACATGTCTATCCACGGCCTCCTCTACTGTAAAGATGAAGCCACACTCAGGTTGGAGGAACAACACCTTATATTTCGTCTGGGTAGCCTCCAACCTGATGGCATGAACACTGACTTCTCTAACTTCCGTTAATGCCCCACCTCCCCCTCGTACCCCATCCGTTATTTATTTTTATACACACATTCTTTCTCTCACTCTCCTTTTTCTCCCTCTGTCCCTCTGACTATACCCCTTGCCCATCCTCTGGGTTCCTCCCCCACCTTTCCTTCTCCCTGGTCCTCCTGTCCCATGATCCTCTCATATACTCTTTGCCAATCACCTGTCCAGCTCTTGGCTCCATCCCTCCCCCTCCTGTCTTCTCCTATCATTTTGGATCTCCCCCTGCCCCTCCCCCTCCCACTTTCAAATCTCTTACTAACTCTTCCTTCAGTTAGTCCTGACGAAGGGTCTCGGCCTGAAACATCGACTGTACCTCTTCCTAGAGATGCTGCCTGGCCTGCTGCGTTCACCAGCAACTTTGATGTGTGTTGCTTGAATTTCCAGCATCTGCAGAATTCCTCTTGTTTGCATCCCACGATTTAATGCTTTCCCCTTTGTTTTCTCAAATGCATGGCGGTTGCTTCAGAGAAGACAGCATGCACATACAATAGCTGCTGTGAGCTTTAGAAGCTAAGCCCCGTCTGTGAATACACACACTGGGTTCTGAATACCTCAGACATGAGTTCAACATGACTTATTATTATAACTCTATTATAATATAAGACCATAAGACATTGGAGCAG
Organism: Mobula hypostoma; assembly: GCF_963921235.1. Taxonomy (NCBI): domain Eukaryota; kingdom Metazoa; phylum Chordata; class Chondrichthyes; order Myliobatiformes; family Myliobatidae; genus Mobula; species Mobula hypostoma. The sequence continues at coordinate 10,014,703 of NC_086116.1, forward strand.
AATTATACTATATGGCCCCTCAATTCTGCTCTACCGTTCCATTGTCACTGATTTCATATCCCTCTCAATCTCATTCTACTGCCTTCTTCCCGAAACTTTTGACCCTTTTACTAATCAAAGACCTGTAAACCTCTGCTTCAAATATACCCAATAATTTGGCCTTTTCAGCCATCTGTGGCAATGATTTCCACAGGTTCACCCCCTTGTGGCTAAGGAATTTCCTCCTCATCTCTGTTTAAAGGGACATCCTTCTATTCTGATACTATGCCTTCTGGTCCTAGACTCCCCCACCACTATAGGAAACATCCTTTCCACATCCATTCTCTCTGTGCCTTTCAATATTTCAATAGGTTTCAGTGAGATCCCCTCTCATTCTTCTAAACTCTGATGAGTACAGGACCAGAGTCATCAAATGCTCCTCACACATTAATCCTTACATTATGGGATCATTCTCATGTAGCTCCTCTGGACCCTCTCCAATGCCAGCACATCGTTTCTCAGATAATGAACCCAACGCTGCTTACAAGTGTGTTCTGATCAATGCCTTATAAAACCTCAGCATTATGTCCTTGCTTTTATATTCAAGCACTCTTGAAATGAATGCTAGCATTGAATTTGCCTTCCTTGCTAGTGACTCAACTTGCAAGTCAACTAGGGAATCCTGCACAAGTACTCCCCATTCCCTTTGCAACTTTGATTTCTGAATTTCCTCCCCATTTAGAAAACATCCTGTGCCTTTATTCCTTCTACCAAAGTGCATGATCATACACTTCCCAACTCTATATTCCATAAGCCAATTCTTTGCCAATTCTCCTAATTTGTCGGAGTTCTTCTGCAGACTCACTGCTTCCTCAACACAACCTGCTCCTCCACCTATCTTCATCTCATCCACAAATGTGCCCGCAAAGCCATCAATCATCCAAATCTTTGGCATATAATGTGAAAAGGAGTCCCAACACCAACTCCTAAAAATGCACTCCTACAGAATTTATGTGAGGGGAGAGAAGCTGAAGAAACACAGGGTGTGAAAGATGCAACGATTTTTTTCAGTTTTTGTTAAGAGTTTGCATTATGGAAAATAACAATTATGGATGTGCTTCTAAGAATGCATCCTCTTCATAGTGTGGGAATCTACTGTCTAGTCGACTACATCTTAAACCGTGCTAACTCTTTATTTCAATTGCTAACTTGTAAAGGGATCTCCAGGAGCTGGATGACAGTACACAGTTACCTCTATTGTGCCATTTCTCCGAAACTGCAGAAGGTCTCACAACGATCCGAGCATTCCGGTAAGACGGTGGTTGCAAAGTCCCGTTTGATCTCCAGCCTGTCGGAACAAGGGTGCGGAATAGGTTCTCTGGGGTGGGTTAAGAAGGTTGTAGACTTTACTCATCACTTATCTTGCAGAGGAGCATTCTGATCAGGACAGGGTCCTGGTGGAAACACTGAAGATCATATGCGGTCTCACACACAAAACAGTTCAATGGCATGTGCAAACCCTAACTTGAAGTGCAATAAAATATATGAAATAGGGTTCTGTTACGGAGCTTTGAAATAATGGATTAATCTGAAGGGAGGAACCTGTTCTATTGCAGACATGAATCGAGATTCAAACAGCGTATGCTGGAGCTCACTGACGCCAACAATATTGCCTACTTGTTCCTGTCAGCTGCTAACAGATGGCTGGAAGTGAGAACGGTATGAGGGAAAAGATTTATACTCAATCTGTGTTTATAGTCGCAAGCAATCAGACCATTGCTGCCACAAGTTGTAATAAAGGAGAATAAATATGTTTCAATACAACAGCATCTTAATAGCACAGGCTCCTTTTTAAGCCTGAGTAATAGCACTCTGCCAATCTAAACTTTCCCTTGGTTATGAACAATTAAATCTTTTTCTCTTCATATCGCTAAGGTAAACTGCTACTTTGCTTGAATAATATATTTTGTCCTTCCGTAGATTCAAAACCTCCCGTTTTGGAATGTGTCTTTCCTATATATGGTTCAGTTCAAAAATAAGTTTACCAGACGGGTATGTGGTACATGTGTACATCGTACATCTGTGAAGGGAGAGACATCAAAAATACTTGTCCCTGCTCGCAGTGGCACATTGGTAGAATCTTTAGATGAAAAACTGGCAGCTTTGCTGCTCGAATGTGGTTACAATGAACAGCCACAACCTGTGTTTCTCGTCATATTTTATTAGTCAAAAGATTCCAAAAAGAATTATTGGCACCTTAATCTTTTTTATAGTTTACTACAGGTGGCTTATAATGTTAATGTAAACTGACTGATTCTTCCTATTGAAATAAACAGGATTACCTTGGTGCCTACATTGTACTTACTGCGGCCTTGGCCTCCATAATGTATGCCTCTTACTACGAACTTTCACCCGGTCTTGTAGGATTCGGTCTTACCTACGCATTAACGGTAAGCTGAGCTTTTTGTCAAAAACAGTAGTTCGGCAAACCCTTGACAGTCACACAAAGCATGCTTTGACTTTGCCACATTTCAGAATCACACTGAACATTTCTAAAGTGTTTGAATTAGGTTGTACACTACCAGTGCTGCATGATTTTCTTGAGTTTATTCTCTCAGTTAAGTCTTGTCCAGGTCTTAACTTGGTTTCTATTAAGTACATGCCAATAGACTAAAAGTAAATGTAAAAACTTTAAAGCTTTATTAAACCCCAGTAAAGCATATGCCATGAAAGACTATACAAAACTGCAACATACATTTATTTTTTGTAGTGGGTCCTATATGCTGTGAGAATTCCCTTATGTTTTGACTTGATCTTGCATGGGTTGTTGAAGCAGCATCCTTTGGTTTTTTGAAATAGTGCTTTGGAGAGTAATCTGATAGCACTGATTCAAAGAAGATTTGGGGAGTCCCCTTTGCCAAGGTCAAAACTTATCCACAAAACAGATACTTCTTTGCTTGTCTTTACAATATATCGACAAGTTAATTAGGTCTGAAGCTCTTGAAGCATCTTGGAAAGAACTATTTAAATGCATTTTTTTAAATACAGGTTTGTAATTACCTCAACTGGGTGGTAAGGAATCTTGCTGACCTGGAGGTGCAGATGGGAGCTGTGAAGAAGGTCAACAGTTTCCTGAACATTGAGAGTGAAAATTACGAAGGAACCATGGGTAGGATTCAAAAATGTAACATGTTCCCCTGAATTCACACCTAGAAAGAGTGATATTTTGGTATCCTTGTTAAAGGATAACTGTATTAATGTGTGCCTTTCAAGTGTAACAAAGTCTTTGTTCTATATTTCATGCATGGCCATCAAGTATGACCAGCTCTGGTATGCCATTCTAATTTATATATACACACACACTCAGTGGCCACTTTATTCAGTACCTCCTGTATGTTTGTGGTCTTCTGCTGCTGTAGCCCATCCACTTCAAGGTCCGATGTGTTAAGCATTTTGAGATGCTCTTCTGTACACCACTGTTGTAACATCTGGTTACTTGAGTTACTTCAGCTTACATAGAACATAGAACAGTACAGGGATAAACCCTTCAGCCCACAATGTTGCACTGAACCAGCTAAAAAGCAAATCAAAAACACCCAAACACTAATCCCTCCTGCCTACACAACATCCATATCCCTCCATCTTTTTCACATTCATGTACCTATATAAAAGTCTCTTAAAAGCCTCTATCATATTTGCCTCTACCGCCATACCAAGCCGTGCATTCCAGACATCCTCTACTTTCTGAGTAAAATCTTACCCCTCACATCCCTTTTGAACCTACCCCATCTCACTTTCAATTTATGTGCTCTGTATTAGCCTGTATTAGACATTTCAGCCCTGGTGAACAGATACGCCTTGTCCACTCTATCTGTGCCTTTCATAATCGTGTAAACCTCCATCAGATCTCCCCTCAGCCTCCACTGCCCCAGAAGAGAAAACAACCCAAGTTTATCCAGCCTCTCATGATAGCACATGCCCTCTAAACCAGGCAGCATCCTGGTGAACCTCTTCTGTACCCTCTCCAAAGCTTCAACATCCTCCTTATAGGGGGGTGACCAGAACTGTATGCAATACTCCAGATGTGGTCTAACCAGAGTTTTTAAAGTTGCAACACAACCTCTAGACTTTTGAACTCAATGCCTTGACTAATAAAATCAAGGATTCCATAAGCCTTTTTAACCACCTCATCAACCTGTGCAGTTGCTTTCAGGAAGTTATGAACTTGGATCCCAAGATCTCTGTGCTCACCAACACTGTTAGGATCTTGCCCTTAGCAGTGTACTGTCTCCTTGTATTTACCCTATTAAGGTGCAACAACTCACATTTATCTGGGTTCAACTCCATTTGCCATTTCTCTGCTCATATCTTCCACTGATCTATATCACACTTCATTCTCTGTCAGTCTTCTACACTATCCACAACTCCACCAATCTTAGTATCATCTGCAAACTTACTAAACCACCCATCTACATTTTTATCTAGGTCATCTATATATACATGATGACACAATCTGGCCATTCTCCTCTAATCTCTCTCATTAAAGGGTGTTTTTGCCCACAGAAATGCCACTCACCGTTTTTTTTTTTGATTTTCGCACCATTCTTCGTAAATTCTAGAAACTGTTGTGTGTGGAAGTCCCCAGAGATGAACAGTTTCTAAGAAATTGAAACCGGTTTTTCTGGCACCAACCATTCCATGGTCAAAGTCACTTAGATAACATTTCTTCCCTATTCTAATGTTTGGTCTGAGCAACAACTAAACCTTTTGACCACATCTGCATGCTTTTATGCACTGTGTTGCTGCCACATGGCTGGTGCATTGTAAACAGGTGTACTGATGTACCTAATAACGTGTCCACTGGGTATATATAATCCCTAGACTATATAACAAGATAACCTTGTACACAAGCCAACAAAATTGAGGAGCAGCAACTGATTAGGAAGGGAAAAGGGGGGAAGCTATGATGATCTTTACGATGTGTGAACTTTAATTTATGAATAAAGACCTCCTACTGCAATTATTTTTGGCCTTGGTGAGGCTGCGCCTGGAATATCGTGGTCTCCTAGCTAAAAACAAGAGAATGCACAGTATTTTCTCCAGGGAGAGTGCGGCAAAGATTTAGACTATAAGACATAGGAGTAGAAATAGGCCATTTGGCCCATCGAGTCTGCTTCACCATTCAATCATGGCTGATCCTTTTTTTTTCTCCCCCTCCTCAGCCCCACTCCCCAGCCTTTCCCCATAACCTTTCATGCCATGACCAATCAAGAACCTATCAAGCTCTGCCTTAAATACACCCTATCACTTGGCCTCCACAGCTGCCTGTGGTAATAAATTCCACAAATTCTCCACCCTCTGGCTAAATAAATTTCTCCACATCTCTGTTATAAATGGATGCCCCTTTCTCCTGAGGCTGTGCCCTCTTGTCCTGGACTACCCAAGCTTGGGAAACATCCTTTCCATATCTACTTTGCCTAGGCCTTTCAGCATTCAGAAGGTTTCAATGAGATCCACCCTCATCCTTCGAAATTCTAGTGAATGTAGACCCAGAGTTATCAAACGTTCCTCCTACGATAACCCTTTCATTCCCAGAATCATCTTTGTGAACTTCCTCTGAACCCTCCCCAATGGCAGCACATCTTACCTTAGATGAGGAGCCTAGAATTGTTCACAATACTCGAGCTGAGGTCTTACCAGTGTTTTATAAAGTCTCAGCATCACATCCTTGCTCTTGCATTCTAGACCCCTTGAAATGAATCCTAACATTACATTTACCTTCCTCACCACTGATTCAACCTGCAAGTTAACCTTTAGGGTGTTCTGCACAAGGACTCCCAAGTCCCTTTGCATCTCAGATTGTTGGATTTTCTCCCCAATTAGAAAATAATCTGCACATTTATTTCTTCTACCAAAGTGCATGACCATGTATTTTCCAATATTGTATTTCATTTGCAACTTTCTTGCCCATTCTGCTAATCTATCTAAGTCCTTCTGCAGCCTACCTGTTTCCTCAACATGACCTGCAACCTCCACCAATTTTGGTATCATCTGCAAACTTAGCAACAAAACCATCTATTCCATCATCTAAATTATTTATATACAGCATAAAAAGAAGTGGTCCCAACACCGGCCCCTGCGGAACAGCAGTAATCACTGGCAGCTAACCACAAAAGGATCCTTTTATTCCCACTCATTGCCTGCTACTAATCAGCCAATGCTCTAACCAAGCCAGTAACTTTCCTGTAATACCACAACTCTTAAATTGGTAAGCAGCTTCATGTGTGACACCTTGTCAAAAGCCTTCTATAAGTCCAAATATAGAACATCCACTGCATCCTTTATCTACCCTACTTGTAATCTCCTCGAAGAATTCCAATAGGTTCGTCCAGCAAGATTTTCCTTTAAGGAAGCCATGCTGACTTTGTCCTATCTTGTCCTGTGTCACCAAGTACTTCATAACTTCATCGTTAATAATTGACTCCAACATCTTCCCAACCACTGAGGTCAGGTTAACTGGTCTATAACTATCTTTCTGATACCTTCTTCCTTTCTTAAAGAGTGGAGGGCTTTTGCAATTTTATTGGAGGAACTCCAAGAATGGAAAGTTTGCTGTTTAGGGAAAGATTGTGTCAACTAGGCTTGTATTCTCTAGAGTTTAGAAAAATGAAATCTCACTGACATTTATAAAATTTCTGCAGGGTTCAAAAAATTCAATGCAGAGAGGATGTCTCCCATTGCTGTGGTTTCCACTCTCAGTATAAGAGATAGACCACTTAAGGATGAGATGAGGAGAAATTCAATGGTTTATCTTTGGAATTCTGATCTCCAAAAGGCTGTAGAGACTTAGGCAATGGGTTCATTCAAATTAACATGGATTGATTTTTGGAGAGTGAGGGAACCGAGGAATGTGAGTATGGAAAAGGAAAATTATATTTGGGAGGTATATTGGCTTTGGCTGTGATCTAGATGAGTCAGGTGGCTCGCTCCTGCATCTAATTCTCATGTTCCATGTTAATTCCAATTTATTTCTTTGAGTTATGATTTGCTTGAATGCTGAAACAGGTACAAAGAGCTATACCTGCTCCCTCACTTTCCAAATGGGATGTAAAACGCCAAATAACTTTTATTTTTGAAGTTTCTCTGGATGTACTCAACTTTGGAGCATTGGAACATGCACAAATTATGGTACAATCTATATGACCTATGATTCTCTACATGTACAGTTCTCCATTGTCTCAATCTATGGTAGAGCCTGGCCGCAGGTGGAGTTACCTTGTATGAAGGGAGATAGTTCGAATAATTTGCTCTAAATTTGAAGCGACTAATTGAATCAGAGTCCGTTAAATAAAATTGAACGGATTGAAGACACTGCATCAGAATTCCACTTCCAGGTTTATTTATTTACTTATTTTTTGGGATAGAGCATGGAATAGATGCTTCTGACCCATTGATCCATGATCAATTAACCTGCTAACCAGTACATCTTGGGGATTATGGGAGGAAACCGGAGCACCTGGAGAAAACCCATGCGTTCCACAGGGAGGACATACAGGCTCCTTACAGATGACATTGGAATTGAACTCTGAACTCCGGCATCTCAAGCTGTAATTGCATCGTGTTAGCCGCTATGGTTCTGTGGTGCAATAATCAGGTTCATTAACCTGACACATTAACTCTGTTCCTTTCTCTGCAGATGCTGCCTGAGCAGCATTTTCTGTTTTTACCTCAGATTTCCAGCATCTGCAGTTTTCATTTTTCTTTTGAATTAGAAGTGCCTGCTTGAGGTTCTGTACTCAGTCTGGATATCTGTGCTCTATTTAGACTCATCCCAGGTCCCGGAAGACTGGCCGCAGCAAGGAGAGATAAAAATTCAGGACCTCTGTGTTCGATATGACTCATCTCTCAAACCGGTGCTTAAACATGTCAAAGCCTACATCACACCTGGCCAGAAGGTGAGAACCAGCACAAATCTTGCTGACTTATAGTCCTTACAGATAAGAATATGGCAATAGCATCAGGCAAGTGAACATATCAGGGGAACTGCAGATACAGAAGAATACAACTCAACCGATATGAGAAATTTCAAATTCAAAGTAAAAATGTGGCTTGAATTTGATCGATTCTGGAAGTATGCATCAAACAGCAGGCTTATTTGAATGGATCTCAATAGTAGTAGAATTTTATTTGCTCTGTCCTTTTATTAATATGTATTATACTGTGTTAGACCCACAGTAAACACATCTGGTGTCTAGTTATTTTGTCTAGGCCATCGGATTGCTCTCTCTTTCACTATTTAATTTCATTGCCTTAAGGTGACTGAAAGAAATAACATGTAAACAATGCTATGGATGTTTGCAATTTTTTTACCAGAAGAAGCAGCATATAAATATGTGCAAGCATTTCATTGTCTCATGTTTTCCTCACTTTAGAATTTCTTCACTCTGCCCTTCCACTGTAGTTCAAGTTCATTGTCATCTGACTGTAAAAAATATATACAACCAAACAAAACAATGTTCCTCTGGACAACGGTGCACCCACAAAACATGTATCACGCATGGCACAGAAAACCAAATATTACCACAAATATGTTAATTGAACAGAATTCAAAATGCATGTAGTGCACAGTACAGGTAAACCATGCGGTAAAAAGTAAACCGCCTGCTGTCCTAGTGACAAGGCCACAGTAGTGGCAGGGTATTCATTTGTCTCACAGCCTGAGGAAAGAGCTGTTACCCAGTCTGGCATCCCTAGTCCTGATGCTTCTGTACCTCCTTCCTGACAGTAGTGGGTCAAAGAGATTGTGGGATGGGTGGTAGGGATCCTCAACTATGCCTCTGGTCCTTTGTCTGCAACGCTTCCAGTAAATGTCACAAATACGGGGAGGGAGACCCCAGTGATTCTCTCTAGAGTCTTGCGATCTAATGCTTTGCAGCTTCCATACCACACAATGACGCGTCCAGACAGGATGCCCTCGATTGTGTTCCTGTAGAAAGTTGCTAGAATGGGGGCAGGGGTCCTTGCACACCTCAGTCTCCTAAGAAAACGTAAATGTCAATGCGCCTTCTTGACTAGTGAAGAGGTGTTGGTGTCGAGGTTAGATTATCCATTATGTGCACACCAAGGAACTTTGTGCTGTTCACTTTCTCCATGGCAGAGCCATTGATGTGCAATAGAGAGTAGTTGACCTGCACCTTCCTGAAGTCCACCATTATCTCTTTTGTCTTGCCCGTGGTGAGACTGGGGTTGTTGTTCTCACACCATTTCACAAGGCTTTCTACCTCCTCTCTGTATGCCGACTCATCGTTGTTGCTGATGAGGCCAACCAATGTGAAGTTGGCCGGACTGTGCAGGCAAGGTGCTAAACGGAGGCTTAAGTTTGTTCTCACTTATCATCATACCTATTTGGTTAAAGCTCCAGAAGATGATGGGAAGCAAAGAGATTGCTCAGTAAAATAATCTGCAAGAAAGCTGCTGAATATGTTCAGCAAACAGTTTGCCAAAGTAAACAACCTAGAATGTAATTTGATCTATGTGTTTAGATGGAATGGAAAAAGTGAAATTGCGAATAAAGTCATGGAGATATAGAGCACTACAGCAGAGAAACAGGCCCTTTGTCCCATCTGGTCCATGCCAAACTGTTATTCTGCCTAGTCCCACTGATCTGCACATTGAACAGAGCTCTCTATACCCTCCTGTCCATGTACTTATCCAAATTGCTCTTAATTGTTGAAATCCAACCCGTATCTACCACTTCTACTGTATGAAGGCATCTAGATCTGAAGAATATTTGAATCGCATCATTGCCAAGGGAGAAGAGTCCACAGGATAAAATGATCCAGAGAACATACAGAGCTCTCCATATCCTCCTGTCCATGTACTTATCCAAATTGCTCTTAATTGTTGAAATCCAACCCGTATCTACCACCTCCACTGAATGAAGGCATTTAGATCTGAAGAATATTTGAATCGCATCATTGCCAAGGGAGAAGAGTTCACAGGATAAAATGATCCAGAGAACATACAAACACACGACCGTTCAAATTAGGACTTAGCCATTCAGTACTGTTTGCAAAAATCAATTTGAGGCTAGAATCAAAAGTCAAGTTTATTCTCATATACACTGGTGCAATGAGGAAACTTACTTGTAGCAGCATCACAGGCACGTAATATCAGATACACAACATCCTCAGAGAAAAAGCATAAATAATACACAACTTTTATGAGAGAACAAAATTAAAAGCAAATTCCATTGTAGTGTAAAGTGGTCATAGTATTGCTGTACTAAGGTATATACTGAGGTAATCTTTTTTTCCTATTTTTGTTCCGGAGTGTTTAAATATATTTTTTACTGGTTGTTTTGGTGATAAGCTGAGCAGTGTAGTGATACTGGTGATTTTATAGTATTGCTAACTTCCTCAGCCCACTGAGAGGGAAAAGTTTAAAAGAAAATTTAGAAAGAAAACAGCAGACACTAGAATTCTGAAACAAACACTGAAAATGCTGAAAACACACAGTGGGTCAGGTAGTGTCTGTGGAAAGAAACTGAGTTAATGTTTCAGGCTTGGTTGTTCCATCAGAACTAGGTAAGTTGGAAAAAAAGTTAATTTCAGTACCAGACGAGGTGGGAAAGGAATGGGTAGAAGAAAGTGAACATCTCTGGTAGGTTGAGACTATATGATTTAAAGTAGCAATTAAGCAGCAGTTAAGATTAAATTGAACATCTTTGTAGGAAATGTTACTTAGAGCAGGGCTGTGTCACATGTCCAGCAGGCCAGTCTATACAGATAGAAGAAACAAACAAGGTCAATGTGATAAAGACAGAGAGAAAAAACAATGAGCTATGTACATTTGGAAATTGAAAGCTGAAGCATTCAAAAATTAATATTTTAATTCTTTCTTCAAAGTCGGAGCTTTGTATGAGAGATACAAAATGTTTTTGTCTTGTGCTGTTCACCAAGAGTAGGTTGCCCCATTGTCCTTGACTCACCTTTATCGGGCAAAGTTTCCGGTAATTTAAGTGCAAAAAATTGAAAAATTATGGGGGACTATCTGATGAATTAATTTGTCACACAGATTTTGGGCATAAAGGATAATGTTTCACCTTTTAAGACAGAGAAGAGGAGGCAGGACTTCACTGGAAGCATTGGGAAGCTTTGGCATTTTCTACTTTGGAGAACAGTGAATGTGTTCTGTGCTGAGACGGGTACATTTTCAGTTTGTAGGAGAATAGGTAGGAAAGTGAGTCTCAGCCAGGTTTGTATCGGCTGTGTTTGTTTTTAATGGCAGTACTTCATCATCATATGGTCTAAATTGTGGAATGCTCTGCCCAGCAGTATTGTGAGAATATCTCCTCCAGAAGAGCAGCTCCTCAAGGCCCACTACCGCTTTTTCATCGAATACATATAGTGATCATTACTGGCCTTGTCAGATCCCATAAAAATGAATAAAAACAAAAGAAAAACGAGTTACCAGGGAAAGTGAGGGGAAGCCTTAGTTGTGGGTGGGAGCTATTTAGAGACGATCTGGTGTAGGATCAGGACTGGAGTTGTGTGCTTCATTGGGTGAGAGAGTGAGGTGTGGAGATAAGGGCAAAGAGGTGTATGCTAAGTGGTTATGGATAGGCTCTTAACTCAGAAGGGAAGACAGATACTTGAATGAAACACTATGGATATTTGTAATGAAATACAAAAGGGATGCAACCCCTAAGGAAGAAACTTGAAGGAATAAATACATGCAAGTCAATAGACACAGATGAAGGTGAGGTAAAGTTGGTCCCTTTAACTTAATGCTGAAGCAAGCCTCATCTCTTGCTGCAGGTACAGATATGTCAGAATCGGAGTTCCATTTGTGCAGCATGCAGTCTTTGCACAATCCAAAACAATTACTTGCTTCTTTATCTGAGGTTTGCTTTTAAAGCACCTGGTGTCGGGATTTCATTGTAGAAAGGCAAGTAAGGTCAAAGGAATAACACCTGGAAAATGAGATGGCGATATAGCTAGATTGGCAACCTTCATGGTTTTACTTGCATCAAGTTAAACTTGTGGATGTAGTTGGTGGCATCATGTGTCCAACCTATCCACCACTAGCTATTAAAGATATTTTATGAGCTGCTTTTGCCTATGTTCTTTATGTTCTCATCCCCTGCCTGCTTCAATTCATGTGCTAACCAGGTAACCGTATCTAAAGCTTATCCCAATGGTCACTCAGTTTTTTTACCCTCTTTGAAGCATCCGTCACCCTCCACTCCTTCTCTAATTTATGGGCTTGTTTTCTCTCCTTCCCATTTTGCCTTTTACTGCATTAAAGCCTATTTGATGTTGAAACAATATGCAGTACCAGACAATTTGTTACATTTGCTTTCCAGGTAGGGATCTGTGGACGCACCGGCAGTGGGAAATCATCCCTGTCTCTGGCTTTTTTCAGAATGGTGGATATATTTGAAGGTCAGATTTTGAATACATTGTGCACTTTGTCAGTGTTGTAAGACACTCAAATACATGGCAACCTTCTTATTTAATCACTGCCAAACATTATCTCAGTAACTAATTTATAGCATACTTTCTACAGACGGGAGTCACCTAGTTGTTATACGATGGTTAAACAATCTTTTTCCACTGTCTGCTCCTGGTTTGGGCTCTCAATGAAAGGGCATATGGATTTCATCAAACTGTAAACATAGTTTCTTTAAATGGTGAAATAACAAATGATTTGAATAACAATAAATTTAGGGAAAGGTTTTAGCTTGAATCATAATCCTTATTGTGTTTTATGTTAATACAATAGGCAAAATTGTCATTGATGGAATAGACATCAGTAAGCTCCCTCTTCATACTCTGCGCTCCAGACTTTCCATCATTTTGCAAGATCCTGTGCTGTTCAGTGGATCCATTCGGTAAGCATTACTTACAACCACTGCACACCCCACATCCAAAAGAATTCATTTCTTGAACTTGGAAAGCATCCCAGACTACTGTAAATAAGAATGTTGGATCGCTCTACTATCAGATGTCAACTCGAACTTTACAGCCTGCATTAAGCATAGAGTCTCAATGCAATGAAGATCTAAATATGCTGAGCATCAGGAGAGCTGGCGTGTGGGGGAGAAGGAAAGGTAGACGGTGAATTACGTGAGCTTTTAATTCCTGGTACCTTTCAATCTTACACCTAGTTGTCAGATCTGTAAGTCTGAAAATCTTTGTTACCTTCTTCTCTCTCATAAATACTATGGAAGTACAAGGTAAACACATGGATATTTCCAGTAGAAATAGATAAGAACTAAGATAGAAATGAAAATATATATTCAACTGAATTTTTGAACTATAAGGAGTTGACACAAATGCAATGTGGCTTTTTTAAAACCACAAGTTCAGAATAGAACTATCCTAATAATAAGAATCCTCCATGCAAAACAAAGTAACTTTTGATTAGCTGTTTGTTCAGCTAACCATTTGATTAATTCCTTGGCAACAGAATGGCCAAAAGACTGTAGATGCTGGAATCTGGAACAAGAAACAATCTGCTGGAGGTACTCAGTGAGTCAAGCAGCATCTGTGAGTGTGGGGGTGGGGGGCGGGGGAGGAGAGGAGATGTTAACAATTTGGAATGAAACCCTGAATCTGAGTCCTGATGGTCCTGATGTAGGATTTCTTCCTGAAATGTTGACAGTTTCTTTACCCCCCCCCCCCCAAAGATGCTGTTTGATTTCTTGTTGCTTTCAGTTGCCCTTCATCTTACAACTGATAACCTGGAAAAACTTGATCTCCTGTGTGAAGCAGAATATGAAGTTGATCCTGTATGGAAGGAACAGATAATCATGGACCAATGACTCTCAAATCTTTCCACCCCTAGGGCTTGTAACTGGATATTTTGGCATAATTACTCAGTAACTCCACCATCCACCGACCAGTAAGAAGGTAGACCAGATGGAAGTTAGGGTTTTTATTCAGCAATTCCTATGCCTCTGTTTCCTAGACAAGGTTAGATTAGATTAGATTAGATTAGATTAGATTCAACTTTATTGTCATTGTGCCGAGTACAGATACAAAGCCAATAAGCATCTGACCAGAAATGCAAAGAATAGTGTTATTTACAAAATAACTGCGAATAAAAAGTAAGTGCTACAGCACACAAATATAAAAGTACTGAGACAGTACAATATGGGTGCAATACTGCTTAGCGCTGTGATGCGAGGTTCAGCAGGGTCACAGCCTCAGGGAAGAAGCTCTTCCTGTGTCTGCTGGTGTGGGAGCGGATGGGAGGAGAGTAAAAAGTCCATGGTTAGGGTGAGATGCATCCATCCTTGATAATGCTTTTCTCCCTACCCAGGCAGCATTTATGGTAGATGTTAACAACATTACCCTGAAATGATTGGTTGTCTTCTCAAGGATAGCACATTGTTTTTAAATGTACTTACAGTATTCCTACTGCAGGAGGACTTCTGATGAAATTGAAGAGTAATAAATAAATAAATAAATAGCTTTTCCTAACCAAGAGATTTTATTTTTTACAGGAAACGGAGTTCCTGATCCTGTAGTTGCATTACCAATATGATGCAACTCACGATCAGATTGGGATGATGAGAGGGAACTAGACTGTAGTAGTTTCCAGTCAGAATTGTTCTCATGCCTTTTCTCCCCTATTGCCATGGCATTGATAGGTGAACAGGCATCGTCCAATTTTACACTCTATATCATTAAATTCTGCGGGGAAAAGAAAATATTAGATAGGGTGTTTCCTGCCTGCTGATTTGGTGGCACCTGCCTTGCACCAGACTAATTCCCCAGGCAGGGTAATGAAATTCCAACAGGGCTGCTCAAGTCTCTCCCACCAATCTTAACTGTTTTCCCTATTTCTTTGAGGGCTGCTCTGACTTCTTGAATATTAGAGAGAGACATCACAGAAGCAGTTTTTAGCCCCCTGAGGCCACATAGGCCATCAGCCACCCATTTGCACTGATCCTACATTAATCCCACAATTATGCTTCCCACAGTTACTGCCCCAGATTCTGCCACTTATTACACACTAGGGGCAACCTACAGTGGATGATCCACCTACCAACTTGTAAGCTGTTTGGGATATGGAAAGAAATCAGAGTCCCTGAAGGAATCCTACCTGATTACAGGGAGAGTATGCAAACTCGACATAGACGGCACCCACGGGCAGAATCAGACCTGGGCTTATGGAGGAGTGAGACGGCAACTCTTCCATCTGCGCCACTGTGCCACTCTGTCATCTCCCGTCCACTTCATCACCTCGTGAGATTTTGTGGTCTCTTGAGGGATAAATCCTCCTCATCTGCAGTGTGATTTTAATTAATAATCACCTAAAAAGATTATATTATATTCTGGGGGTTTCAATAATCTTTTGGCTTGTTTACATAGTTTTGATTTTACCAAATGAAAGATCTGTGAAATGGCAGCTCAAACACATTAACCAATTTGTTAACAACCTTGCAGTTGGAGAACAGGCACCCGGTTATTGCCTTCCCCCATTGTTCTACAGTTTGTCAATTTACACTAGACTCATTTACCATCAGCCCTGCTGGGTGTAGGGGGTTGTCACTGCTAACTTGCATTGGTGATTGTATTTTTTTTACTTGGTCAAGCCTCTCTGCTAAACATAGGGCCAATTCAAGCAAGACCCCATCCAACAGGAGATATGTGAAAACCTTGGTTGCTCCATTTGATGCTAGTGCACCCCTCTCATCGGGGCTCGTACACCAACTTGGCTCGCTAGCTGACCCTGCTAACATCCGTGCGACTCAGCAGTGAGAAGGCATCCTTCCATAAGCAATACACGTCTGGGGTCGCTATGATTCAGGGTTCAACCAAACAGCAACATCGTGATGTTCTGATTAAAGGAACCTCAATTTGAGTGAATGCTGTGTAGATACTGCTCATGCACAATTATCCGTCACCAAGAAATAACAGATCATACGCAGCATAAAATTATAACTATTTACCAATTTCAACTTTATCAAACAGTTAATAGGAGCAGGAAAGAAAAATAAAAGGGCCCGTCACAGTTAAACCAGTCCAATGTGCTCGTAAACATTGCAGCTAATTCAGGGGTGTATCTCTTTACTCATGGCACTGAATTCTCATCACCAACAGCAAGTAGAATTTCCCTTCTTGGAATCCTTCAGGCATCTCCCCTGATGCTCTTCCCTCCGCATCTCCCACCAAAACGCCCCAAGCCAAGAGTACTATCTTTCCAAAAAACACTCTTCCTTCCAGCTCTCTCGAACCTTATCTCACATCCCACAACCCTGATTGGCTGAAACAACATTCCTAAGTTGGACAACATGGCTCCTTATCATTAGCCGAAGCCAAAACACTCTTCTCAGCAAGGCATAAACACGAGGAATTCTGCAGATGCTGGAAATTCAAGCAACACACATCAAAGTTGCTGGTGAACGCATCTCTTACTAGCTCTTCCTTCAGTTAGTCCTGACGAAGGGTTTCGACCCGAAACGTCGACTGTACCTCTTCCTAGAGATGCTGCCTGGCCTGCTGCGTTCACCAGCGACTTTGATGTGTGTTTCTCAGCAAGGCATAAACACGAGGAATTCTGCAGATGCTGGGAATTCAAGCAACACACATCAAAGATGCTGGTGCACTGCTTTTACATACAACAGCTAAAATAAGTTACCTCTCAGTATAGCAGTAGAAATGTTAACCAGGACATTACATGAGCATTTGGCTTCACCAAGATCTTGCAATAAACATGGTCAAAACAAATCACAAAAACAGCATGAAAAATGTAAAACTGAAATAAAGTGGTATCTTTGTGAGCTTTTCTTTTCCTTTCAGTTTTAACTTGGATCCCGAGTGCAAGTGCACTGATGACATGCTGTGGGAGGCACTGGAAATAGCTCAGCTAAAGAACATGGTCAAGTCGCTACCGGGCGGATTAAGTATGTGGCAAGTTCCATATCTCTTTTTTTCATGTGCTGGTATTTGAAATATGAAGATTATATATGAACATGCAAACTAGCAGCAGGAGTAGCCCACCCAGTCCCCATTTACTAAGATACTGACTGATCCAATTGCAAGCTCAATTCCCCATTTCCCTTTTTTTTTATTTTTTATTTTTTTATTTTTTTAATTTTATTTTTATTTGGATAAGGAATTCACAATTATCATGTACTTTTTTCACACATATAACCTTTTCCATTTTTTTATATGTATAAAACTACAATTATTTATACATTCTTAAGTACACATTGAGATTCCCCATTTCCATTTACGTTTGCTTATTAGCTATTTTTCAGTCTTAAAATAGTCAATGATTTTTCTTCCATTGCACTTCAAGGAAGAGAATTTCAAAAATTATCACCTTCCAAGAGAAAAATAATTCATTTAACTTGTTTGAAAATGTTGGCACTTATTTTTACACAGTGACTCCTAGTTCTAGATTCTGTTCAAAGAGGAAAACTGTCTCCTCACCTACCCCTCCAAAGCACCTCAGGATCTTGTATGTTTCAATCAAGTCCCCTCTTACCCTTCCAGACTCCAGCAGATTCCTACCCAGCCTGACTAATCTTCTCTCATAAGACAATTTACTGTGTATCACTCGAGATCGGTGCATGTAACGTATCATGGTACATGTGATAACAATAAACCTTCACCCATTTCTCACAGGATATACTCTTGCCACTGATCCAGGCTGATTTCTCACAAACCATCTCATGACATCTCGGTTACTCAGATTGAAGAGTAGTTAACATAGAGTACAGGCCCTTCAGCCCATGATGCTGTGCTGACTCAAAGATCAATCTAACCCTTCCCTCCCACATAGCCCTCCATTTTTCTTTTATTCATGTGTCTATTTAATAGTTTCTTAAATCTTCCTAATGTATCCACCTCTCCCCACCCCTCTCTGTGTAAAAAAAAACTACCACTGGTACTTTCCTCCAATGTACATGATAGCTTCCAAAACATTTTGGTGAGGTAGATCATTTATTTAAGCAACACACATCAAAGTTGCTGGTGAACGCAGCAGGCCAGGCAGCATCTCTAGGAAGAGGTACAGTTGACGTTTCAGGCCGCGACCCTTCGTCAGGACTAACTGAAGGAAGAGTTAGTAAGAGATTTGAAAGTGGGAGGGGGAGGGGGAGATCCAAAATGATAGGAGAAGACAGGAGGGGGAGGGATGGAGCCAAGAGCTGGACAGGTGATTGGCAAAGGGGATATGAGAGGATCATGGGACAGGAGGTCCGGGGAGAAAGACAAGCGGCGGGGGGAACCAGAGGATGGGCAAGGGGTATAGTCAGAGGGACAGAGGGAGAAAAAGGAGAGAGAGAGAGAAAGAATGTGTGTATAAAAATAAATAACGGATGGGGTACCAGGGGGAGGTGGGGCATTAGCAGAAGTTAGAGAAGTCAATGTTCATGCCATCAGGTTGGAGACTTTATTTTATATTTTTGGGAAACAGGTCCTTCCAATGGAAGTGTAGTACAATATGTCCAGCTCTTGGTTGCTTCACGTTATCTCTTTGGTGTCATCTTATTTCATAAGCAGTCCACTTAGGTTTCAGAATGGCTTGCTTCCTGTCTGGTTTTGTAAGAACATGGGAACTGGAGTAGGGGTCAACTAGTCATCCCTTTGAGCCTGCTCCATTATCCATCAAGTTCATGGTCGGTCTTCAACATCACATTATTTTCCTGATCTTCCTCCATATTCCTCAAGACTTATTATTGCTTTGGATCAACTCAAAATCTGATTGTGGTTTGAAGCTAACTGTTGTGGGAACTGCAGACTCTTCCACAGACTGGGCAGGAAGCACTTGATAGGATGTCTGTTTGGATAATTTCTGAGATGGTGAGCTCTTTCCACCATTATACTGGTCTTCTGCATGCTCCCAATGCAAGAACTCACGGTTGTCATGACCATCTTGAGTGCTGCTTCTTCATGGCTCACAGATTCCCAGGAGTCAGAGATTCTCCAGGATCACTGGGGATATTATATTTTATTGAAAAGGCTTTAAACACATTCTTTTTTTTTGACGCTGTCCCATGAAAGAGCTCAGAATAGAGTGACAGAAAGCTATGTGGCATGGGAACAATCAGGCATTTATTTACATTAATCCTATTTCTCCAATATTCCCATCAAATCTCTCTGATACTCCCACACACCTACACACCAGGGACAAACTAAATGGCCAATTAAACTACTGACCCGTGCCTTTGGAATGTGGGAGGAAACTAGAAAATGCAGAAGAAACCCAATCCTAGAAATACGTGCAAATTCTACTCAGACTGGACCGGACGCACGACTGAACCCGGGTCACTGGCTCTGTGCAGCATTGGCTGTACCAGCTGCACCACTCTGATACCCTCAGTGTCGGGCACCCAAACAAGGGAGCTTGCCCAGCTAAGAGACAATTTGCAGATGCTGGAAATCCAGGCAACACACACAAAATGCTGGAGGAACTCAGCATCTATGGAAAAAGACGCTGCCTGGCCTGCTGAGTTCCTCCAACATTTTGTGTGATGGTGTATAATTAGGTTTCAACTGTACCTCAGCAGAATGCACTCTTGTCTCAGACTTTGTCAGTCATGGGTTCAAGTCCCACTCTGGAGACAAACAATAATCATCTTGGCTGACACGACAATGTTGGACTGAGGGAGGGCTCTGTGCAAAGCAGGATTTTAAATAGAATGTTAAATTAGAGGCCCAGTCTGCACAGTCGGGTGGGCCTAAAGAACCTTAATGCTTTGGTATTATGAAGTCGAATGAAAAGCATAGATAATGACTATTAACATAAGTGTTAGAGTCATAGAAAAATACAGCACAGAAACAGGTCTTTCGGCCCATCTAGTCTGTGACAAACCATTATTTAAGAAGGGCTTTTTCTTTTTGTTTAATCTCACCTCTGATGAAAAAAAACTTAAAATATATAAATTATTACAACCATGTAATTTATTTATTATGCATTTAGAGACCTTGTATTACTCTAGACTACTGGCAGCATAGTAAATCATCCCAAGGTACTTCAGTGATGTAGTGTTGGACAACAATGAAGACCGTGTCATGGGAGAATCAGAATTAGAATCAGTTTCATGACATTTGAACTGTAACATCTGTCATGTAACATGTTGTTTTGCGGCAGCAGTACAGTGAATACATAAAATATACTATAAATTACAATAAGAAATGTATAGGGTCAGGGATGTCTCTCAGATCAGATCCACAGCATTCTAACAGGAGAGGATGATCAGATGGAAGTTGTGGTATATATAGATACCAACAGATTAGGTAGGAAAAGGGAGGAAGCCCTGAAGAGAGAATATAGGGAGTGAGATAAGAAGCTGAATATCAATCTCTGGATTGCTGGGGTTGCTGCCTGTGCCAAATGTCAGTGAGGGTAAGAATCAGATGATTTGGCAGATGAATGTGTGGCTGAGAAATTGGTGTAGGGGGCCGCGTTTCACTTTACTAGACCATTGGGATCTCTTCTGAGGAAAGTATGACCTTTACAAAAAGGACGGGTTACACCTGAACATTGAGGGGGGCCAATATCCTTGTGGGCAGGTTTGCTAGAGCTGTTGGGGAGAGTTTAAACTAATTTGGCAGGAGGGTGGGAACTGGAGGAATAGGGCTGAGGAAGAGGCAGCTGGTATACAAGGAGATGCAGTGTGTAGAGAGACTGTCAGGAAGAACAGGCAGATGAAGGGGCAAAATTGCAGTCAGTGGGATGAATTGAAGTGCAACATGGGGGAAAAATTGAAAAGAGTGATGAATGCAGGACTGAAGGTGCTATATTGTAATGCACACGGTATACAGAATAAGGTAGATGATCTTGTAGTGCAGTTAGAGATTGGCAGGTATGATGTTGTGAGCTTCATTGAGTCAGGCTGAAAGAAGATCATAGTGGGGAACTTAAAATCCAGGGATACACCTTGTATCAAACTGGAAAGCGAGTGGGAAGAGGAAATGGGGTGCCTCTGCTGGTAAAATGTGAAATCAAATCCTTAGAAAGAGGTGACATAGGATCGGAGGGTGTAGAATCCCTGAGAATAGAGTTAAGAAACTAGAAGTGTGTAGAGGGATCCCGATAGGAGTTATATACAGGCCTCCAGACAGTAGCCAGGATGTAGGACACAAATTACAATGAGAGATAGAAGAGGCATATAAAAAGGGCAATGTTCTAATAGTCATGGGGGATTTTAATATGCAGGTAGATTGGGAAAATAATTTTGGTGCTGGATCCCAAGAGAGGGAATTTGCAGAATGACTATGAGATACCTTTTTAGAGCAGTTTGTGATTGAGCCCACTAGGGGAAAGGCAATTCTAGATTGGGTGTTGTGTAATGAATTAGATTTGATTAGGGAGCTTAAGCTAAAGGAACTCTTAGAAAGTGATCATAATAAGATAGAATTCACCCTGCTGTTCGAGAAGGAGAAGCTAAAGTCAGATGAATCAGTATTAGAGATGTAAAGGGAATTATGGAGGCCTGAGAGGAGCTGGACAAAGTTGATTAGAAGGGAACACTAGCAGGGATGACAACAGAACAGCAATAGCTGGTGTTTCTGGGAGCAAATTTGGAAGTGCAGGATAGATACACCCCAAGGATGAAGAATTATTCTAAAAGGGGGAAGGCACAATTATGGCTGACAAGGTAAGTCAAAGACAACATAAGAATATAAGAGAGGGTATACAATATAGCAAAAATTAGTGGGAAGTTAGAGGATTGGGAAGCTTTTGAAAACCAACAGAAGGCAACAAAATGCCATAAGGAGAGAAAAGATGAAATATGAAGGTAAGCTGGACAATGATATAAAAGAGAATGCCATCGGTTTTTTCGCATATATAAAGAGTAAAGGAGGAATGAGAGTGGATATTGGGCGACTGGAAAATGATGCTGCAGAGGTAGTGATGGGGGACAAAGATGTGGCAGAAAAACTTAAGAAATATTTTGCATCAGTTTTCACTGTGAAAGACACTAACAATATGCCAGAAGTTTGAGAGTGTCAGGGGGTAGAAGTGTGTGTAGTTGCTATTACCAAGGAGAAAACTGAAAGGTCTGAAGGCAGATAAGACACCTGGACCTGATAGACTACAGCCCAGGGTTCTGAAAGAGGCAGCTGAAGAGATTGTGGGGGCACGAGGAATGATCCTTCAAGAATCATCAGTTTCCAGGAAAATTGAAAATGTCCATCCACTCTTTAAGAAGGGAGGGAAGTAGAAGAAGGGTAGGGCAGAATATCCAAAAATCAGAGGTGCAAAGGGGTATAGGTAGCGTAGTCTGCAGGAAACTTTCCGCCTTATCAGAGGTGGATGAAATAAGAAGACATGCATGTTGGAGAAGGAATAAGAGATTTAGAGCGGACTTGAGAAGGAGCCACAAGAGTGCAAATTTTGGAATCTGGGGTAACAAATAGTGTGCTGGAGGAACTCGGTGGGCCAAGCAATATCTGTGGCGGAGGAGCAGAATGTTGGTAGAGTGAGAGGAAAAGGAATTGCTGACAGTTCAGGTTTAAACCCTGAAGTCTTGATGCAAGGTTTCAATTCTGAATATCAACAGTTTCTCTTAACAACCACCCCTCCCCCCCCCCCCCCGTCTTTTCCCATAGATGCTGTCTGAATGGTTGAGTTTATCCAGCAGGTTGTTTGTTTGATCTGAGGGAAGGTGGGGGGGGGTGTCTTTTCCCTCCCAGACAGAAGTGAGTACCTGGAAAACACTGCCAGAGAGAGTAGTGGAAGGAGAGTCACTGACAACAGTTATGAAGTGGCCTGACAAGCACTTAAATCATTGAAGGCTATGTGCCAAGTGCGGGAACTTGCATTAAAATAAGTCGGTGCCCACTGATAGGTACAGGAGGCTGAATGGCCTGTTTTTATGTTCTGTTACTCTGTGACTGTATTCTGAGTTTGGCTGAAGTTATTTTGTTGGCTGCTGCATGTAACTGACTGAAGACTGATACGGTCCGTGCTCGAGTTTTCCAGTGAAGTGATGATTCAGTTTTTTTTACAGTTCCATCTATGCCCCTGTGGAACCATTCTTCATGTGCAAATCTTGTGAGGAGCCTACCCTCTTCCAGTCATTCGCAAAGAATTCACAGAATTGCCAATCTTTTTGGCACCAGGAAATAATTTTTTCTTTTGGCAGTACAGAATATAGTAGAGTATATTAAAAAAAAGCAATGAATGACATGGTGATTAATAAGTACAAGATCGAGCAAGACAGAAATATAAAAATATAGTAAGAGTTTCTATTGCTGTCTTGAAAAGAATGGAATTCACAAAGTGAGTGTTGGTCTTAAAAACTGAGCTTGGGGAATTTATGGAGGAAAATGAGATGGTGCCAGGTAAATTAGACAGATATTTTGCATCAGTTTTTATTAAAGAGGATACAAGTAAACACAGAAATGCTCTTAATCGGAATGAAAGGAAGGAATTCAGGAAAATTACAAGGCAAGTGGTACTGTGCAAATTATTGGTGCTACAGTTTGACTGGATCCCATGTTTGCTTGCAGCATAGAGGAGACTATTCAACCCATCAAGTCAGTGACAACACTCAGAGCAATTCCATTCCATTACCCTATAATCTGTTCTCATCAATTCTCCCTGGATCCTACCATCCAGCTATACACTGGAGCAACATACAGTGGCTAATGAAGCTACCAATCCGCATTTCTTTGGGAATGTGGGAGGAAACTGCTTATCAGGGAAAGTGAAGAGGTGATAGACAGGAGCTACAGGGAGGTAGTCATCCCTAGGCTACAGGAGTCAGAAAACTGGGTCACTATCAAGAGAGGGAAGGGAAATGCCCGGATAGTGGAGAGCACACCTGTGGCTCTCCCCCTCAGCAACAAATATCTTGTTCGGGATGCTGTTCAGGGGGAAGACCTGACAGGGGACGCCCACGGTGACCGGGTCTCTGGCACTGAGCCTGGCGCTGTTGTGCAGGAGAGAAGGAGGGAGAAGAGGAATGCGGTAGTCATAGGGGGTTCCATAGTCAGGGGAACAGACAGGAGGTTCTGCGAGCCTGACAGAGATACCTGCATGGTGTGTTGCCTCCCAGGTGCCAGGGTACGGGATGTCTCGGATCGGGTCCTGAATATTCTAAAGGGGGAGGGTGAGCAGCCAGTTGTCTTGGTACATGTTGGTACCAATGACATAGATAGGACAAAGGAGGAGGTCCTGAAGAGAGATTTCCAGGAGTTAGGAAGGAAGCTGAGAAGCAGGACCTCCAGGGTAGTAATCTCGGGATTGCTACTTGTGCCACGTGCTAGCGAGGGCAAGAATAGTCGGATCAGGCAGATGAATGCGTGGCTGAGAGACTGGTGTAGGGGGCAGGGCTTCAGATTCTTGGATAATTGGGATCTCTTCTGGGGGAAGTATGACCTGTTCAAAAGGGACAGGTACCTGAACCCGAAGGGGACCAATATCCTGGCGGGAAAGTTTAATAGAGCTGTTAGGGAGGGTTTAAACTAATTTGGCAGGGAGATGGGAACCGGAATGATAGAGTAGAGGAAGGGGAAAACAGAAATAAATCTAAGACAGTAAGCAGTAAAGATGTCAGGAAAGACAGGCAGGTGATGGGGCAAATTTGTAGCCATTGGGATGAGTTGCAGTGCAATAAAGTTGCAGTGAAATCAAAGCAAAAAGTATTAAATACTGGTCTTAAGGTGTTGTACTTAAATGCACGCAGCATAAGGAATAAAGTGGATGATCTTGTTGTACAGCTACAGATTGGCAGGTATGATATTGTGGCCATCACTGAGACCTGGCTAAAGGATGCATGTCTCTGGGAGCTGAACATCCAAGGATACACGGTGTATCGGAAGGATAGGAAGGTAGGCAGAGGGGGAGGCATGGCTTTATTGGTAAGAAATGATATTAAATCATTAGAAAGAGGTGATATTGGATCGGAAGGTGCAGATTCTTTATGGGTTGAGCTAAGAAATAGCAGGGGTAAAAGGACCCTGATGGCAGTTATTTATAGGCCTCCAAACAGCTGCAGGGATGTGGACTACAAATTACAACTGGAAATAGAAAAGGCTTGTCAGAAGGGCAGTGTTATGATAATTGTGGGGGATTTTAACATGCGAGTAGATTGGAAAAATCAGGTCAGCACTAGATCTCAAGAGAGAGAATTTGTAGAATGTCTGCGAGATGGCTTTTTAGAACAGCTTGTTGTTGAGCCCACTAGGGGATCAGCTGTACTGGATTGGGTATTGTGTAATGAACCGGAGGTGATTAGAGAGATTGAGGTGAAGGAACCCTTAGGAGGCAGTGACCATAACATGTTTGGGTTCACTGTGAAATTAGAAAAAGAGAAGCCGAAATCTGATGTGTCGGTATTTCAGTGGGGTAAAGGAAATTACAGTGGCATGAGAGAGGAACTGGCCAAAGTTGACTGGAAAGGGACACTGGCGGGAAAGACAGCAGAGCAGCAGTGGCTGGAGTTTATGCGAGAAATGAGGAATGTGCAAGACAGGTATATTCCAAAAAAGAAGAAATTTTCGAGTGGAAAAAGGATGCAACCATGGTTGACAAGAGAAGTCAAAGCCAAAGTTAAAGCAAAGGAGAGGGCATACAAGGAAGCGAAAATTAGTGGGAAGACAGAGGATTGGGAAGTTTTTAAAACCTTACAAAAGGAAACCAAGAAGGTCATTAAGAGAGAAAAGATTAACTATGAAAGGAAGCTAGCAAATAATATCAAAGAGGATACCATGAGCTTTTTAAAGTATATAAAGAGTAAAAGACAGGTGAGAGTAGATATAGGACCAATAGAAAATGATGCTGGAGAAATTGTAATGGGAGATAAGGAGATGGCAGAGGAACTGAACGAGTATTTTGCATCACTCTTCACTGAGGAAGACACCAGGCGAATGGTATGCTGGC
This sequence comes from Mobula hypostoma, assembly GCF_963921235.1. Classification (NCBI taxonomy): domain Eukaryota; kingdom Metazoa; phylum Chordata; class Chondrichthyes; order Myliobatiformes; family Myliobatidae; genus Mobula; species Mobula hypostoma. The sequence continues at coordinate 10,040,539 of NC_086116.1, forward strand.
ATTTATAGCGAGAGGATTCGAGTACAGGAGCAGGGAGGTACTACTGCAGTTGTACAAGACCTTGGTGAGACCACACCTGGAGTATTGTGTGCAGGTTTGGTCCCCTAATCTGAGGAAAGACATCCTTGCCATAGAGGGAGTACAAAGAAGGTTCACCAGATTGATTCCTGGGATGGCAGGACTTTCATATGAAGAAAGACTGGATGAACTGGGCTTGTACTCGTTGGAATTTAGAAGATTGAGGGGGGATCTGATTGAAACGTATAAAATCCTAAAGGGAATGGACAGGCTAGATGCAGGAAGATTGTTCCCGATGTTGGGGAAGTCCAGAACAAGGGGTCACAGTTTGAGGATAAAGGGGAAGCCTTTTAGGACCGAGATTAGGAAAAACTTCTTCACACAGAGAGTGGTGAATCTGTGGAATTCTCTGCCACAGGAAACAGTTGAGGCCAGTTCATTGGCTATATTTAAGAGGGAGTTAGATATGGCCCTTGTGGCTACGGGGATCAGGGGGTATGGAGGGAAGGCTGGGGCGGGGTTCTGAGTTGGATGGTCAGCCATGATCATAATAAATGGTGGTGCAGGCTCGAAGGGCCGAATGGCCTACTCCTGCACCTATTTTCTATGTTTCTATGTTTCTATACCGGACACTCAAGCGTGGCAGGGAAGAGAAGTGTGCGCAGTCACAATTACGACAGAGAAAGTACTCAGGAAGCTGAATACGCTAAAGGTAGATAAATCTCCTGGACCAGATCAAATGCACCCTTGTGTTCTGAAGGAAGTAGCTGTGGAGATTGCGGAGGCATTAGCGATGATCTTTCAAAAGTCGATAGATTCTGGCATGGTTCCGGAAGACTGGAGGATTGCAAATGTCACTCCGCTATTTAAGAAGGGGGCAAGGAAGCAAAAAGGAAATTATAGACCTGTTAGCTTGACATCGGTGGTTGGGAAGTTGTTGGAGTCGATTGTCAAGGATGAGGTTACAGAGTACCTGGAGGCATATGACAAGATAGGCAGAACTCAGCATGGATTCCTTAAAGGAAAATCCTGCCTGACAAACCTATTACAATTTTTTGAGGAAATTACCAGTAGACTAGACAAGGGAGATGCAGTGGATGTTGTAAATTTGGATTTTCAGAAGGCCTTTGACAAGGTGCCACACATGAGGCTACTTAACAAGATAAGAGCCCATGGAATTACGAGAAAGTACATATGTGGATAGAGCATTGGTTGATTAGCAGGAAACAGAGAGTGGGAATAAAGGGATCCTATTCTGGTTGGCTGCCGGTTACCAGTGGTGTTCCACAGGGATCAGTGTTGGGGCCGCTTCTTTCTACATTGTACATCAACGATTTGGATTATGGAATAAATGGCTTTGTGGCTAAGTTTGCTGACGATACGAAGATAGGTGGAGGGGCCGGTAGTGCTGAGGAAATGGACAGTCTGCAGAGAGACTTGGATAGATTGGAAGAATGGGCAGAGAAGTGGCAAATGAAGTACAATTTTGGAAAGTGTATGGTTATGCACTTTGGCAGAAAAAATAAACGGGCAGACTATTATGTAAATGGGGAAAGAGTTCAAAGTTCTGAGATGCAACGGGACTTGGGAGTCCTCGTACAGGATACCCTTAAAATTAACCTCCAGGTTGAGTCAGTAGTGAAGAAGGCGAATGCAATGTTGGCATTCATTTCTAGAGGAATAGAGTATAGGAGCAGGGATGTGATGTTGAGGCTCTATAAGGCGCTGGTAAGACCTCACTTGGAGTACTGTGGGCAGTTTTGGTCTCCTTATTTAAGAAAGGATGTGCTGACGTTGGAGAGGGTGCAGAGAAGATTCACTAGAATGATTCCAGGAATGAGAGGGTTAACATATGAGGAACATTTGTCCGCTCTTGGACTGTATTCCTTGAAGTTTAGAAGAATGAGGGGAGACCTCATAGAAACATTTCGAATGTTAAAAGGCATGGACAGAGTGGATGTGGCAAAGTTGTTAAAGTTGTTTCCCATGATGGGGGAGTCTAGTACGAGAGGGCATGACTTAAGGATTGAAGGGCGCCCTTTCAGAACAGAAATGTGAAGAAAGTTTTTTAGTCAGAGGGTGGTGAATCTATGGAATTTGTTGCCATGGGCAGCAGTGGAGGCCAAGTCATTGGGTGTATTTAAGGCAGAGATTGATAGGTATCTGAGTAGCCAGGGCATCAAAGGTTATGGTGAGAAGGCGGGGGAGTGGGACTAAACAGGAGAATGGATCAGCTCATGATAAAATGGCGGAGCAGACTCGATGGGCCGACTGGCCTACTTCTACTCCTTTGTCTTATGGAAACGGCAGTCCCTGAAGAAACACAATGGGGTGACAGGAAGAACATGCAATCTCCATGCAGAGATCACTGGGACCAGGATTGACCCCAGGTCACTGGAAGCAAATCTGTTTGCGGTGCCTCTGCATTACTTTGTGGGCCCTGATGGATCTTGGAAGTAGATAAAAACATAGCTGATGTATATCAAAATAATTTCAAATTTTGGGAATCTGAAATGAAAAACAGAAAATGCTTGAAAAACTTAGCAGCTCAAGCAGCATCAGTGGAAAGCAAAACAGTCAATATTTTCGGACTGACATCCTTTGTCAAACATTACTTCTTCTGAAGGCAGTGTATTAGACTGATTTTTCCCAGATCTTGGAAAGTTTTGATTAGATTGGAAAATGGTGAATGCCACCCCTTTACTGACAAAGAGATGGAGGCAAAAAGAAGGAACCTACAGATCAGTTCACTTAACATTTGTGTAGAGAAAGATGGTACAAACCTTTACAATGGCAGAATAAGTTAGAAAAACTTAAGGTAATCTGACATGGTCAAAATGGTTTAGTGGATACAGGGAAATCCTTGAATGTACTAAGCTAAGATTTCTGGAAGGCATTTGATGAAGATGTTACATCAAAGGTTATTGTAGAAAGTCAGGGCTCACAGTATGGGAGGTAACATTGGCATGCATAGAAGATTGGCTGGTTAACAGGAAACAGTGTTGGGAATATATGGACCTTTTTTTTAGTTAGCAAACAAGCTATAGTGAGTCTGCTATAAGGATTGCTGCCAGGGCCCCCGACTCTTTACAGTTTATATAAATGACTTGGATGTTGGCACTGTAGGTGTGATTACTAAATTTAACCATATAACCATATAACAAATACGGCACAGAAACAGGCCATCTCGGCCCTTCTAGTCCGTGCCGAACGCTTACTCTTACCTAGTCCCATTTACCTGCACTCAGCCCATAACCCTCCATTCCTCTCCTGTCCATATATCTATCCAATTTTTTTTTTAAAATGACAAAATCAAACCTGCCTCTACCACTTCTACTGGAAGCTCGTTCCACACAGCCACCACTCCCTGAGTAAAGAAGTTCCCCCTCGTGTTACCCCTAAACTTTTGCCCCTTAACTCTCAACTCATGTCCTCTTGTTTGAATCTCCCCTACTCTCAATGGAAAAAGCCTATCCACGTCAACTCTACCTATCCCCCTCATAATTTTAAATACCTCTATCAAGTGCTCCCTCAACCTTCTACGCTCCAAAGAATAAAGACCTATTGATTTACTGATCACACAAAGTTTTAGACACAAAAGCAATTTGAGGAAGCCACAAAAGATGTAGATAGCAAAAATGAGGAGGCAAAGATCTGGTGAATGAAATATACTTGTATCCTCCAAGTGTAGCTATGTTTCTTTCTCCAACATAGCATGCCTACAACGTGCAAACCATAACCATATATCTTTGGAAAGTGAGAGAAAACGGGAGCACCTGCAGGAAATTCCTGAACTCACAAGGAGAATATGCAGACTTCTTACAGACAGCGATGGGATTGAACTTTGAACTTACAGCCAGTGCTAACTTCCATGGTACTGTGCCACTACGGTACCAATTAGGTTGAAAGGTTTCTAAACCATTGAGGGCCGAATGGCCTGTACAGTGCTGTACCATTCAATGTTCTAACACTTGCAGTAGGCAGGTTGCATTATGAGGAAATGTTGGTCAGATTAGGTTTGTATCTGCTGGGGATTAAAAGAGAGAAGGGTGACTTGATATATGAAAAATCTTGAGGGTTTGTAGAGTCATAAAAAATACAGTGTGAAACAGGCCCATCAGTTTTGTGCCAATTACATCCACTTACACCAATCAAACGCTACTGGATGGATGTAGAGACAGGGTTTTGATTGTGGGGGAAATCTAGAATTAGGGTTTACTGTTTCAATTTACACATTGCTCATTTAAGACAAATGAGATGAATGTTTTCTTGTAGAAGGAGTTTGAAACTCCCTTCCTGCACAACATGTTGGAGACAGAGTCTGAAAATTTTTAAGGCAGAGGGAGATAGATATTAGATAATGAAGGGATTGAAAGGTTACCAGGGAAAGGCAGCAACGTGGAAATGAAGTTAATATTAGCTCAGTGATGACCTTATTAAATGCAGGCCTAAGGGACCAAGTAGGGTACTTCTGCTGCTAATTCATATGTTTATATTGAACTTGGAGAATCACTGAGCTCATTCTAAATCTGTTATTTTAAATATTTATTTATCCAAAATAAAAAATGTCGAAATTGCCATTGTCAAAGAATACGATTCTATTTATATATCTGAATATTATTCAGAGAGAACAGTAGCATTTTAACTTGACTTTGAATACAAAATCCTTCAACTTTAAAGTTGAGCATTAACTCTACCCTGGTACTCCAGCACAGTTCTGAATATATACTGCACAGTTAGGAATGCTGTCTTGTTGGATAAGATGAGGTCCATTTTGCTTGTTCAAGTGGATATGGATGGTGAGTTCAAAGACACACCATGGCTATTTCCTGAGGTCCTGGCCAATAGTTACCAAACTGATAATTTCTTTCACTTTCTAGCTGTAGGAACTTCCTGTGAATTGATGTGTTTTTCTTGGGTAATAGTGGGCAAAAAATTACCAACAATTGAGTACTGTGCTTCCATCCCTTGTCGACTGGCTGTTTTCTTCGCAGATGCCATGGTTACTGAGGGTGGAGAGAACTTCAGTGTTGGACAGAGGCAACTCTTCAGTTTGGCCAGGGCCTTCGTACGAAAGAGCAGCATTCTGATTATGGATGAGGCTACAGCTTCCATTGATATGGCAACAGTAAGTTAAGCATCAGATGAGAGCCCAGCTGTTTCTCACAGCATTACAAAGCATAAACCTTTGAAGGATATACAAAATGAAATATTTCACCTACTTTTATCTAATGTGGCAAAATGTATCTTCGTTGACAAAAAGGAGGGAGCAGAGAGTACAACACAGAAACAGATCTTTTGGCCTACCATATGTACGCTGATCCACTGGCTTGTATAAATACCCTTAAATATAGTAATTATATTTGATTCTACTATTTTCTCATGTTTCAGATATCAACCACTCTTTGTGTAAAACAAAACTTACCCCAAGGATCCCCTTAAACCTCCTACCTCTTACCTCCTGTTTTCTGCTTCAGGTACCATGGGAAACAAAGATTAAATATCCACCCTATCTATGCCTCTAGTAATTCCTGTCCTTTCACAGCTCTTATTGACCCAGCCCACCAGTGGCATTCTCAGTGAGCTGGTTGTCTCCTGATGAACCAACTGGATCAACTTAGCATGATCCAATTCCTCCTTGGGTTCAGTGTTGCGGGGCAAGGTCATGGCCACTCCGAGGTTTGTGTTAACGTAGCTTGGAACCTGCTTGATAACCTCTTGATAAAGTATCAGAGGTCTCCGAACTACTTCATCTTTCTGAAGCTAGTTCTGGGATGGTTGGCACAGGAATGTGTAGCGACACTTGTAGCTGCCTCGGCACAACCTTGGTTGTGTTGGGTTTTGATACAAGCGACACACTTCACTGTACGTTTCAATGTACGTGTGATAAATAAACTTGAATCTTGATAGGGATTGGTTGTTTAAAATGTTCTCTTTTTAATAGAAACTGCATTTCCTTTGAAAAGCTGCGTGTCCTGTAAGAGTGCTATTGTCTACCAACTCCATCCCAGATCACCTGCCCTAACTGGCACAACTTGCCTGTCACCTTACACCCCTCGAATCCACCATCACCCCAGAATCATTTCTTGCCACTCCCCTTCACCTCTTTATACTGGCCGTCTTGCCTCTCTGCTCTCAGTCCTGGCACAAAGTCTCGAACTGAGGAGCCAACAAATCCTTTTCTCCCATAGACACTCTTAACCAGTTGAGGTCTTCCAGCAAAATGTTTGTTGCCCCAGCATTTCCTTTTAACTTAAGCACTCCAGACCCAGTAACATCCTTGTGAATCTTTTCAACTCCTTTTCCATCTTAATGACATCCTTTTTGTTGGTGACTAGAACTGCACACAAGTGTCATCTCACCAACGCCTTGTACTGTTGTAACACAATGTTCTAAATCTTCTGTGTCAACCTTGATTTCTACCTCTACCACAGCTTACTAGGGTGGGCTGGCTCAGGCATGTTTTGAAGATGAACTTCCTGCAATTCTTCAACGAGCCTAGAGAGGGCGACTCATTTTTTTTTGTGTGGAGCCCTGCCACAAAGAAAATTGAAGTTCCTTTAAAAAATTATTTCACACAACTTTATAGTGAAGCCATTCTTTCTGAGTTACTTTACGATGTCTAAATCTGTTATTGTTTAATAGGAGAGCATTTTGCAGAAAGTGGTGATGACAGCCTTTGCCGATCGGACTGTGGTGACAATAGCAGTAAGTACAAGGACTATACCGAGTGTTGTAGTGTCCATATGGCGTTCTTTTACTAATACTTTTTAATCCATCCTTTTTTCCCTTTTAATCATGCATTGACCTTTGTACTGATCGATGTGGGAGTATTGCAATTTTGTGTTTATTATTGTATTATTCTGATTTTCCCTTCTACTTTGGAATAGTTTATATAACTGAAATGGTGATCTCAGCTATTAAGTCAGTCAGTGAGGCAAGTCATTAAATGTTATTTTGCTGAAATCTCAGAGATAAAATGACAGAAATAGTGGCGAGTTGCAGGTTGGGAGCAAACGAGGACTTAAAGAAATTGAACATTAGTAACACTAGAAGACTGGAGGAGTTTGTGGGACGGTGAATTAATAAAACCCTGGATCTGATCAATAACTTCTGGAATGATCACACTATTTGAGAAAGAAAAGAGCAAAGAAAAATGCTGCCACAAACTAGGTAATAATTGTAGGATAAATGTTGGATATTATTTTAAGTAATAATGGGACACTTACAATACATAATAATTGGATGAGGCAGTATCTCTTATGAAAGAGATATCATATTTGGTATCAAGCAACACACATAAAAGTTGCTGGTGAACGCAGCAGGCCAGGCAGCATCTCTAGGAAGAAGTGCAGTCGACGTTTCAGGCCGAGACCCTTCGTCAGGACTAAATGAAGGAAGAGTGAGTAAGGGATTTGAAAGTGGGAGGGGGAGAGGGAGATCCAAAATGATAGGAGAAGACAGGAGGAGGAGGGATGGAGCCAAGAGCTGGACAGGTGATTGGCAAAGGGGATATGAGAGGATCATGGGACAGGAGGTCCGGGAAGAAAGACAAGGAGGTGGTGGGGGGGACCCAGAGGATGGGCAAGGGGTATATTCAGAGGGACAGAGGGAGAAAAAGGAGAGAGAGAGAAAGAATGTGTGTATAAAAATAAGTAACAGATGGGGTACGAGGGGGAGGTGGGGCATTAGCGGAAGTTAGAGAAGTCGATGTTCATGCCATCAGGTTGGAGGCTACCCAGACGGAATATAAGGCGTTGTTCCTCCAACCTGAGTGTGGCTTCATCTTAGAGAAGTCGATGTTCATGCCATCAGGTTGGAGGCTACCCAGACGGAATATAAGGTGTTGTTCCTCCAACCTGAGTGTAGAGAAGTCGATGTTCATGCCATCAGGTTGGAGGCTACCCAGACGGAATATAAGGTGTTGTTCCTCCAACCTGAGTGTCCTTGCACATCCTCTGGGTTCCCCCCCCCCACCTCCTTGTCTTTCTTCCCGGACCTCCTGTCCCATGATCCTCTCATATCCCCTTTGCCAATCACTGTCCAGCTCTTAGCTCCATCCCTCCCCCTCCTGTCTTCTCCTATCATTTTGGATCTCCCCCTCCCCCTCCAACTTTCAAATCCCTTACTCACTCTTCCTTCAGTTAGTCCTGACGAAGGGTCTCGGCCTGAAACATCGACTGCACCTCTTCCTAAAGATGCTGCCTGGCCTGCTGCGTTCACCAGCAACTTTTATGTGTGTTGCTTGAATTTCCAGCATCTGCAGAATTCCTGTTGTTTGCGTTTATCATATTTGGTATATCTAACCGAGTTTTGTGGTTGTAATAAGCCAAATAGAAAAGGGGAAGCTGGCAGACGTGCTGCATTTGGACTTTCAAGAGATCTTCAGTAAGATTAAACAAATACGAGCCAAATCTGCAGATGCTGAAAGTCAAAGCAACAGACACAAAATCCTGGAGGAATTCAGCAGGTCAGGCAGCAACTATGGAAAAGAGTGAACAGTTCACGTTTCAGGCTGAGACCCTTCAACAGTATGGACAATGATGCTGCCTGGCCTGCTGAGTTCCTCCAGCAGTTTGTGTCTATTGCTTCAGTAAGGTTGCTAAATCAAACTGGAGTAATTTATTGGTTTGAACTGAGGATTGGTTAAAGGACAGAGAACAGGAATAGATGGGTAAGATTCATAGAATGGTGTTGAGGCCTTAAATGATTACAGTCAATATCCTTATGAGGCTTCTAAGGTTAGATACAGCGTTGTTGTTTCTTGAAGCTAGGGCTTAAGTAAAGAGTCAGCCATTCAGGAGTGAGATGAGGGAAAATCATCCTGAGAATAGTGAATCACTGGAATTCTCGACTTAAGGGAGATGTAAAGGCTCAGTCACTGAGTATATTTTTTTAGTTACTGATAGAATCAGGGGTTTGTGCAGGAAGTTGTCGCCAAGAGATTAACTTTGACCTTAATAAATGGTATAGCATATATGAGGGGCTGAATGGCCTACTCTCATCTTTTATGTTTTAAAGTGTCTAGGTATAAAATGTTACAGATCTGCCTGCTATTTTAGTGCAATTACATCAATAAATATTAAGGCCAAGAAAATTAGTCACAGACAGCATCATTTCCCAGAGACGTCAGACTTGAAAGATCCATTATGGCACAAACCTAAGAGGTACGATTTTAATGCTCAGTTTCGTCCCGGAGAGAGGACATACTCAATATGAAATCTTTTTAAAACTAAGAAACTTCCAGTGTACTCCACAATCATAGGAAGCTCTCCTTTCAGTGGCTTTACAAATGTAAGCAATCTTTATGCCCGGTAGTTATAATGAATTGGCATCAGTGAAGGTAATGGGGTAGATTTAAACTTAATGTGCTAACATACTGTGAATCCTAACAATTAAGCAATTAGGCAAGATATAAAGCAGGCCGCCAGTTCACTCTTTTAACTGTTAACCTCTGCCAAGGTTGGAAGAGAAAATAAAGAAGCATGGTTAATGAAGTAAATGCTTTGAATAAATGTGGTAGCTAATAACACATGATCAGTGAGCTTGAACAAGTAATTTAAACAAAGACCAAGTTGGGAAACAGTGCTTTCCCAGGGTGTGATATGTTCATTAATAAGCTAGTTGGGTCAACTCAGTTTATTAGCCAATGGCTCTCAAGTAATGTCCCTCTGAAACGGGTAGGTTTTATGATACATCATTACTTGGAAAGCTCAGTGCTGCAGATGCTGTGAGTGTCGCTGCCTTACGGCTCCAATAATCCCCTCCTATGGCGCTTGTGTGGCGTTTGCACCCTCACCCTTTGATCACGTTGGTTTCCCCTGGGTGCTCTGCTTTCCTCCCACATTCCAAATTTATGCAGGTTGTTAGGTCAATTGACTGTGGTAATTTGCCCCCAGTGTTAAGGAAGGGGTAGAATCTGAGGGAACGTTAATGAGAATGTGGGCAAAAGCAAATGGAATTTATTTACAGTATATGGGTGCTTAATGGTTGGCACAGATCCTGTGATTTGTGTTCAGTATCTTTATGCTTCTCCCAAGTTTTAACAATTTTCTGTTCAGTTCATATTATTATTCATCGCTCTCTTTCACCATCCCGGCCATTCATTTTCTTGTTTTTTTTTCTGCTGTTTTTCTTTCCAGCATCGTGTGACTCCCATTCTGGATACAGACCTAGTGTTAGTCTTTTGCAAAGGTATTTTAGTGGAGTGTGGCAATTCCTCAAAATTGCTCTCTCAAGAGGAAAGCCCCTTTACCTCTCTGGTGAAGTCCAGCAAGTAGAGGAATCCAATACACAGAGTCTAGCTCTTGGGTTTGTAGATTTGATGGATATTAGCACATTAGCACTAGCCATGGCAGCTTTGACGGTCTTGTTGTTTTGCTAGAATCTTTGTGTTAACACACTAGCTTACTGCACTTTACCATAGTTTCTGTACTGCTGTTGCACAACTTTTATAGTGTGGCTGTTTTGGAACTCTTGTATTCAAGACATACTGTAGGTTTATAAAAAAAAACAAAATGTCCTTTGACTTTCACTTAATTTTATCCTGAAGATGTGACCTGCTAACCCCTAATTCTACAAATCCTCAAATTCAGATTAATTTGGCATTTCTCTGACATTCAGAGAAAGCATTTGGATATTGTATTTGGCTCTCAAGCAGCTGTCAAGTGTAATAGATTAGCTTGTTATTCATCTTTGTCTTAAAAGCTGTACTGAAAGTAAATATTGACTGCGTAATGACAAAAAATGATCTTTGAGGAGATTGGCAGTTTTTCTGATTTCTTTATCAACTTGATGGGTAGATGGAACATGACAAGTTGATGAATTGTGCTTGTTGATTGCAAACTAATTTCTGCTGACAATCACTACTAATTTTTTTTTGTATTCACAATGACAGTATCAACCTCATAACTGTTTTCTTCCCCCAGATCATGCAATATGTGTTTTAATGAGTAATCAAGACAAGTACTAGATGGATATGGGCCAAAACTCTTAGATACGGCACCGTCTATATTGTGCTGCCAATTTAAAAACATTCATCAAATATTGTGAAACGTACATAAGAGGCCAATCTGAAACAGACTATTGTGCAACTGCCTAACGGAATGAATCCTGAGTTCTCAATTAGTTGTTCTGAAGTAGCTGAAGAAATAATCTTCGAGAGCTTCAAGTAGGATCCAAGTTCTAAACCCTCAACCCAATTCTACTCACAGTAACAACCTTGATTAATTTAATTTCTCTCACCTAACTCAACTAAACGAGCCTACAGCTGAAAATCAGCTGTTTTCAATAGGGATTTTTTGATAAATAATGGGGGTATTTGTTTAAGATATATAACTTAAAGATAAGCACACGACTCAGTGAACATCTATAAATTGAATGTATAAAATGTCTTTAACACTACAAATGGCCCGAGTAATTTTACAAGAGATATCAATAAAAACTTTCTTGACAGAGGGTTAAAAGAAGAAAGCTTGGCTAAAGAAGCTGATTTAGTAACAATCTTAAGAAAGCAAAGGGTGTGGCAGGGAGATTTGAGGAGGGAGTTTTGGAGTCGAGAGCCAAGGTAATTAGAATCAAAGCTGCTAAGGATGGAATGATTATTAATTTGGAATGTGCAGGAGGTTTGCATTTCAACAGTGCAAGGGCCAGTAAGGCTGGAAGAGAAAGTGAGGGGGCAAGATCATGATGGGCTTTGAAAATACGTGTGAGTATTTAAAAATTATCCGGAAGACACTGATATGATGAGTGAACAGTATTGAGAGTAAGTTATGGTTTTGGCAACAGAGCTTTGAATGAACACAAAGACAGCTGGGTAGTCAAGATTACAAAGGAATATTCATATGGAGATAGCAGATTGCAAAACCATCTAGGAAAATCCATTGTACTTTAGAGATACTTTTCATGGCCTAATTCAGATGAGCTCTGTAGGTGCTACCAGACATGACTGAAAAATCAGAAGTATTATTTCAGAACCACAGTGAGCAGACTAACTGAGAGGCTTCAGTAAAAATTTCTTAAAAGACCTGCAGATGCTGAAAATCTGGAATAAAATTAGAAGATACTGAAGACACACAGTGGGTCAGGCAGTATTTATGGGGAGAGAAACAGGGTAAGCGATTCAGTGTTGCTGGCTTCATTGCTGGGCTAGCAGCCGGTGTAATAGTAGCAGACCAAAACATTGAATTCAACAAATCTTGCAGTTTGTGACCAGATCATTACAAAGCTGCACAAGCACATTTGTAATGAGAAAAGCAGGAAGGATCTCACCCCATTTCCCTGCACATGACAATAGTCTTACACTCTGTGATTGAGTCTCCGTTGTCTCAGAGATAAATGCAATCACTTTGTTTTGCCTGGGTTGGATCACTTCCAATCATCTAAATTAATTTCAGAGCCCCTACTATACTGATTGTCAGGCATTCCATGAAAAAAAGTGAGTTAACTTCACTTAAAGCCACTGAAGAAAGTATAACCAACAATCTCTGAATTTCAAGAAGAGCAAATTCTCCATTTACCTATTGGAAGATTTATTGGGGAATCACAGGTGAACTGCCTATTGATTTCTAGCTAATGCAAGTAAACTTGTGAAAATGATAGGGAGTACAACTTTTCTAGCAAGTGCAGACACCTGCTAAGGTGATGAAAGTTGAGCATTTAGCAGTTAATAATATTTTCTTGCTGTTGTAGATAGGGGTGAAGATATTTGTGCACTCACTTGGTGTGAAACTAACAAAATGCAGGATAACTGCATCGAAGGGTCCGCTTTCCCTCTGTTCCTCTTGGCTCCCAGCCTCACTACACAAGGACTCATGTTAATAAATTTCAGGTGGGACTTCCCTTTTCATAGTGGGTGGAGAACTCGCTCTCGGTTTTCCCAATATGTGTTGCTGCTGGGTGAGACTACGTGCCAAGAGAGCATGTTGAAGAAAGTAGTCCTTACATTGTCACAAAGGCAATTATCTGTCTGACTTGTAAGCATTTGAAAACGCATTGAGTTCAGCTTCTCTGCATCTGTGAGTGCTGGTGTGAGCTTGCTGTGCACCTTTTGTCTAATCTTCACACAAGTGTTTTAAATCTCTGATTGTTGTAAAACAAATATTTCTGAGCTGTGTTGTCCCCCTTTAAACTGCATCTAGTGTTAGTTGGATCATCTAAGCATTTTTCATAACATCATTATAGTGTATCAATGGTTTAAGTCTCAGCAACTGAGAGGGTAAACAGGATTGGTTAATACTAGAACAGAATGAGCTAAATGGCCTGGATCTTTTCCTCTTCAGAATGTGTAAGAGACTTAAAACTTGTGATCCACAATGAAAAATGTAAGTATTTAAGTTCGACCATTTCAGAGGATGTGGGCTGCATTCTAATTGTTCCTCCTCTCCCCACAGCACCGAGTGCATACCATCCTAACTGCAGACCTGGTTATTGTGATGAAACGAGGCACCATCCTTGAATATGATAAACCTGAAAGTCTCCTGGCACATGAGGGAGGCATCTTTGCATCCTTTGTAAAGGCTGATATGTGAATAATCCCGAATGCTGGTATTCCACGTTAATCTTTTTTTTCACTCTGCAACCATGTTTTTTTTTGCATTTTATTATCTAAAGTTATGCAATCTTACTTAGGTCAAAAAACATACTTTCATACCTTCTCTCCAAGACCGTCTTTGCTTTAATCAGTGTCTGTCAGTATAACATGTCACATCCAACTAGCCTATGCAAGCATTAGCCTTAAAATGATTGATTTTTGCACCTTAATGAACCATAGAATGCACTGCAGTGCTAGAGAATTGTCATTGTACAAGACTGAATGGATTTATTCTAACTTCTCAGAATTGCTACATGTTGAATTGTAATCATCAGTAAGTTTTTTTTGTGGGAAAAGTGTTGCAGTTCAACTGAGATTAATACCTTATTACAGATTGCATTGTTTCAAATATTTAGTTATTCAATTTAAAGATAAATTATAAACATGAGGAAGTCTACAGATGCTGGAAACCCAGAGCAACATCCACAAAATGCTGGAGAATCTCAGCAAATCAGGCAGCAACTATGGAAATGAATAGATAGTCAACATTTTGGGCCAAGACTCTTCTTCAGGACCCAAGAAGGGTTTCGGCCCAAAAGGTCAACTATCTATTCATTTCCACAGATGCTGCCCCACCTGCTGAGTTCCCCCAGTACCAGCTCAAGATACATGGCTCTCAGGTGTGTTGTTAACCCTGCCTGACAGTGACCTTCTCGAGATTCACAGCCTTCAGTCTCCTTCGTATCACACTTCCTTTCCTTGCCCTTGACTGTACCCAAACTTTGTGGGCTTTAAACCCCATGGTGGAAGAGCCCTTCCAACTGATATCCTAACAATAACAATGCCCCATATACACAAAATGCTGGAAGTAAATAGGTAGCGTCAGAAGACAGAGCATCACAGAACAGCAGGGCACTGCCCCCCAACCCCGGATATTGTGGTGACCTTTTAACCTACTTCACAATCAAACTAACCCTTCCCTCCCATATAACTCGCACTCCTCCACTTTTCTTTCATCTCTGTGCCCATCAAGGAGTATCTTGACTATCCCCAATGTAACAGCCTCTACCACCACACCCGGCAGGACTTTCCAGGAACTTGCCATTCTCTGTGTAAAAAAGCTATTTTGACATCTCCCTCAAACTTTCCTCTACTCACTTTAAAACAGGGGCTCCCAATCTGGGGTCCACAGGCCCCTCCATTAATGGGAGGGGCATGAAATGGTTGGGAACCCCAGCTTTAAAAGGATGTTTTCTGCTACTGAATATTGCTGCCTGGGGAAAAAAGTCTGTCCACTCTCTCAATCGTATAACTTTATGTACGTCTATCAAGTTACCTCCCGTCCTTTGTCACTCTAAAGAGAAAGGCCCTAGCCCACTGAACCTTTTTTATAAGGCATGTTCTCTAATCCAGGCAGCACTCTGGCAAAGCTCCAATGCTCCTTTGAAATGAGGCAACCAGAGCCAAACACAATACCCCAAGTGTGGTCATAAGTGGCAAAAGCTAAAGATTAGCTTTATGTGGCAGAGAGGAGGTGGGGGAGTGAATGGTGAGGATGTTGGGGAACCTCTGTGACAAAAGCAATGTTGCTGCTGGCTGTTGAGCCAGCCTCATATTCTGATGAGATAATCAGAGGCTGGAGGTGGTCGTCAGAGTGGGAATAGGAAGCAGAACTGAGGGGACAAGCAAGTGGAAAGGGTTGCCTGTGGGTCTCAGGGATATCTTCCCTCCTCATTCTCCAAGCTCATAGATCCCAACCACTCACTGTCGCCCAAGTATACCTCTCTGTTTTGCTTATGAAAAATATTTGAGATATTCTTCATGGAGTTATAATATTATTGAGTGCAGTAATTAGCATATCATCCCCTTGCTGACCATTGTACTTCTGCATGCTGATCCTATTTATCTGCATTAGGTACACAGTATTCTATGCCTTGATAATTTATGTACTTGTTTAGATGCGTTTTAAATGTTGTGAGAGCGTCAATCTTCTCCATCCCCTCAGATGTTCCAGATTTCAGCACCCCCCTGGATTAAAAAAGAACTGCCTCTCAGATCCCCTCTAAACGTTCTGCCTCTCAGCCTAGATCTGCGCCCTCCAGTCTTAGACTTCCCCCACCATGAGAAAAAGATTTTCACTCTGCACTCTATATTTTCCCCCATCATTGTATACACCTCTATCAGGACACCCTTCAGGCTTCTCAATTCCAGCAGAAACAAACCCAGCCTATACAGTCTCCTCGTCACAAAATGGTCCAATCCAGACAATTTCCAGGTGAATCTCCTCTCATCCTTTCCAGTGCAATCATATCTATCCTATTCAGTAGCAACTAGAACTGCACACAATATTCCTGATGTAACCAACCAATGCTTTATAACTGATGTCTCAGCTGTTATATTCTATGCACTGTCGATGAAGGCAACCATTCCATATGCCTTCTTTACCACTTTATCTACTGTGCTGCCATTTCAGGGGTTTATGGAGATGTAGCCCAAAGTCCCTCTGTTCATTAACACTCGCTGGGGCTCTTCCAATAACTGTGTATATGCAACTCTTGTTTGCCCTCCCAGAAAGCACCACCTCTCACTTGTCAGGATTAAAATCCGTTTACCAGCTTTCCAGCTGATCTATACTGTGCTGTGGACTTGGACAGCCATCCTTGTTAACAACTACGCCACCAACCTTCGTATCATTTGCAAACTTAATTATCATTCTTCCATTTGTATCCAAATTGTTAATGTGTATCACAAACATAAAACTTCCCTGTGGTGTAGAAAAATGTGTATGTTTGTAAAAGCCTATAGAATTATTACTGAATGCTGCAATAAATATTTACTTAAGACCAGACTGGTTGCACTGAGGTGCATATCTGCAACTGAGGTTTCAGATTAGTTGACTTTGAAGCAAAACTCATAATCTGCATGTTATCAGAGGGTAATAGTATTGAAATAAGACATGGACAATGTTACTCTAAAATTAACCTGTAACATATGCAATAGGAGTGACAGCCCTCACAAACCATTCATGGGCGGTAAAATACTTGGAGGATGTAATGGGGAGTTCGAGAACTTGCTTTGTTAATGGCCTCTTTCTTTTAATCCCTTTCTAGCTTAGCAATTGGAGGATAATTTTCCACAATTTGTGCTTATTGGTATAAATACTGACTTAAGAAAGATCTTAACATTATCATTGTCAACAATTAAGATATGACAAATTGCCTTGAAATATCAAACGCGTTCTTGTTCTGCAGTGCAAAACACAATGGAAAAACACCTAGAATAATTATGCTATACAACACTCCTTATATTTGTCAGTTAGTACTAATCAACCTGCCTTTTCTTTATCCTTTTGGTGATTGTAAAATGTTGAGAGATTTGTATTTAATGTGTTGAAACTGTTACCTTGGAAATTAATAAGTATCTTAAAGTCAAATCAAATGAGAAGCAGGTGTCGAGGTATGACAAAAGGAATTTTTTTAAATGGTAGAAAATACATTGTACAAGGTAACCGAAATTAGTTTGGAAAGACTTGTTCTACTTGTTGAAATTGTACAAGATGAAAGTAGTAATTTGGCCTCCGTGGCACACTTGGGATGAATGAATACATTCAGACTGGTATTGGTTCCTTTAAGGCTCTACACCAGCCACTGTTGCACTATTGTAAATATGTAATTCAAGTTTCCGTACTGGTTTTCAATGCAAGGCCCTCGAATGTTTGCTTTACACTTCCTTATCAATAAAATGGAGAATTTACACTTTCAAACAGTGTGGTTTATTGAAATGAGCAGCAACTGCATTCAAAATGAATAGTGTATGCTTTAGAGTTGAATGGGAAAATGGGACAAATTAGGTGTTAACACTAAACAGGCACTAAAGTATCATCTCATTTCATATCTCAGGTGTGTCTAGTTCAATTGAAATACATGTACATATTCAGGGGCACCCAGCAACTAAGCTGCAGGGTATGATGTGGCAGGGGTGAAAGGACTTTGCTCTTGTTTTCAGACATGGGTGCATTAATATATATTGTCCCGGAATACAATCAGACTGAGAAGATGACCACACAAAGCAGGACACACTGATAGAACAGGATTGAATCAAAGTTGAAGTTATTGTCATATGCATAAGTGCATGTGTGTACAGGCGCAGTGAGAAATTTGCCTGCAGCAGCATCCCAGGCTCAGACCGCCAGGTAAGCAGCATTCACAAAACATAACTGAAACCAAAGTATACATAATTTTTAAAAGAAAGATACACAAATAGAAAAAAGACATCCATTTTAGTTCAGATAAGCAGTAGCGATTTGGGTTTTGTGTGTTGGTTCAAACCTGACTGATTGAAGAGACGTAATTTACTGAACATGGAGTTGTGGGACTTCAGGCTTCTGCACCTGCCGCCCAATGGTGGCTGCCAGAAGATGGCACGGCCCAGATGATGGAGATCTTTGATTATGTATCTTGCCCTTTAGTGCTTTAGTGGCAATGCCTCCTGTAGGTGCTACCAATGGTGGGGAAGGATATGCTTGTGATGTACTGGGCAGAGTCCACTAGCCGGTACAACTTCTTCCGTTCCTGTACACTCATGTTGCCGTACCAGACCATGATGCAACCAGTCAGAGTACTTTCAACAGTACACCTGCAGAAGTTTGATATACAACGACAAGTGACAAACTAAACCTCCTAAAGAAGTAAAGTCACTGGAGTACTTTTCTTCTAATTGCATCAAAGTACAGGGCCCAAGACAGGTCCCCCAATATATTAACACCCAGCAATTAAAGCTACAGACTCTCTCCACCACCCACCCCCCAATGTAAACTGGTGTTCCTTCCTTATCTGTGGAATGCTGTGCCTCAGAAGGCAGTGGAAGCCAATTCTCTGGATGCTTTCAAGAAAGAGTTAGGTAGAGCTCTTAATGATAGTGGAGTCAAGGAATATGGGGAGAAGGCAGGAACGGGGTACTGATTGTGGATGATCAGCCATGATCACAGTGAATGGCGGTGCTGGCTTGAAGGGCCAAATGGCCTACTCCTGCTCCTAATGTCTATTGTCTATTCCCCTCTCTGAAGTCTAAAATCAGATCTTTAGTTTTGCTGACGTTGAGCGAGAGGTTTTTCAGGTTCAGATTCCGATTTATTCATCACATGTACATTTAAACATACCGTGAAATGTATTATTTGCATTAATAACCTACACGCCTAAAGATGTTCTTGGGGCAGCCCCAAGTGCTGACACCAACGTAGCATGTCCACAATGTTCAGCAGGCCAACATAAGCAGCAGTATCAACAGCAATGGAATAAAACAGGACAAGAACAACAGAACAAGCCTTTCCCACTCGCACCACCCATGCACCCCCTCACACAGACACTCCCAACCCCAGGGCAAGCCACCTCTAGTTGTTGTTGTGGAAACATCCAACCATCTTGCTCTGGTATCCTGACTCATTGCCACCTGCAATTCGTCCATCAATAATAGTGTCATCAGCGATTTTGCCTTTGGCATTAGATCTGTGCTTAGCCACACTGTCACGTGTATGTAGGGAGCAGAGCATAGAGCTAAGTACACAGCCTGGAGGTGCACCAGTATTGATGGCCAGCAAGCAGCAGGTCCCCATGGATTACGGTGTGTTTATAAGGAAACCAAGTAGGCAGTCGCAGAGGGAGGTGCAGAGGCCCAGGTCTTGAAGTCTGATGATGAGTTTAGATGGGATGATTGTGTTGAACATATGGATGAATTATTTGTGTGTGAGGTAAATATGCTCCAATTAGGACATTCTACCTGAAGCATGCTTTCTACTCTAACTTAAACGCAACATTAGAGTCATAGAGTTACACAATATGAAAAGAGCACTTTGGCTTACTATTTCATGCTAATCAAGTTGCATAACTGGGCTAGTCTAATCTTCCTCTGTTTGGCCCATATCCTTCTAAACCTTTCCTATCCATTTTCTGTCCAACTGCCACTTAAATGTCATAACTGTACCCAACTCGGTGACTTCCACTGGCAGCTTGTTCCATATGTGCAACACCCTCTGTGTGGAAAAAGTTGCCCCTTGCATTCCTTTTTAATCTTTTCCCCCTCTTTAAAGCTATGCCCCCTAGTTTTGAGCTCACCTATCCTGAAGAAAAGACTGTGACTACTCACCTATGTCTCTCATGATTTTATGAAACTCTACAATATAAGGTCACCTCTTAACTTCTAAGCTCCATGGAAAATAATCCTAGTCTATCCAGTTTCATCTTCTAACTCAATCACACCAGTCCTAATAACAGCCTTACAAATCGTTTCTGCCTCTTTCTAGTTTAATGAAATCCTTCCCAAAGATCAGAACTACCCAACTTGGTGTCCATAGATCCTTTGGTTAGTGGTAAGGGTCCAAGCATAAGCAAGGTTGGGAACCCCTGCTGCAGATGGAAAACTACAACTGCACAGAATTACAATCAGAATCATTTTTATTATCACTGACATATGTTATGAAATTTGATGTTTTGCTGCAGCAGTACAGTGTAATGCACAAAAGAATACTCCAAGTCTGGTTTCATCAACGTCTTGAGCAGGGCAAGGACCTTCTTACCAGTTCCTATGAAGTTGGCAATGGTGCTGACCATTGATGTATCAAGATTTACTGGCCAGAGGCGATAGTTTTTGCAACATTTTAAGATTTACCATCTGATGCTATGTAGGTAAGGGCAATGATACTCCCTGTTAATTAAAACGAACTATGTTGCATTCTCTCTTATATTTGATTATAGCTGTTGGAGGAAGCATACAACTTTCCCACAATTGCAGATCTCTCCACGCTGCAAAGTAGCATTTACTTCATACACATGGTCTCGTCGATGAGGCATTTGAATTCTCCCATGTAAACAAGTTCAAGTTTAATTATCGTTCAACCATGCATAAATACCAATGAACACAGCCAAACTAAACAGTGTTCCTGCAGGGTTGTGGTGCAAAGCACAGTACCTTCAGTCATACATAGCACAAGGCTCATGTAAGATAACAATAAACATACAGTCACACAGATTTATATATATAGATATGTATATGTATGTGTGTGTGTATATATATATATATATATAGACACACACATACATACATATGTATATATATATGTGTGTGTGTGTGTGTGTGTGTGTGTGTGTGTGTGTGTGTGTGTGTGTGTGTGTGTGTGTGTGTAATTATTTATTTATTTAGCCCAATTCCCTGACTGGTATGTCCTATGAATTGATGGTACATGGATGTTGTCAGCAAGAATAACCTGTTCTCAGCAGTCCGCGGACAAATGTACACACACACATGGAATGCAGTTATCTTCCACCAAGTGAACACAGGAGGGCAGCACCAATGGATGGGGCCAGCCCTAATCCAGCATGGACACCACCTCTGGACTCCCTTCCTGTATTGCTGCAACAGGCAAGCCTGCGGCATAAGGCCTACCTTTCGCTACAGTCGAGGCCACACAGCTCCCGTGCCAGTAAACCAGTGATCCGGACTTGCAATATTTTACATTACCAATGTCCAAGAGAGCCCTGCGATCGCAAGAAAAACATCCAAGACGATCACTCATTGTTAGACTCCATGCTGCCCCCTCGCACAACTCCGATGCCTTTCTGTAGCAGGCAGCAAGCCCAGCTCCTCAGGCAATGAGCAACTCGCTGATGGGATAGACCTTAACTACTTCAAGTTCTTAATGTCCAACATTGCCTTGCGATCATAAAAAAGACATTTTAAAAAAGACAGAAACATCTTTCGTTGGCCCCAGAGAGGCCACTGCATCTGAGCACACCACCATCTTACTGGAACTGGAAATGAAATAAACTAGAAATGGGACACATTTCCTGAATGATTCACTGCTAGTTTGGTAATTGGGTAATTATTGTCATGTGTGCCAAGGTTCAGTGAAAGAAATTTATTTTGCATGCCATCTACACAGATCATTTCACAAAAGTGTTT
Organism: Mobula hypostoma; assembly: GCF_963921235.1. Taxonomy (NCBI): domain Eukaryota; kingdom Metazoa; phylum Chordata; class Chondrichthyes; order Myliobatiformes; family Myliobatidae; genus Mobula; species Mobula hypostoma. The sequence continues at coordinate 10,062,041 of NC_086116.1, forward strand.
TAAGGTCATATGAGGTCAAAGCAATAATAGAATGAGAACATACACTCAATGGCCATTTTATTTGATATCTCCTCTACCTAATGAAGTGGCCACTGATTAAATGTTTGTAGTCTTCTGCTGCTGTAACCCATCCACTTCAAGGTACAACATTTTGTGTGTTCAGAGATGCGCTTCTGCACACCTCTGTTGTAATGCATGGACTTTTGAGTTGCTCTCACTTTCCTGTCAGCTTGAACCAGTCTGGGTATTCTACTCTGACATCGCTGATTAACAAGGTGTTTTCAACCACAGAATTGCCGCTCACCGGATGTTTTTCTTTGCTTTTTTGCTCCATTCTCTATAAACTCTAGAGACTGTTGTGTGTGAAAATCCCAGGAGATCAACAGCTTCTGAGATACTCAAACCACCCTGAATGGCACCACCAATCATTCCACTGTCAAAGTCACTTAGATCACTTTCTGATCTTTGGTCTGACAACAACGGAACCTCATGACTATGTCTGCATGCTTTTACACATTGAGTTTTCAGCCACATGATTGACTGATTAGATGATTGCATTAATGAGCTGGTGTAAGGTGTATCTAATAAAGTGGGCACTGAGAGTAGTGTTGATGTTACTGAGAAAATGCAGTGCCTCCTGAGAAATAAATGGCAGGAGCCATGCCATAGAGTCGTTGAGTAATATAGCAGGCCCTTCAGCCCAAACGGTCCATGCTGTCACAGCATCCTCTCCGCTAGATCCAGTTGCCTGCGTTTGGCCAGAACCTTCTATATGTACCTATCCAAATGCTTCTTAAATTTTGCAATTGTACTCACCTTGAGTACTTCCTCAGGCTGCTCATTCCAGGTAATCACTGCTCTCTGTGTAAAGAAGTTACCTCACAGTTCTCTTTTAAATCTCTCCCCTTTAATATTGTATCTCATTTTGGATTGCCAACTATGGGGTAAAGACTATGGCAGTCCACCTGATCCATACCTCTCGTGATTTTATAAAATTCTATGAGTCACCCCTCATTCACCTGTATTCCAAAGATCTAGCATAGGCATTCTCTCCCTATAACTCAGGCCAAGCGGCGCCTTGTAAATCTCTTCTATACACTCTCCAGCTTGGCAAGCAACACACATAAAAGTTGCTGGTGGATGCAGCAGGCCAGGCAGCATCTATAGGAAGAAGTACAGTCGATGTTTCAGGACGAGACCCTTCGTCAGGACTAACTGAAAGAAGAGATAGCAAGAGATTTGAAAGTGGGAGGGGGAGGGGGAGATCCGAAATGATAGGAGAAGACAGGAGGGGGAGGGATGGAGCCAAGAGCTGGACAGGTGATTGGCAAAAGGGATATGAGAGGATCATGGGACGGGAGACCTAGGGAGAAAGAAAGGGGGAGGGGGGAAGCCCAGAGGATGGGCAAGGAGTATA